>NC_067155.1:39425303-39735303 GCF_903995435.1 Acomys russatus | reverse complement strand
GAGGCCTGCTGTTTTCTGAAGGGAAACGGAGGAGCAATGGCTCTCAGGGAGAGGAGAGATATGGGAGGGACTGGGATGAAGGATAGGGAGGCTATGCTCAGGATGTATTTATTGTGTGAGCGAAGAATAAATAAAATAAACAAAGTAAAAAACAATGCAGACAGTCCCTGGAGACCCAGCCTCTGCATCCTATGATGTCAGTGGCCATTTCTGGTCTCATACACACCTCTAAAGGATAGCTTAAAAACACAGACCAGAAACCATAGTGACAGTCGTACTATTTTCATGATGTCATCTGTAGTCACTCTTCATAGGTCATCTGACGCCCATATAAAAGGTTTTATGCTGGAATGTATAGTGCTTCATCATTTACTGCTGTGAAAGGTTGGACTACGTATTCTGAGAATAGACATATAGGGTGATTTTACAGGATGACCATAGGGTGCAATAGAAAACAGGCATTAGCATGTACACTGCTAGGACTGGGTGCGGCAGCACACTCACGATCCCAGCATTTGAGAGAGCCATGGAGAAGCGCTATGGGTCTGAGGCTAGCCTGGGCTACCCCTCATAAATGGAGTCAGGGAGGACGAGATCCTAGCCATGCCTTCCTCTTACCCACCACAGTGGTGTGTAATCCCAGCTCATAGGTTAACTGGGATGTGATGACCTCCCCAAAATGTGGGCTGCAGACTTAATGGGATCAGATGCCTCATACTCCAGCCATCATGCCTTCCTACCATAATGGGTGGACTGTAACTGTGATCTGTGAACCAAATAGACCCTCCACTCCTTCAGTTGTTTCGTCCTGTATTTGTTGAAGTCATAGGAAAAGTAAGCAATACAGAAAACTTTATCTACAGAGCTTTGGGGAGGTCATTACTCATGCTGGGTTGGGATTTTTTGGAGATGCAGCCATTTGGGGGTTACCCACACTCTTGGGATCACTCACAGGCCTGTAAGTAAGCCCCATGAAGTCTGGTTCCATCACAGGTGCCCTTTCGAGGGTAAATGGGTCTCCAGAAAGTAGCACAACACTGAAGATTGAGGATTGCAAGTTCAAGGGTAACCTGGGCTACATAGTGAGACCATATCTCCAAAGACACATGTGGGGTTAGTGAGATGGCTCAGTGGGTAAAAGTGCCAGGCAGAAAGTCTGAAGACCTGAGTTCCATTCCACAGGAGGAGAGAGTGAACCCACTCCTTTAGGTCCTCTTCTGACCTCCACACAGCTGCCATGGCATATACACAAATAAATAAACGAAAGTAAAAAATGTTAAATACATATGTATGTGCCTTTATGTATGGCCAAGTGTGGCTCAGAGGTAGAATGTTTGCCTCAAATGCACCAAGCCCTTAGTCCAATTCCTAGCTTCAAAAATTACACAGAAGTCAACTGTTCATGGCATAAATGTAAGTACACATTCAGAAATATAGTGAAATATTAACATTGCTTATTTGAGTGGAGCATTTGAGAGAGATAGCCTACTTTATGTTCTAATTCTTTACAATGGTGATATAATGTGTGTGTGTGTGGTGTGTCTGTGCGTGTGTGCATGCGTGCGTGCATGCATGTGTGTGTGTGTGTGGTATGGTTTTTCAAGACAAGGTTTCTCTGGGTAGCTCAGACTGTCCTCGAACTCACAGAGATCTGTCTGCCTCTGCCTCCCCAGTTTTGGGATTAAAAGTGTGTGTTAAAAATAAATAAATAAAAGTGTGTGTTGCCACCGCCCAACTAGAATGTTATAGTTTTTACTTATATTTATTATTACTTTTAATGACAGAGTCTTGCTATGCAGCCCAAGCTGGTTTTGAATTCCTCATCTCTGCCTTACCTCCCGAGGTGCTGGGATCACAGGTGTGTTTTACCACATCTGATTTTTGGTTTTGCTTGGTTTGGTTGTGGTTTTGGTTTTGATTTTGGTTTTTGGATTTTTCTGGAGGCAGTGTCTCATGTAGCCTAGGCTAATCCTCCTGACATGAGCATCGGAATCATAGGTACACACCTTCACACCTGGCCAAAGTTTATACTTGTTTGTTTATGCTTCTTTTGAGGCTGGGTCTCACTATGCAGCTCTGGACATCCTGGAACTCACCGTGTAGGCCAGGCTGACCTTGAACTCACAGAGATCCATCTGCCTCTGACTCCTGGGTGCTGGGATCAAAGGTGTATGCCACTACACCTGGCTTTGTCTTGTGTTGAGAGAATTCTCACCTCGTGGCCTTGCTAGCCTCAAATTCTGGGTCATCCTCCTGCCTCAGCCTCCATAGTGCTGGGGTTACAGGTGAGAGCCACCACATCTCTTTATAGTGTTATCCACACACACCCACCATCCCTGACACACCCACAGAGCTAAGGATGGAACCCAGGGCCTCACATGCACTGGGCAAGTGCTGTCACTGAGCTGCTCCCCGGGTCACAACTGTCAAAGCACAGTGAAAGCATAAGAAAGATGTGTGGAATATGCCACTCCGGTGAGAGTCCAGGAGAAGCCACACACCACTGAAGTCCCCCAAGTTGGAACTCCTTAAGCCTTTGTGGACAAAGCTATCAAACTGACCACACTGTCCATCTTTGAGGCCAGCCAGCTGTGCTACCACGCAAGAAATGGCTGCTTTGCTTTGATCTTTTTAGAGGGTCTTGCTATGTAGCCCAGACCAGCCTTGGACTCAAAGTCTTCCTGCTTCTGCCTTCAACATGCTGAAACTACAGACATGTCTCCTCGGACCTGGCTTAGCTTATTAGGGACTTTCTTATTCTATTTAACATCGTGAGACTCATTTAACCAAAGTAGACCTGGCCTTGGGTTCTCCCAGCATCCCTCAGTCCCTACATGTTACAGGCCATGGCTAACATACTCTGCCTTCTGCTCTGAACTTTTCACCCCAGCGGCGGGGCACCCCTCCCCCCAATCTCTTCCTTATATAATCCAGACACTTCAGGCTCTCTCTTTCTCTTTCCCTCTCTCTTTTCTTCCCCTCCCTTTGCCCCTTCTCCTCTTCCCTCCCTCCCTTCTCCTCCCTTCACCCTCCCTCTCCCTCCCTCACTCGCTCCTCCTTCTTCTCCTTCTTCTTCTTCTTCTTTTCTCTCTCTCTCTCTCTCTCTCTCTCTCTCTCTCTCTCTCTCTCTCTCTTTCTCTGCCCTCTTTCTCTCTCTGCCTCCCTCACTTTTCTGTCTCTCTCTGCATGGCAGCTTCCCTGGCCCCATTCCTTGGGACCAGTGAACCCGCCTGAGAGCTGCTCCCAGTAAACTTGCCTTTATATACTTTAATTTGGCTTGAATTTGACTCATTTCATCAACAGAGATAACCTGTCAGAAACACACAGAGTGCCTTCTTGCTCAGTTTACAGTTTTTATTTCTTCCGCATTGTGTGAGTTTATGGATTCTTCCTTTAAAAGACTAGTCTAAGACTGAGGTATAGCTCATGCCTGGATTCCCAGTACTTGGGGAACTGAGACCAGAGGACTGACTGCAAGTATGAAGCCCGCCCTGGGTTACAGGGTGAATTCCAGGGCAACCTGGGCTATGTGGTGAGACACTGCCTCAAGAAAAGAAAAGGATGAAAGAAAGAAAGAAATAGAAAAAAGAAAGCAAAGGATAGAAATAAAGGAAAAAAGAAAGAATGGAAGAAAAAAGTAATAAACAAAAGAGTGGAGGAAGGAAGGAGTAAAAAGAAAAAAAAGCAGAAAAGTAAGATAGGGAGATGGTCCAGTGCATAAGGAACTTGTTGTGCACGCGTGAAGACCTGAGCACAGGGGCTGAGGAGACAGGCAGATTCCTGGGGCTCATGGGGAAGCCAGGCCAGCCAATGCCGTAATCTCTAGGTTCAGTCAGGAAACCTCATCTCAAAATGTAAGGCAGAGAGGTGACTGAGGAAGATGTCTAAAGTGACCCTCTGGCCTCCATGGGTGCCAGCATGGGTGACTGTACCTGAACCCAGAGCTGAGTCCACCACACACATATACCCCCGTGAGCAAATGTTTCACACTAGAAGGCACCTTGGGAGAAGAGATCTGAAGCCCTGAGTTCTTCTACCATATCTAAGACATACTTTTTGCTTGTTGGACA
Organism: Acomys russatus; assembly: GCF_903995435.1. Classification (NCBI taxonomy): domain Eukaryota; kingdom Metazoa; phylum Chordata; class Mammalia; order Rodentia; family Muridae; genus Acomys; species Acomys russatus. The sequence continues at coordinate 39,731,233 of NC_067155.1, read as the reverse complement.
GTCAGACATGGAGATCCCCTGAGAAAGCGCCCTGAATAGGTGGTGGCAAAGTGGGCAGCACACTAAAGTGTGTACTGGGGCGACTCGGGTGCCTCCAAGATCAGCCTGGACACAGCTGTGACTTTGGGCAATACAGTGAACCTGTCTGCCACCCATTTCACACTGACCTCTCTGCTCACCCCAGAATATTATAGAATTGTGGTAACAGACACTGAGGTGAGCTTGGGCCAGTTGACTATGAATGCATGCTCCATCCTGCCACGTGTGTACTCAATGGTTTGGCCCTCACTTCCCTTCTTTTCTCCCCTCTTCTTCCTCCTCCCTTTTCTTCTGTGGAGCACAGACTGTCCTTGAACTCTCTACCTACTCAAGGATGACCGTGAGCTCCTGATCTTCCTCCCTCCACCTCTCAAGTACCAGGACTGCAGGCTTGCTCCACTACCCCTGGTTTATATTATATGGTGCTGGGGCTCGAACCCACGGCTTTGGGTATGCTAGGCAGACACTTTACCAACTGAGCCATATCCCCAGCCCTGTATTTCTTTTCTGTACGTTCCTTCACATCTATCATAGTTATGATGGAGAACGAGACAGGACCACCCCTCTCTCTCTCCTTCCTCTGCACACACTTGTGGCACAAAGATGACTTCTTCATTTTCTTATGCCAGTGGACAGGGTCACTCTTGCACCTGCCTGCTGCGTTCTTCAAGCCAGGGTACCACCTCCCTTCCCTCCCCCCACAGTTCACAGAATAAAGCATCCCTCCCGCTTCCCACCTGTCTTAGTAATGGCTACTATTGCTGTGATGAAACACCGTGACCAAAAATCAAGTGAGGGAGGAAGTGGCTTTTTACTTGGCTTACACTTCAACATTGCTATTCGTTGTTGAACAAAGTCAGGACAGGAACCTGGAGACGGAAGCTGCCGCAGAGGCCATGGAGGGGTGCTGTTTACTGGCTTGCTCCTCATGGCTTGCTCACCTTGCTTTCTCATAGAACCCAGGACCACCAGCTCAGGGATGGCACCGCCTTCCGTGGGCTGGGCGCTCCCCCATCAATCACTAAGAAAATGCCTTTACAGCCGAATCTCATGGAAGCCTTTTTTTCAGTTGAGGTTCTCTCCTCTCAGATGTCGTTAGCTTATGCCAAGTTGACATAAAACTACCCAGTATATCATGAGGTGTGGACAGGTCCTGACCCTGGGTAGCTGTGAATTTGATCTTGTGGCAATAAATTTTTTGCAGGTGTAATTATGTTCAGGATCTCAAGAGCAGATTTAGGGTTGGTCTGAAATCCACATAGTGATGCTTTTGTGAGAGGACTTCATTCCCATCTCATTAAATCCCCTGTAAACTTTTTATTTCATCTGCCTTATCCAGGACACCTGCCCAGGCAGAGCTGGAGAAGGACATTTGACCAGCACAGAATGCAGATGAGGCAGAGGCTGGGGTGATGCTGCCATGATCCAAAGACTGTGTGACACCCCCAGAAGCTGAAAGAGGCAAGAAAGAGTGTCCCTGAGAAGCTTCTGGGAATCCCAGCACCTTCATATTTTTTAGATTTCTGCCCTGCACAACTTAAAAGAATAAATAATGTTGTTTTAAAACCACCAGCTTGGAGGTCATTTGTTACAGCAGTTATAAGAAAATCACACAGAGATTTCCTGCTATAGCAAATGTTGAAAACTATAAGCTCTGAACCTAAAAGACTGGGGTTCAAATCCTGGCTTCTCCTCTTGAAAGATGAGCAACCTTTAAGAATCATTGATGACCTCTAGGTCTTGGTGTCCCTATGGATGAAAACAGAAAGTTCCAGAAACCTTTTTCTTAGGACCAATGTGAAAAGTTAAGTGAAGGTGGACATGGTGGTGCCTGGGAGGCTGGCGTCATGAGGGTTTCAAGTTCAAGACCTGCCTGGGCTACAGAGTAAGTTCAAAACCAGCCTAGGCAACTTAGCAAGAGCCTGTCTCAAAATAAAAATTAAAAAGTGGCCTGGGCGTGTGGCTCAGTGGTAGAGTACTTGCCCACACAAGAAGGCCTTGGTTCAATTCCAAGTATCACCTAACCGAAAAGGGGTGGGGAGGACAGCCAAGATGGCTCCAAAGGAGTTTGCCACCAAGCCTGACAACCCACCTGAGTCTAATCTCAGGACCCACATGACAAAAGAGAGAACAGAATTCCCCAAGCCTGAGCCCACAACCACATAAATAAATTTAGAAGGACAAAGTGAACTAAACACCAGCATCAATCTCTCTGTCTCCTGAGTGTGGATACAATGTGACCAGCCGCCTCACCTCCACAGCCAAGCCTTCTCCATGGTGGACTGTTTCCCACTAAACTGTAAGCCTTTCTTAAGTTGCCTCCTCCCTTTTTATTTTGTCACAACCCTGGGGAAGACTGAGACACTGTATTAGTACTCAGATTCCTGGGGTCGTGCTAATTTTTCTGGTCTCAGGGCATCTGCAAGCAGCAAGCACATCTCTCTTACACAGCTCCGTAAGCTTGTCTGTTTGTATATTTGTCTAAGCCAGTGGTTCTCAAACTGTGGGTCGTGACCCCGGGGGGAATCGAAGGACCCTTTCACAGGGGTGGCCTAAGACCATCAGAAAACACAGATAGTTACATTATGATTCATAATAGTAGCAAAAGCACAGTTATGAAGTAGCAATGAAAATAATTTCGTGCTTGGGGGTCACCCCACCATGAGGCACTATCTTAAAGGGTCATGGCATTAGGAAGGTTGAGAACCACTGATGTAAGCCTTTGCATGACTAGCTCTATTTCCTGCACTGTTTCCTCAGAAGCCACCAGGTCTACACAGCGGGACCTCTCCCCAGACTACAGCCCCATTGCCCAGGACAGTGGCAGCCTCCGAGGAACCCCTCGGCATCACCGTGCCCCTCCCCAACCCAGTAGTGTCAGCACCAGATTGGGTGGTGGCTCTTTCTGTACTGTTCCCATCTCATTAAATGCCTCATAACCTTTTTATTCATCCTGCCTGGTCCCAAGTACCTGCCCTGGAGAAGCTGGTCCTTGCTGGGTAGTGTTTGCTGTGTGAGTAGGTTTATGACGCGTTATACAGAGTAGCACTTCCTCTCCGTTGCGTTATGTAAGTTTCAAAGGTTGTCTCTTTCTCATCACCCCCACACACGATGTACTCTTCCCATTTTTTTTTTTTTTTTTGAAACTGGCTTCTTCTCTTTTTATCTACTCTTTCAGTCCTGTTACTATTTATTATGGTTATATTGGATGGGACAACTCTGCAGGGGGGGGCGGTCACTTCTCTCCCCTCCCCTCCCCCTTTACTTGGGTTCCAGAACTTGAACTCGGGCCCTCAAGTACAGCAAGTGCCTTACTCGTTGTGCCGTCTTGCTGGACCCCCGTTTTTGTTGGTTTGTTCTCCTTTGCTTTTTGACACCGTGTCTCGTGTATTTGAAGCTGGCTTTGAACTCACTCTAGCTAAAGATAACCTGGAGTTTCAGATACTCCTGTCTCTACCTCTTGGGTGATAAGATTGCAGGCATGAACCATCCTACTGGATTTTCGACGGGCGCTGGTGATGGAACCCGAGGCTTGGTGTTTCCTAGGCAAGCATTCTCTCGGCCCGCTTTTGGAATTTTTTGTCGTTTGTTGTTGTTATGCTGAGTTACATACGGCTGTTTTATACATAGACCATGTCCTAGGCTGCCCTCAGCATCCTGATCCAGTGGCTTCAACATCCTCAGCGTTTGCTTACCTGCATGCAATGCTGTCATCTTCACAAAACTGTAAGGAAACATTCATCCATCTCTCCACCTGTCTGAGCTAAAGGCTTCTGGTCCCTTGGACTCTTGCCTCAGTCCCTCCAGGACAAACACTTTATCCCCTCTCCTACTGTGAACGTCACATCCACAGACAATTCTTGTTGATTCTATCTCCGTAATTCTATCTCTTGTAGCCCAGGCTAGCCTCCAGCTTCATATGTGGCAGAGGAAAGCCTTGAACTCCCAATCCTCTTGCCTCTACTTGTCAAGGTCTGGGATTACAGGGGAGTGGCACCACATCCAATCCCCGTGTTGATTTTTTTTTTTTTTTTTTTGCCTCAAACTCGCAGTGATCCACCTGCCTCTGCTTCCAGAGTGCTGGGTTTGAAGGTGTGCGCCACCACACCCGGCCCAAGTTGACTTTTGACTTGTTTTGTTTTGTTTTTTGGCATTTTCTGGTGTCTGCGCCCCCAAGAGATCATGGTGAACAGAAAAGTCTGTTCCTGAAAGCCTTTCTCAGCTTCACACAGGAAACCTATGATCATCCTAAACTCAACAGGTACAAATGGTAACCATTAAGAATACCTGAAAACAGGCTCCTGCCGTCACAGGCAGTGTGGACTCTGGGACTGGCCATGCCGGTGCCCTATGGATCATCAACAGGTTCTAGCAGGCTGGTTACCCAGTAGGACCCCCATAGGCCTTTCTGCAGCCTGTCAGGGCTGTCCATAGCTGTGCTCAGTCCACAGAGCTTCCTGTGATGTGGGAAAGCCCTGGCCTTGTCACACACAAACACTCCTGCGCCACAGCACTTTTCTTACCAAGACCTCACTCCACTCAGTGGCATATGTTCTCTTATCTTCTAGAACATTCCTATGCCTTGGTCCTCCCTCCATATCTATGTATCCAAACCCCGAATGGGGACATAGAACAGACAGGGGAGAAAACTACAGTTGCTACTTGGGGTCCTAAACTTGACTTCTAAAGTTCTTCCCAAGGAAGCAGCCTGCGTGCCTGGGAGGTTGAGAGGTCACAACTGAAGAAGGCCAAGGTCGCCTAGAAGGAGTAAGGGCAGGGATCTCAAAGGCTATGTCAGATGCATGGGATTGTGTTCTTTGCTGTGTGTTCCCAAGGAAATTACATGCCTTCTCTGAATTTCTGGTTTTTTTTTTTTTTTCATCCCCCCTGGCTTCTTCACACAATCCCCCTTGTGTGAGTCACAGGGAATACCCACAGTGAAGTAAGTGTCTCGGGAAGTGACAGAGCCCTCTGCCAGTAGGGTGGCTGGGTATATAGTCAGATCTTCTGATTTCCTGGTGGCCTCTATTTCCTTGGTCTCACCCATTCCTTTCTGCTTTTAATAGCTTTGAAAAACATTTGCATTTTTGAGACGGTCTCTTTGTATTACGGCTGACCTCCAACTCATTCATTATGTAGCTAAGGTTAACCTTGAACTCCTGATCCTCCTGCCTCTACCTCTCAAGTGCTAGGATTACAAGGGTGTGTCACCATGCCTAGTTAATGCAGTGCTGGGCGTAGAACCCAGGGCTTTGCACAGGGTAGACGAGTGTTCTACCAAGCGAGCCATATCCCCACACCACTCTTGTTAGTTTCTGAGTCAGGGTCTCTCTCTAGCCTAGGCTGGCCTTGAACTCATGATCTTCTGCTTCCATCTCCCGAGTACTAGGACTAGAGGCTTGTACCACCCTCCCCAGTTTGCTCTGGACACTTATAGGAGATAGACATCTACCTAGCTTTCTTGTATGCCAATGGGTTCACGTGTGCCACCTTTGCACGCAAGTTTAAGTACTTGAAGGATAGGGTGAGTTGGTCATTTGCCCTTTGGGCACACAGATACAATGGCTTGCTGACCGCCTTTCATCAGCATTACCACATCGTCATCATCATTGTCATCATCACCACCATCATCATCGTCATTGTCGTCAACATCATCATCATCATGACCACTCTCCTCAGATAACCAGGTCCCAGACTCCACTGAGAGCAATGGACAGGATAACTCACTCTTAACATGAACTCTGTGCATATCTCTCTTCTTGTCATATGACTTAAAGCGGATGTGCCTGATACAATGGACTCTTAATTCCCCCAAATGCATGCAGTTCACCTCCCGCTCTGCTCCCCAAATCATAGAAAAATATGGAAGAGGAGGTCTATGAGGACTCCCTGGGCTGGGACAGTCTCTGAAGGACTGAGATCCTGGCCACCATGTCCTGAGCTTTCTCCGTGAGTTTCCTGAGAACCAACCCAGAGGGCTCTAGATGTTTCTAGCCCCAGATACGTCTGTGCCAAAATGCCTGCGCACTCCCTTAGCCTTCATCTCAAGACCTTCTTCCACCTACAGCCTTTAACACCCTGACAAACACCCTGGCACCCTGGTTCCCTGAGGCTCTTTTGTGCCTTACGAGGAATCAGGAAATCTATCTGAGACTGAGATCCATCCACCTCTAGCCAGTTATGACGTACTAGATATGGTTATGTTAGCCCCAAAGAGGAGCACCCTCCCACCCCACCCCCATACCCCTACCCCATACACTCAGAGCTAAGGTCTCCCCACTCAGCCCTTTGACTCTTTCAAACAGGGTACTGGAGGTGGGGTGCTTTCCCAGGTACAGTTGGCCAAGTCAAGAGTAGAAATGGGTCAGGGGTGACAGCCATGCACCTGTAACCCCAGAACTCAGGAAGCTGAGACAGGAGGATTGCCATGAGCTAGAGACTAGCCTGGACTATATGGGGAGACCTTGTGACAAAATGCAAAATAAAAACAAAGTAGAAGGGTGTGGAGGAAAATGTCCAATGATCTCCTGTAGCTATTCCCAGCCCAGGACCTCTACCGAGGAAGAGAATCAACTTCTAAAAGCTGCCCGCTGAGTTCCACACCTCATCCAGGAAGATTGGAAAGGCCTGACCTCTTGGCAGGCACAGCCCCAAGGACAGAGACATGCAAAGGCCACTAAGTGGACCCAAGAACCCTTTTGTCCTGCAAGGGACCGCTGAAAGGTAAGAGAGGTGGGCTTCAGCAGTCCCTCCACAGTCCAGGGGTTACACTCCAAGCCACCAGCTGCCCAACCACAGGCCAAGCCATTTTCCCTACACCTACAGACTTCCTCGGTGGCCCCTTAGCACCCCAAAGGCCAGAGGAGGACCTAACGCCGATTTCTAACCCTTTCACAGACTGTTCTCCTGAAAAGGGAAGCCAGACACATGCAATTGTACCCAAGGTCCCTGTGCACCAGGCTGGATGTCACTCACCCGGAGCTGCTGTTGAGCTGGCAGAGTTGGTCGTCCAGAGCTGGAGAGCCAGCAGCAGGATCCAGGTCACCAGCATCTCCCAGGGAGAGGGCCCTGGCCGTAAGATCTTTCCTCCTCAAGAGGTCCAAGAAGTGAGAGCCCCGCGCCAAAGGAGCTCTTATGAGGAGGACCTCAGAGGCTTTGAGGAAGGATGGTGCCTGGCCCCTGGGTGGGGATGACTATGGTCTAGGGTGGGTGATCACAGGGAGTTGGCTAAAGGGCAGCCAGTCAACCTTCCTCCCCTCTCATGCCAGGTGTGTTGACTGCCCCAAGCAACGGCCAACAGAATCGCGTGGGTGGGGCAAGACGGTCAGAACAAACTGGAGGCTGAGGTGCTAAGACTGGGAAAAAAGTAGCCAAGAGGTGAATGCCAAGAAACACAAGGGTGTGGTGACTATGGACAGAGGAATGCCTGGACCCCAGAGAGAGACAATCTCTAAGAAGCCAGGCCAGATAACAGAAACCCTTTCTCTCTCTCTCTCTCTCTCTCTCTCTCTCTCTCTCTCTCTCTCTCTCTCTCTTTCCCCTTCAGTCTTCTTTTTCCATTGCCCACCCTGGGAGCTTCCCCCTTTTCTATTGCTTTTCCTATGAAGTGGGTGCTGTCATTCACACCTAAGATTTTATGAGCTGTTCTCCACCCCTAGCCAGAGTCAGAGAGGGGAGAGACCAGTTGTCATTGTCCCTTCCCTTCACAGAGCCAAAGGACCTCTTAAATCCCCACCCAGAGAGCCACAGGGTTAGATTACTACTCATTGTCCCAGGCAGGAACACTGGCTGTCCACAACTGTAGGAGCAGGAAGGGACCAGGGCTGCACAGACCAGCAAAGAAATGCACCTGCCGCCTAGCCAGGTGACCTGATTTCAATCCCCAGAAACCACATGGCAGAAAAAAAAAAAGAACCAACTCCCTCCGGTAAGTTGTCATCTGAGCTCCACATGCTTGCTGTGACTCATGCAAATGCACCCACCCCACAAAATAAATGTCATTAAAATAAATTAATCTCTTCGCCTCTCTGACCCAACACCAATAGTCTAAATTGTTTCCAGCTAATTCATCTGATTCCCGTACTATGTACGTAGGCTTCTGTGGTCAAGGCAAGAAAGCGCAAGATGGCAAAACTCGAGGGACTCTTCCCATTCTGTGTTGACAGAGAGGCTTCCCTGCCCACCCCAGAACCCCACTAATCAGTGAAACGTACGCCCTTCATAACATCCAGGTACCACCATAGCCCAAGGAGATGCTCATCTTCCTCCCTGGGAAAATAAAGGATGCTGCTAAACCCTCCTTCCATCACAACCTGGAGTCTCAAGTTGTCCAGCCAGATAGAGACCCCTGGGGGAGGGGAGCGGATAGGAGAAAGACACACCGAGCAGAGCAGTTCTGTTTACAGATGTATTTATTGGATTTATGTGGGGGAACTAGATACTTGCTGACTTCTCGTTCCCAAATCTGTCCTAGCAAAGGAGGCTGAGGGTTACAGCAGTGACTGCGTTAACACTAGGTAAAGAAAGGGAGAGGTGTGAAAGAAGAGGAGGTAGTAAGGATGGGGGAGGTGGGCAGGGAGAGTCAGGGAAATACGGAGGAGGGGAAGGCCCCATTGTCCTCACCCTGGACAAATCCAGACCCCATAACTGCCTGAAGGGATTCAGCAATCGTTGAGGGTGGAATGAAGAGATGGGAGCCCCAGGATAGGGAAATAGGGGCTTGGTGAGTACAAGTTGGGGACCCTAAGACACCCTGACCCTATGAGGACCTAGGAGCAGGGAGACGGAATGAAGTGAATTTTAGAGCTAGGTGCTGGGGCAGAGGTAGGAGCAGGTTTGTGGGGAGCAGGGTAAAGGGGGCAAGTATATAAGGTCAAGGACATCCCCCAGCTACTTAGACAGTTTGAAGCCAGCCTGTGCTCGATGAGACCCTGTCTTAGAAAAGAAAACTGAGGTGGGCAGTGGTGGCACACGCCTTTAATCCCAGCACTTGGGAGGCAGAGGTAGGCAGATCGCTGTGAGTTCGAGGCCAGCCTGGTTTACAAAGAAAGTCCAGGATAGTCAAGACTACACAGAGAAACCCTGTCTCAAAAAAAAAAAAAAAAAAAAAAAAAAAGAAAGAAAGAAAGAAAAAGAAAAAGAAAAGAAAGAAAGAAAGAAAAGAAAAGAAAAAAACTGCAAGAGGCCTATGGTTGAGGGATGAGATTGGCCTAAGAATCAACTCAGAGGAGTCAGACCAAGGGTCACAGCAAGGAGCTATGAGGAGGAATGGCAGGTGTGACTTGCTTCATGCTGCCCTCAGGCACAAGTTCAAGCTGCCTATAGGTGCAAGATGAAGGATAAACGCCAAAGTAAGAGCCAGTGGTCTGGGGATGTGGCTCAGTGGGTAGAGTGCTTGCCTAGCACACACCAGGTCCCAGGTTCAAGCCCCAGTACCGCATAAACCAGCAGCTGTGGTGCACATCTGTAACCCCAGCACTCAGGAAGGCAGGCCAGTCAGCTCACAGCAAGTTCAAGGCCAGTCTGGGATACGCAAGACTCTTTCTCAGAAGAAAAGTAGAAACCTGAGATGGGGACGGAGAGGAGATAAGCTTGGGTGGGAATGAGAATTTGAGAGAAACAATGGAAGGATGGATAAGAGGAACAACCAAAAAATAAATAAAATCAACCAAATACACATGAAGTTCACAGTAATTGTGCAAGGTTTCAGGGTAGAGATGTGAACGCATCACAGATGAGAGTACGGGGGCAGAAGATAACACTGACTTGCCCACCATGCTGGAGTGAAGGACATGGATATGGGTTTCAGCCAAACAAAGAGAAGGATGGGAGGTCAAAGAAATAAATGTTTTCCCCCCAAGAACACTGGGAGCCTGGGATGTGGGTAGTGCAACCGGTTCTTGTGCAATGGGCTCACTCAGTTCTGCAGCCCTGGGCAGGGTCGGGGAGCACAGAAGGGCCCTGCAAGGTCTCAGGATGATGATGACGACGAAGCCACCTCAGGCCTTTGCATGTGCACCTGCCACAGAATGGACATTGAGAGTGAAGATTGCTCAGCCACATGTAGGAGCTGCCTGAGAGAAGTCACTGGCTGGTCCTGACCCAACCACCTGCCCAGAAAAGAAACGGAGGATTCAAGCTTGGGAGGATGGCTTAGGAATCATTGTGGCCTCACCCTCTTGTCGGTGTCCTCTTTCTCCAAGGAAACACGGGAGTTTTCATTATTATCTATAGAGAAAAGAAGGGAGGCTGGTGAAAGAGAGGAAACAGAGGCCACATGGCCCAGGGATGGTCTCTCAGGAATGTCACACACACACACACACACACACACACACACACACACACACACACACACACACCAGATACATGTTTGTCCTGGCTAAGGAGGTTGATATACCCTCCTCAGACACAGCTCAGTGTAAAACCCTGTCCCCAGGTATCAAGACTCACCTGTCGGGGCATCCTGGAAGCCCGTATTGGAAAACGTCCCCACCATGTCTTCATCCCAGATCTCAAACCATTTCCTACCCTGGGTACAGGACCTAGGCGACAGCTCAGGAAGTCAGAGAGTTGGGCAAAGTGCAATGTCTGGAGACTCCTCGCCACCCACCCACCCCCCCCCCCCAACTGCCTCTTTGTCCCTCCAGCTTACCTGCCTGGGTCCTTGCCTCTTCCCGGGGAATGTGCCACCCAGACACTTAAGACCACCAGTAACAACAGCAGCAGAGTGGCAGCCCCCACCAAGCCTCCGACCAGCACCCTCCAGTGAATGGCCACCTCACAGCGTGGGCCTGAGAACCAGTGTGTGTCCGTGGAGAAGCACCTGGAGTCAGAGCGCTCAGACAGGTCACAGGGTGGTAGGCGGGTCCTCCCAGGCTGGGGTCCACTACTCTAGGGCAAGTGGGTAGGACCTTGGAGAAATGGTCAGTATGCGACAGGGTCTCCAGAAGGGGCAGTGGGGTGTGTGGCTCACACCTATAACTCTAGAACTTAGGAAATGAAAACAAGAGGATCGGGAATTCAAAGACAGATCCCACTCCTTAGTTAAATAAATAATATGTAACTTTTAAAACCAAATCATTTGAAAATAAATAAAAATCTATCTAGAAACCAGAAAAGACAAAAAGGAAGGGTTGGTGGGGCTGCAGACACAGTGTCTCCACCCTAGGACACTGGCAAGTGCATGTACATGGTGGGCGTGGTATTAGGCGAGTGGGCGTGGCCTATTTAATGGGGCGGGACCTCACCAACAAGCTGGACCACTCTTCTGCAGAAAACACTGACAGGTGTGCAATTGGTGATGCAGAGGAGCCTGTTCAACTCCACCAAAGGAAAGTAGAATTCCTCAAAGCCCTTGGGGGCAGTTCAGTGACAGATGGCTGAGGATGGAGACAAGGGAGATGATAGAAACAGGGACTGCATTCTTTTTACCCAGAACCTGGCTTTAGCAGTTGGAAGTAGGGTGGGGGAGGGGGAGGGGCACCGGCTTTTCTGAGGTCCCTCCAAGAGATAGACCCTGAGAATGGATAGATGGGAGAAGGAACCTGGGCTCTCCGACCTTGCTTGTGGGTGCTGGGGTGTGGCGCTCTCTCTCTCTCTCTCTCTCTCTCTCTCTCTCCCCCTCTGTGTGTGTGTGTGTGTGTGTAAGCCTGATAACCTCAGTTCAGTCCCTCAGACCCGCAAAGTGAAAGGAAAGAGAACTGACTCGCACAAGTTGTCCTCTTATGGGCACACACACTTCATGCACACAAAATAAAATAATTTAAAATAAGAAAGTTGGGGGTTGGGCCAGAAAAGTACCATCACCTACAGCAGCAGCATCTCCAAAGGTCTCCCTCCTTCTTCCCCAGGAACTCCAAGGATTGGGTGTTCCCTGTTGAGGAGTTCACCTGAGGCCTCTCAGCCTTTAGGCCTCTCAGCCTTTAGCCCTCTCCTCACCTTCTGGGGTCAGCTCTTTCCCAGTGTCACTGTTCACCTTGATGGAGTCAGGCTTAAAGCACAGGGCTGTTGGAGAGGAAGAAGAGAGAGTTCCCTTAGCATCCCCAGAATGTGGGAGAGCCACAGAGAAAGTGAGCTGTTCCCTTCCTCCCTGCTCAATAACCATCCTCCTGAGACCCTCCCTAGCCCCACCCTTGACCCAGTCGGGCATGGACTGTGCCACTTCTCTCAGCCTGGCACTCGAGCTCCCAAAGGTTCCCTGACAGCTGGAGCAGGCTGGAGAGTCAGAGCTGACCCTGTCCCCCTCCCTGTAGCCTCAGCTCACTCTGGTTGTCCTGACAGCTGTCACCATCTTGACTGGCACCCTGAAGCTCCTCCTTCAGCGTCATCTTCGCCTTCTCAAACTCCTTCTTCAGCTGGGGACTGAAGAGCAGCTTTAGCAGGACCAGGTACTCCACCACAATGCTGCCGCTCCTGAGGGGCCAAGGGCATCAGAGGGCACAAGGAGGTCTCTGGACCAACCACAAGTGTCCAGGAAGCAAAGGGGGTTAAGGCTGTGATGTGACATGTCACATTCCCTGTGTGTGTGTGTGTGTGTGTGTGTGTGTGTGTGTGTGTGTCCTGCACACATATGTGTGTGCACTGCTATGCAAAGACACTGTATGTATATAGGCCAGGAACAACCTCAAACATTGGTCCTCAAGTGCCTTCCAGTGTTTTTGTTTGTTTGTTAGTTAGTTTGAAATAGTCTCTAATTGGCCTACTGTGTCACCACATAGTCCATATAGGGCCTGTGAGCTTCCAGAATCTGCTTGTCATCACCATCATCATCACCATCACCATCATCACCACCACACCATCATCATCCTCACCATCACCACCATCATCATCATCATCCCCACCATAATCACCACCACCATCACCATCATCCTCACCATCATCATCCTCACCGTCTGTGTCTGTGTTGTACATACATACATGTGGGTACTCGCCCATGCTCACAGGCCAAAGATTGGCATCTGGTGTCCTACTCTGTCACTCTCTGCCTTATTCCCTTGAGACAAGGTCTATCAACTGATCTGTGATCTGGGACAGCAGTCAGCAGGTCCCCAGCAGTCCTCCTGCCCCTGCATGCATCTGCAGCCCTGGGGTTGCAGACATGTGTGCTCATGCCCCACTTTTTGCATGGGTATTGGAATTTGAACTTCATGGCTGCACAGCAAACACTCTTGCCTATGGAACCATCTCCCAGCCCCAAGCCCAGATTTCTTTAGATGGATTCTGGAAATCTCAACTTGGGTCTTTACATTTCCTGATGGAGTGTTTTCCCCAGTCCCACCTACATCCTTTTTGGAAGAGGATACTCAACCTGGGAGGTATAGAAAGAACAAGTAACCTGTTCTTTGTGTTATATCAAGATATCATCCAGCTAGGGGGCTGGAGAGATGGGAACCTGGGTTCTGTTCCCAACTCCCACTTGGTAGCTCACAACCATCTGTAACTCCAGCCTCAGGGGATCTGATACCTTCTTGCGACTTTTGGCATATATGTGGCACCCAGATCTGCATGCCAGCAAACATTCATACACACAAAATAATTTAAAAAGAGGATATTGCGAAACCAACCCCCCCACACACACACACAGAGGCACATGCACACACACATGCGTGCGCACACAGGCACATGCACACACGGGCACATGCGCACCCACGCGCGCGCGCGCGCGGACACACACACACACACACACCTATCTCTCTCTCTCCTGCCTCTCCTTCTCCCTGGCCATCTCCCTCTCCTTCCCCCTCCTTCATTCCCATGAACAAAACTGGTACCAGCCAAACAGAAACCAAGCCAACAACCCCACCTCCAGCAGTTGTTCTTAAAAAGAAGTGCCATTCCCCCATGCAAAGGAATAACCCCCAGAATTATTGTAAAACGCTCCCTTCAAGGAATTCCCTTGAAGACTGCATCTGCCTCTCTCTCATGGTGATAGCTGATGATTTTGAAAGGGGGGTGGTGGATTCTTCAGCCTTTCTTCCCACCCTTTCCCTGTACCCCACAAGGTCTCCACAGTCCCAGAAGGGCCTCCTACCTCAAGGACAGGATCTCCACGCCCTGGAAACTTTGAACATTCTGGTAAATCTTGCGCATCTGAAATGTCAACGGTCTCTGGGATGATGTCTGAACCTATGGGTCTGAGGGTACCTAGGGACCCATGCCCAAGTCCGGGGAAGGACCGTTAAGCACCCTCCTCCCTACTCACCTGACCCTGGGAGGCGTTGCTGAAATCTCTGTAGGCTTTGGAAGTGTTGTCTTCGAGATCTGGTGAGAATTCCTGGTCCACAGATACCTCCATGCCCACTTCAGTCTCCACTGTGCCTGTATCATGGGATACCTAACTCTGACTACTTCCTCATCTGCCCTTGTCTGCCATCACCACCACAACCCTCTCTCATCTACAAGCTTCTCTATCTTCCTCCATCATTTCTGAAGACTTAACTGATGCGTACCAGGAAAAGAGAAATTCTGGAATGATAGCTGGGGACATGGCTCAGTGGTAGAGCACCTGCCTAGAATCCCCCAGTGAGGGGCTGGGGGTGTGGCTCAGTGGTAGAGCACCTGCCTAGAATCCCCCAGTGAGGGGCTGGGGTGTGGCTCAGTGGTAGAGCACCTGCCTAGAATCCCCCAGTGAGGGGCTGGGGTGTGGCTCAGTGGTAGAGCTCTTGCTTATAATCCTCCAGGGATGTCCTGTGCTCTGTTAGCAGTAGAAAGAGAATAAATCAACCTATTCTGGTGTGTTTTTATCAAAGGTGAAGGAAAGAAGGCCAACTTCACAGGCATTGGCCTATAACTTCACAGGCATTGGCCTACAACCCTTCCAGATTTTTTCCCCCTGGGGCAGGCAGAATAATAGTTCCTAAAGATATTTCTGCCTTAATATCCAGAAAGGACACATAAATATGCCATCTGATGTGGAAGTATGACACAATCTGTCAAGATGCAGATAAATTAAGACTGATAGTTCAAACTACTTTGGAAGCTGGAGAGCTGGTTCAGTTGTTAAGGGTGTGTACTTCTCTTCCAGAGGGACCCAAGTTCAATACCCAGCTTCCATATCAAGCAGCTTACAACTGCCTGTAACTCCAGGCCAGGAGAATCTAATATCTCTGACCTCTCTGTCACTTACACTCAGGTTCACACACATGAACATCATTAAAAACAGAAAAAATAAATCTTTACTAATTTGTTCTGTTTAGAATTTTGGGGTTTTTTTTTGTTTTGTTTTTTTGTTTGTTTGTTTGTTTGTTTGTTTTTGAGTCAGGGTCTCTCTAGATGGCGTGAAACTTGCCATGCAGACTAGATATGTTTCAGACTCACCGAGATCCACCTGTCTCTGCCTCTTGAGTGCTGGGAGTCAAAGTGTGTACCAGTATTCACTCCCTGTGTCTGATTTTGTAACAGTTAATCACCACAGTCCAGTTGACAGAGTCTAGAATCATCTATGAGGCAATCCTCTGAGCACATCTGTGAGCATAACTGAGGTGGGAAGACCCACCTTAAATGTGGTGGCACCAGGAGTGAGCTGAGCCCCAGCATCTGTCTCTCTCTGCTTCCTGCTTGTAGATGCAATGTGACCAGATGCCTCATGCTCCTGCTGCCATGCTTTCCCTGCCATAATGGACTGACTGTGTACCCTCAGACTGTGAGCCAAAATCAACCCTTTCTCCTTTAAGTTGCCGTTGTTTCCACTCATGATGGTGCATGTCTGTAATCCCAGCACTGAGGGGACAAAGGCAGGGGGAAATCTCTGTGAGTTCTGGGCCAACCTGGTCTACATAGTGAGTTCCAGGCTAGCCAGAGCTACAAAAACAAGACCCTATCACACACAGAAGGGGGGAAAAGTTGCTTTTGTCAAGGATTTGATCACAGCAATGAAAGAAGCAACCAACAGAAACTTGTAATCCACAGAAGTGTATTACAGCTACTAGCTCTGTAGCCATTCAATCCAGCAGCCATTGGAAGTTAGTAAGGTTCAGAGAAGAGGTTAAAGAAAGCTGGAGGTCAAGGGTGAAGGGCAGGCATGGTAGAGAGAGCAGCAATGGAAGAAAGGGGAGAAGGAGAGCCCCTAAGGGCCGTCTGTAAGGAGGAAGTACAGAGCCCATGGCTTTGGCCACTCACCTATTTCTAACTGCTCCACCGGAAACTCACAGAGAGACCCATAGAAGGTATGGGGCAGAGACACTTGGTGCCATCCCAGGTGCCCCCATTCTGGCATCTGTTATCCAGAAATTGACAGTGGTCTCCAGAGAAACCAGGAACGCAAATGCAGTGGTCCTGTCCCCAGGTGCCGCCATTGTCACAAACACCTGAGAAGCACAGGTAGAATGAGAACTCTGACTAGGACCTGACCCTGGTGACATCGAGTTGAGTAAAGATGAAGTTATGGGGAGAAAGAAGGGAGAGGTCCAACCTGGGGTGGTGGTCAAGCTTGCTGGCATAGTCGTCTGAGTGGTGGTTGAAGTTGATCTTGACCGTGGTCATGTAAGGGTTGTAGGAGGCTTCATAGTGACCACTGATGTCTCTGGTGTCTTTGTGGTAGATGGAATGGGGTATGTCACCTTGCTTGAAGCTGTGGTAATTAGAAGGCTGTTGCTCGTTTGGGGGGGTTGAAGGAACGCCAATGGAGCCAGGCATATTTGGGGTGACGCTAGAGGTGGCACTCAACCAATTGCCCCTGGTGGACATTGAGGCGCTAGTCAAGGCCGACTCTGTATCTATCGTCCTAGTGTCCACTGAGCTAGAAGCATCAGTGGTGACACCGGAGGGTTCCGTTCCTGGTGTCATGGAAGAAGTGTTTATATATGTAGGGAGAAATGGTCCTTCACTGGTAGAACTGGAAAGGGTCACCAATTTGGTGACAGAGGGAATGACCGAGAATGGGGTGATGGGAGCAGATGGCACTTCAGTACTGGGATGGATGTCAATACACGGTGTCAAGGGAGAGGTGGGAACTATTGTGATGGTGATGGTTTCTGGACAGGGTGTCGTGGAAGGAAGAGAGACATAAGAGAAAGGGGTGGATTCAGTACGAGCGGTGATGAGTGATGAGACGGTTGGAGAAGTTCTGGTCGTTGAAGGAGGAGGAAAGGATGTCATTCCAGAGGAGATTCTATCTTCTGTACTAGAGCTAAGGAAGAAGGTAGAAGGAGATTTAATTGTAGTGCTCAGCACTGGACTCGTGGTAGGGAAAGACAAAGGAGAAGACATTATTACTGTGGGTGTTGACGAGACCAAGGTACCAAAAGCAGTCACCATTGCGTTTGTAGAAGTACTTCCCCTGGTGAAAGAATCTGTTCTGGGTTCACCTGATGAGGTAGGGGTAGTTAGCAAAGTGGAGATGGATGTCAGCGTCTCAAGAGTGGACCGACCAGTGCTTGTACTAGGGACATGGGATGCTGAGAAGGGAGGACTGAAGTCTGGTGATGGACTTTGCGTAGGAAAGGAAGAGAGGAGGGAATTGGTACTTGCGGGAGGAATACTGCTAGGAACAGGAGACGTTTTGGTTCCTGAGTCAGAAGCAAATTTAGAAGTTGACCTTGACAGCGAGATGTCTGGTGAAACTGACATGCCCGTCCTGAGGGAACCTGATGGGGTGTTCTCAGTAACTGTGACAGTAGCTGTCACAGTGGGGCCAATGGGATGGGCTGTGCTGAGAAACGAAATCCCTGTGTTCTGGATGACGGAAGAAGATGGGATGGTATCAGTACGGGTTGGTGATATGCTAGAACTTGTGTAGGTCGAGGTGGTAACTGTAATGGCAGCTGTACCACTGTTGCTTGTAGATGAGGAGGAGAGCCCTGTAGCTGCAACGGTAGGGATTCCTTCACTGGGAAAAGATGAGGTTACAGATGTTAGTGTCTCCAGGTTACGAGAAGTGGTAGGGCGTGAGGAGATGGTAGTGGTAGACGTGCTGTCAGTGTCCATGGAGTGGCTGTTTGAATTGGAGGAGGTAGTAGAGATTCCAGGGGGACTCCAGGTGACTGTGGTGATCAAGTCTGTGGTAGCAGTCATAGTTGTGCCTGAGATGAGTGAGGATGGTTGGGTTGGGGTCAGGATGAGTGTAGATGTATCGGTGACAGAGACTGAAGTAGCAGTGCTGTCTGGCATGGAGTTTGTGGTAGAAGGACTAAGGAAGGTGACCTGAGAGGTAGCTGTAGGCTTCTCATTAGTGCCTGGGACTGAGGTCACCAAGGTAGGCAATGGGGTGCTGTACACGGTGCCAGTGGCATCTGCTTGTGAACTTGAGAAGGACAGAGAGGGTAGAGCCCCACTCGTGCGTGAGGTCCACATGTTGGAGGTCACGTGGGAAGAGCTTGCGGATATGCCATACGTGAGTGTGCCTGTGGCAGTGACTGAAGACGTGATGGGGGAGGTCGCAGTTATGTCCATCGTGAGTGATTCCGTAGGGTGGCCTGTGGCAGGATCCACTGTGACTTTTCCAGTGGGTGTGGCAGCTAGGGTGGGGAAGGGGGACTGATCTGTCCCAGTCACTGCTGATGTAGAAGGAGGTGGCTCTGTCGACGTGGGGGCTGCGAGTGTGGTGGTGAGTGTTGGTGTGGACTCAGCTGTGGTGTGAAGTGTATGGGTGATGGCTGGATCTGAGGGGACACTGTCCTGTGCGGTCACGACATTGCTAATAGAGAAGGATGGGGACAATCCAGATGTGGCTGGAAAGCTTGTGGTGTGTTTCCGGTACTTAAGAGAATAGCTGTCACGCTGCCTGTGGTGGTGTGGGGTGTGTTGACACGTGTAGTTTCAGTGTTCCCGCTGGTGGGGTAAGATGAGATGAAATCAGCTGGTGACATGCTAGGAACTACGTGAGTTGAAATATCTGACACCGTGGTCAAAGGCTCAGGGCTGCCCACAGATGAGGAGGTGAGAGCCGCTGTGTCTGAGATGGCGGGGAGGGCCGAGCTATGCGAAGGTGGAATTGTGGGCGTGAGGCTCTCCAGGGTCCCTGAAGTGGCAGGAGGTAAAGAGATGGCAGTTGTGGACACGCTACCAGTCGGGTAGCCGTTTAAGGAGGTGAGGCTGGGAGTGCTGTGAGAGGGGAGCCGGGTGGCCATGGTGACCAAGTGTGTTCTTGTCACGGATGCAGTAGTAGGCGGTTCTGTGGATGCGGTTGTTGTAAATGTGTTGGTGGTCATGGGTGTTGGTGTGGATTCAGCTGGTGTGTTGAGAGAATGGGAAAAGGTTGGAGCTGAGGGCACGCTTCCTGTCCGGATGGTTCCAGAACTGCTGGCAGAAATGGAGGTGGCACAAGTTGACGTGATAAACGGTGCTGTTTCCAAGTTCTGTGGGCTTGAAAAAGATGGGAGGAGAGTGGTGTGTGTTGGGGTGATGACTGCTGTGACCAGTGGGACAGTGTTGCTTGTAGAAGACGTGGTGAGAGCCGTAGCTGGAATGGTAGAGGTGTCCATAGTGGGTGAAGCCTGGACTACAGGTGTAACTGTGTCCTTCACATCAGAAGTGGTAGGAGCTGTGGAGATCATGTCTGTGGGGTAGATGCTGGAGGGTGTGAGGCTGGGAGTGGCAGGGGATGGGGTCTGGGTGGCTGTGGTGACTAAAGGTGTGGCAGAAGTCCTGGCTGCTTCTGAGGTGGGCAGTAAGGGCCAAGTGGACATGAGGGAAGTGGCAGGAGCCAGTGTGTCTGTGATGGAGGAAGGAGGGGGGATCTCTGATGTCAACACTGTCATGGCATTCGTTAAAGAGCTGAATGAGATGGCTTGAGATGTACCCGTAGACGAGGCATCGGTAGTCGGGGGTGCGCTCTCCAAGGTGGATAATGGGGCAGTGTGGGTGACGTCAGTAGTGACTAGCTGCATGCTTGGGGTAGACACAGAGGACAAAGCAAAGTGGATGAAGTCAGTGCCTTGGTACTCATCAGCGGATCTGAGGGTGTGACTGGAGACGTGACCTGGGGAGTGGCTGTGGTTTCTGTCACGAGAGATTCTGTAGGAAGGTTGGTGGCAGGAATCAGGGTGGCAGCAGTTAAAAGAGGTTCTGCAGATGCGGTGAGTATGGGTGTTGGGGTAGATCTGGCTGTTGTGTGGATTGTATGGGGGGTGCTCAGAGCTGTACTTTCTGTCTTTGTGTTCCCAAAACTGACATCAGCCATTGAGGTAGAGAGTGTAGCTGTGGCAGGAACACTGGTAGCAAGAGAATGCGTTTGGGTGTGTCCAGTGTTTGTAAAATCAGCTGCTAGACTTGGGGTGGTGGTATGGGGTATACTCACCAGTGTTGTTATTTCTGTGCTATTGACAAAAAGGGAAGATGGGGTGATACTGGCATGTGTTGTGGACATAGTTGAATCTGCATGGGTTGGGGTGGTGACTGTCATAACTGATGAACCACTATTGCCTGTAGATGAGGAAGGGAGATCTGTGGCTGCATTCGTGGAGATGCCTGCACTAGGAGACGATGGGGTTATAGAGATGAGCGTCTCTATAGTACCAAGGGTGTTGGGATGTGAGGAGGTTGCAGCTGTGGCTGTTCTGTGAGTAGAGTAACTGTCTGAGGTTGTAAGGCTAGGGGTCCTGTGAGAAGATGACAGGGTGGGTGTGGTGACCAAATGTGTGATAGCGGTTCCGGCTGTTTCTGAAGTAGGCCAAGAGGTCCAGGAGGGTACGACAGAGGTGTCAGGGGTCAGTGTATGTGTAAGGGTTGTAGGAGAGGTGGTATCTGATGTGGGATGTCCAACAGTGTTACTTGGAAAGCTGGGGGAGTTGACTGGAGACGATGCTGTAGACTTGGCATCGGTGACTGGAAGTATGGTCCTTAATGTAGATAAAGGGGCAGTGAGAGATTGCGTGTTTGGTGCAGGTGCAGAGGGAAGAATCCTACTTGTGGGTGATGTCAGCACACTGGTACTCATGGGAGAGGAGATGCTGGATACCTCAGAAAGCCACACGTCTGCAGGGGCAACTGAGGAAGTGGCCGGAAGAGTCGTGATGGTTTCTGTAAGGAGAGATTGTGTAGGAAGGTCTGTGGTGGGGTTCATGGTGGCGTCTCCAGTGAATTCAACATCATGGGTGGAGAAGGGGGTCTGACCTACCCCAGTCACTGCTGAAGTAAGAGGAGGCAGCTCTGTAGATACGGACTCAGCTGTGGCGTGGAAGGTATGGGTTCTGGTTGGAGTCAATGACACACTGTCCGTCTGTGGGGTCCCAGAGCCGTCAGTGACGATGGAGGAGGAGAAAGAAGCTGTCACTGGAATGCTTGTATCGAGTGTGTTCCCAGTAGTCACCAGACCGGAAGTAGTGGGATGAGATTCCTTAGGAAACGGATCAGTGTTCTTTGTCGTGGGGTAAGATGGGATGAAATTGGTGTGTGTCACTGACACGCTGGAAGCTCCGTGGCTTGAGGTGAAGTCTGTCATGGTGTCCCATGGGACAGTGTCACCCATAGACGACATGGTAAGCCTTGAGGTCGGAAAGGTTTGGGTGTTTTTAGTAGGCGACAGGGTTTCAGATGTGAGTGTCACATAGGAGGCTGACATCCTAGAGGCTGTCTTTGCTGACCTGAGACGCGTCATCGTAGGCATGAACCCTGTTGTGCCTGCAGGTGTGTGGCTGGTAGCTGTTGATACTGTGATAGGACGGGATGTCTGTAGTTTGGGATGTCACCCCAAGGCCTGAGGGAGTGAGATTTGAGATCATCCCAAGTGTAAGAGTTCTAAAGGTGGAGTCAATATCGGAAGGTGAAGAGGGCAGAAATGTACTTGGCGGTGATGTTTCAATGCTGGCAGTCGTTGAGGTAGCCATGTGAGATGTGGAAATCCTCACCGTATCGGTGGCTGACGCTGTTGATATGGTTGGGTGAGAAGACGCTGTGCTGACAGTTTCCCTGGGAGTGTTGCTCATGGGCTTCTGTGTGATTCTCTCAGAGCTCGTTTTTGTCACCCCCACCGATGGCTCACCTGCACGAGTGGTTGTTTCCTTAGCAACGGCAGCAATAGGTGTTGGTGTATTGGTGGAGCACGTTTCTGTTCTCAGTGAATTGCTGCTGTAGAAAGTAGATTGGTAGTAATGCCTGTGGTACTCAAGGAACCGGTACCAGGCGGGGCAGTGTTATCAGTGACTGTCGTTAAGGAGGTTTTCCTGGGAATTTGAGATGGAGTAGCAGCAGACAGATAAGTAACCCCTGGGCTGAGGGCCAGTGTTGTATGGATCCCTGCTGGGGTTATGGTGGTCATTTCTGTGGTCCCTGTGGTCACAGTCATGGATGAGGCCATCTTCCTGATAGAGGCGACAGGTGCCATAGTAGGAATAGTTGTCGTTAGCTTGCCAACCTTGGGAGTGGTGGTATAAGAGGTGGTGAGGGGTACATAAGTCGTGGTCACACAGGTGGTGGAGGGGTGGGTGGTGGTGACTGTGAAGGCAGAGGGGTGAACGCACTCGGTGGTGGGCGTGTATACCAGGAGAGTAGGAGGAACAGTCTCAACCTTGATGACAAACTTGGACATCCGGGTTGTCAGGGTGTCAGGACTGATTGAAGATCTGAGAGAAAATTCATAAGTGGGTTTGAAGTTATTGGGCATGCCAACAGTCCTGGGTGTGTGGTCCCCACTGTCAGGAGCTGGAGAAGGGGGTTGGTGGGGGCTGAGAAGCCACTGAGGTGTACTCCCAGCATGCAGAGCACTGCTGAGAGCGGCGGCAGCGGCAGCTGCTTCCACACCAGGCAAGCATGAGCTAGAGGTGGCTGTGGTCGTGGATGGAGTTCCTGTGTCGGCAGAACAGGGGAATCCGTGGGTGAATTCATGAGTCATCCTGTCACCATCAATCACTGTGCAGGATTCACTCTCTCACTTTCCACACCTATGTCCCAAAGAGCAGGTTGTGCCTCTCCGATGGGAGGTAACTTGTAGCTGGGGCCTTTTGCCCTTCTGTTCAGGGGGCAGTGGGGTGAGGAGCCCTCAATTACTTACTGGCTTCTGAGCATCCAAGTTCAGCTCTCTTTCCTTCCTTCCTTTCTTTCCTTCCTTTTTCCCTCCCTCCATCTCTCCCTCCCTTCATTCCTCCCTTCTTTTCTATCTTTTTTTTCTGGTGGTACGTAAAGGGGTGTTATGTGTGTAAAGTTTGTATGTGTATGTGTATTATGTATGTGTGATCTCTGTGTGTGTTATGTGTATGTGGCTTGTGTTTGTGTTTTGTATATGTATGTGTTATGGGTATATTTGTGTCGGTTATGTGTATGCAGTTTGTGCGTATGTTATGTGTATGTGATTTTGGTGTGTGCTATGCATGTGATTTGTGTGTATATTTTATGTATGCGTGTCTTATACATGTATATTTTATGTATATGTGTTTTATATGCACATATTTTATATATGTGTTTTATATGTGTATATTTTATGCACATGTAGTTTGTCCGTGTTATGTGAGCTTTGTGTGTTTGTACTATGTATGTGCTTTGTGTGTGTGCCATGTAGGTGGTTTGTGTTGTTACATGTATGCAGTGTGTGTGTGAGTATGTGTCTGTGTCTTTAGTACATGCGTATAAGTGTGCATGGGAAAAAACAGAGCAGGACACCATACCTTTGCTGCCTTCTCCCTTATTGTCTTGAGACTAGGTCTCTCATCAAACTGAAAGCTTGCTGTTTTAGCTACATTGGCTTGTCAGGATCCACCTGTCTCTGCCCCCAGCCTTGGGGTTACAGGCACACACAGCTATTCCCAGTCTTTTACAGGAGTGATGAGTATATAAGGTCCTCACGCCTGCAATGCAAGGTCCAGACCTTGTTTTTGGTTTTTCGAGACAGGGTTTCTCTGTGTGGCCCTGGCTGTCCTGGACACTCACTTTGTAGATCAAGCTGGCCTTGAACTCACAGAGATGCACCTGCCTCTGCCTCCCAAGTGCTAGGATTATAGGTGAGCGCCCCCACTGCCACAGCTTTTGTTTTTGCCTTTTTGAAACAGGCTGGCCTCCATCTCACTGCATAGGCCAGGATGCTAATCCTCCTGCCTCTACCTACCTCAGGCGTGATGAATCATACCCAGTTTTACGGGGTTCAGGGGTGCTAGGTGTGCACGCTACCAAATAAGCCGTGTTCCCCAGGTGCTCTTCTCTCTTTTCTTATCCACATCCCGCCTTCCCTTCCCTTCCTCCCCACCCGTTGTCTAGAGTCTTCCAGCCCTCTTGGACTTTGGATCCCACCTTTTAACCAACCCCTGCCCTTTCCTTCCAAATTAGGAGAGCTCCAGAGCTGGGCTGGGAGGTGACCCACACCACAGAAACAGAAACCAGAGCTCGAGACGGGAGAGCTAGAGAGGGAGCACCAAAAGACAGGAAGAAACTGGAGCTCACAGTCTGCTGAGGCCAAGGGATGGACAGATGGGGCCCGGAAGAGGAGGAAGCATCCAGAGACGGATGCCTGAGCAGATAAGCAAGGGTCCTGGCGATGTTTAGGCTTAGAGGGCAGCATTAGGCATAGAAACACGCACTTGAGGACGTGGAAGGACAGCTCCTTGTGTAAGAGAACTTGCCCCCTCTTCCAGTCGCCGTGAGTTCGGATCCCAGCATCCACATCAGGCCGCTTTAAAGCCGCCTGTAACTTTCCGTTACGTTGGCTTCTTCTGGCCTCTGTGGGTACCTGCGTGCCCCCACACACACAGTGGGGTGGGGGTGGGGTACACATTTTACATAGGGATTCTGTCCTGGCTACTGGATTAATTAGTGTATGAAAACAAGTTCTTATTTATTTCTTTCTTTTTTTTACACATTTATAAGGAAGGGTGCATGTACCCACAATGCCAAGGTGGAAGTCAGAGGACAACTCTTGCATGTCTCTTCTCTCCTCTTGGGCATGGAATTCTTATTATTAGGTCTGGCAGCAAGCATCTTTCCATGCTGAGCCACCACACTGGCCCAGCAAGCTTCCTCTGCCTCTCTGCAAATACATATATTTCTCTCCCCCTGACGAAGCTGGCAATCATGTCTTAGACACACTTGGTCTTCATGCCTTAACCACCTGAGAGCTATGATTACAGGCATGTACCACCACGCCTAGCTTGGACCCTTTCATTCATTACATGTAGCCAACGTATATCACTTGTACATGGTGGCACTAAAGCTCAGACAGCCACAGTGCGAGTGAGTGTGAATAGCCCCCACCCAACCCCCCCCCCCCCGCAACCTGGCTTTGGTATCTCTGTGTAGGGACCCAGGGCATGCCCTTGCTAAGAGCCGGGGTGTCACTTTTCAGCCTAGCTGTTGGGAAATGGGGCAGGGGGTGGGGGAGGAGGATGAGGACTCTTGAGCTGGGTCCCTATCAGCTAAGTCTGTCACCTGCAGAGCAAAGGTTCCAAGTTGGGGTGCTTTGCAATCCTGGATAAATACTAAAAGGCAGGAAGAAGGAAGGGACTGTGAGGTCCGAGGGGTGAGCCTGGATTGTCTTGGGACCACACTGCTTCTTTCTCCCTTTTTTGGTGGAGGGAGGTTGAGGTCGGGTGCTGGATGTACAGCCTGGGTACCTCCAGCACACTTGATAAGCACTGTGCCCTGACATCCACTGTGCCTCTCCCAGCCTGGAAAATTCTGGGAGTAAAGCAAAGCAGGCTTTTGAGGTTTTCCACGATGAAGTGGCCAGCAAAGGGAGAGTAGGGAGGAGAGAAACGGGGGAGAGGGTGAAGAGGAAAGAGAAGACAGGAGAGGCAGGGAGGAGAGAGAAGGAAGAGAGGGGAGGGAGGAGAGAGGGAGGGAGGGAGGTGAGGAAGAGGAAGGTGGCAGTGGTAGTAGTGGTGATAGAAAGGGCAAAGGCATTGGGACAAAGGAGAAGAATTCTCCCCTCCAAAAGGGGGTACAGGGGTTGGGGGGGAGACTGAAGAGTGGTGGCAGTTGTCGAGGAGGAGATGAGGCAGAGTTCCAGCAGCATCCTCACCTGAGCTGTGGCCCTCAGGCTGCTGACGTTAGCGCCAGAACCCTGCACCTTCTCCGCTCTCCACCTACCCTCAACAACCAGAGACAAGAAGGATCTCAGCCTGCTCAGTTTGCCTCGCAGTCAGCCTCCCCATCCCTGCTCAGGAGTCCCTAGGGTCTCACCAGCCCCTCCCTCCTGCAGCTCCCCCTCACCTGCTTCCCTAGGGGAGGCCGGGAGGAGCCAGAGGAGGCTCAGCAGCAACATGGCTGAGAACCGGATCCAGAAGCCACCACGGTGCAGGAGGTGCGGGAGCTGTGGGAGGTGCGGGAGCTGTGAGCCCTGGGATCCTGGCCCCAACACAGTGGATTGTTTTGCTGCCCTGCCAGGCATGAAAACGGAACAATTTCACCTTTGAGCTCCGCAGCCTCCCTTTCTTCTCCCGGCTACCCGGACCTCAATGTCGTAGAAAGGGAGGGAATAGGAAGCTAGGGCATGCCTATTGGGGACCAGGTGGGAAAGCCCCACCCCTGGCCCGCCTGTGCCCCATCCTTTCCAAGGACGCTACCTCCCTCCCATAGCGTATATACCAGGACAAAGCCTCTGCTTGGTGTCAGCCAAGAAAGCTGAAAGCGTTTCGCTTCAAGTCCCCTCTGCACCCCACCCCCGCTGACCCCACCACCACCACCATAACAGCTGTGCGGCTCCAGCGCGTGACTCACAGAATTCAACCTGGAGTCTTTGACTATCAGAAGAGCTGGATTGGGTCCCAGAGAATTAAAGGCAGCTAACCACCACGGGAATTGCTGCTTGAAGAAGCTGGCTTGTGGGGCTGCAGAGACAGACTGTTCCACCAGTAAAACACTTGTTGGCCAATCCTGGGGACCAGAGTTCAAATCTTCAGTACCCACAGGCATGGCAATGCAAGCTCTGTAACCCAAGCCCGGGAGAGGCAGAGACAGGCAGGTCCCAGAGACTCACTGGCCAGGTAGTCCAACCAATGTGGGAGCTCCAGATCAGTGGGAGACCTTGTCTGGGGGAAAAAATAATGGCAGAGAGCCAGTTGGTGGTGGCGCATGCCTTTAGTGCCAGCACTTGAACGGCAGAGGCAGGTGGATCTCTGTGAGTTTGAAGCCAGTCTAGTCTGCAGAAGGAGTTCTAAGACACCCAGGGCTACACAGAGAAAGCCTATCTTGAAAAAACGATGATGGTGATGATGATGGTGATGATGATGATAGTGGTGATGATGACGACTGAAAAATCCATGCCCAAGGTATTGTTCTCTCTCTGCCCGCGCTTGCGTGCGCGCGCGCGCACACACACACACACACACACACACACACACACACGCACACATACACACACACATACACACACACACACACACACACACACACACACACACGTGCATGCGCACAGAGGCAGGGAGGAGGAGGAAAACAGCAGACGCAGAAGAAATAATAATGATGAACCAGATGTGATGATCCACATCTGTAATCCCAGCACTCTGACGGTGCATACTGGTTGCTCTCTGTCCACTTGACACAAACCTAGACATATCAAGGAACAGGGAATCTCAACTGAGAAAAAAAAAAAAAAAAAAAAAAAGAAAGAAAGAAAGAAAGAAAAAAGAAAAAACTCCAAATAAGCAAACACCAAAAATAACCACGGAAAAAAACACAATCAATCGGCCAGTAAGCAAGCCTCTGGGCATTTTCTTTTCTTATTTATTTATTCATTCATTCATTTATGTTTTCATTTCTTCACTTTACATCTTGGTCATAGCCCCATCCCTCCTCACTTCCCCCCTCTCCCCCATCCCCTCCCCTATTCCTCAAAAAAGAGAAGCCCCCCCCTTCCCATCCACCCCAGCTCATAAAGTTGCATCAAGGCTGAGCGTGCCCTCTTTCCTCCCCTGTGGCCTGGCAAGGCAGTCTCACAGAGGGAAGTAATCAAAAAACTGACAGGAGAGTCCATGTCAGAGAGATTCCCACTCCCCTTTCTAGAGGACCCACATGAAGCCTGAGCTGCCATCGACTACATCTGTGTAAGGAGCCTAGGTTCAGTCCACGCAAGGTCCTTGGTTGGTGCTTCAATCTCAGCAAGATCCTCTGGGCCCTGGTTAGTTGGCTCTGTTGAACTTCTTGTGGAGCTCCTGTCCCCTTCAGGTCCTTCTATTCCCCCCCCCCACCTCCCCAACACACACACACACACACACACACACACACACACACACACTTTTCCACAAGACTCCCTAAGCTTTGCCCAATATTTGGCTGTGAGTCTCAGCATCTGTGTCAAAGCAGTGCTGGGTGGAGCCTCTCAGAGGACAACTCTGCTAGGTTCCTGTCTGCAAGCCTAGCAGAGTATCACTAATAGTGTCCAGGGTTGGCTCTCTCCCATGGGGTGGGTCTTGGGTTGGGTCAGGCATTGGTTGGACCCTCCCTCAATCTCTGCTCTATCTGCTCTGTATTTATCCCTGCACATCTTGTAGGGCGGGGTGAATTTTGAGTCCGAAGCGTGGGCATTTTCTTAACTGATGATTTATGTGGGGGTGCACACCATTATAGGTATCCGTTAGAGGTACCAACTCTAAACTGGTAGTTCCAGGTGTTATAAGAAAGCAGGTTGAGCAAGCCATGAGGACGAACAGGTCAATAAGTAGCACACCCCTCCACGGCCTCACCTTAGTTCCCGCCTCCAGATTCCTGCCCTGCGTATTGATTGGTGTCCCTCAGTGATGGAGCTCTATCTCAAAAAAAAAAAAAAAAAGAAAAGAAACAAAAACAAAAAAACACCAGGAGTGTTAGGTGAAGGGCAGAGGATCGTCTCAGGCAAGTCAGGAGTTCATAGTGGGAGCCTGCCTTGTGGGATGGGGAGGGGGGAGGGGCAGAGGGGGGGTGTAGGGGAAAGTACCAGGACAACCAGGGCTCTGTGACACAGAGAAACTGTCTCAAAAATAAAAATAAAAAATAAAAAATAAAAAGGAAAAGAAAAAGGAAAGGAAAGGAGGAGTAGAGAAGAGGAAAGGACAGAGTAAGGTAGGGAATGTGGAAGGAAAGCAGGGAGAAAGAAGGGAAGAAAAAAGAGAAGCATAAAGAGAAAGGGAGGGGGAAGGGGAGGGGAGGGGAGGGGAGGAGCCCCACGTGGAAGAAGTAGGTCACTGGGCTGGAGTGGATCACTGCCAGATATATTGTCCCCAGCCCCTGTCTGTCTCTCTTCCTCAGTTTCCGGTTCTGCTTCACCGCACCATCCCGCAGCGATGCTGTGAGCCCTCCGAAACAGTGAATTCAAATACATGCTTTTCCCTTCGGCGCCTTAGCTATTTTGTCACAGCGGCACAGAGGTAACCAACACACGCGATGAGGCTTAGGAGGTCTTTGAGGCACTGGGGCGTGGCCACGAGGGCAACCCCAACCTTCTCCTCTTCCTCCCACCTAGCCATGAAGTAAGGCAGTGGCTTCCGCTTCCTTTTCCCTCTGAGATGCCCCACCTCACGTCTGCTGCGGGCACTTCTGTCAAGACAGTGAGCATGCGTGTGTGTGTGTGTGTGTGTGTGGAGGCCAGAGGGACAGCCTGTGGGAGTCCGTTCTCACCTCCTACCATGCGGGTCCCGGGGATCAAACTCAGCTTGTCAGGTTTGGTGGTAAGTGTCTCTTTTTACCCCATGCCTACAGGTTTAGAGAGGAAACTGCTTCCACCAGGTCCAGGCCACATTTCTGGACGTGGCACAGGCTGCTGTTAGGGTCTACCTCTTGTTCCAGGCAGCACGTGAGGATACGTTCCCTGCTTTCCAGCCCTACAGAAGGGAAAGAGCCAAGCACTCAGTCACAAACATGCTGGACTCTGCTTCCTTATTTCAACAATTACTAGTGATTACGGTCTGTCCTGGGGATGGAGAGATGGTTCAGTGATTAAAAGCCCCTGCTGCTTTTGCAGGGGACTTGAGTTCAGTTCCCAGCCCCCAGGTAAGGTGGGTCAGAACCACCTGTAACCCCAACTTTGAGGAATCTGGCTCCCCCTTCTGGCCTCTATAGATATTGCGCACGCACGCGCGCGCGCACACACACACACACACACACACACTCATAAATAGAAAAGTATTTAAAGCTGGGCACAGTGGCCCATACCTGTAATCCCAGCATTTTGCAAGGCAGAGGGAGGTTGATCTCTGTGAGTTTAAGGCCAACCTGGCGAGTCCAGGGCAGCCAGGGATACACAGAGAAACCCTGTCTTGGAAAACAACAACAACAACAACAAAACAAACAAAAAACCCAAAACAAACAAACAAAAACATAAAACGAGTGCTTGCCCCCAAGACTGACAACCTGAGCTCGGGTTCCACAAAATGGAAGACAAGGAAGACCCTGAAAGCTACCCTCTGGCCAATATATGAATGCCACCACACACGTGTGCCTTCCTAACACACATTTAAAAAAATAAGTCTATCTGCCTCCTTAGTGATCAGTCTAATAAAAAGTAATAAAAACGGTTTGTGAAGGGGGTGTGTGTTTGCAAGTGAACACAAGTTCCCCCAGAATCAGAAGAGAACATTGGCTCCCCCAGAAGTGGAGTGAGAGGTGCTGGTGAGCTGTCCAGTATGGGTGCTGAGAAGAAAATTTAGGTCCTCTGCTAGAGCAGGACCCACTCTGAACCACTAAACCGTCTCTCTAGTCCCTCAAATAAAAGAATTTTAAAGGCTAGATAGTTCAGTTGGTAAAGTGCTAGCCTTGCTGTTAAGAGTTGGTATTATCAGTCAGGAAGTGTCAGATTATGTTACATTAACAAACAGCCCCCTCTAGATTCATTGTTTTACACCTACAAACATTTGTCATCCATGCTACTCAACCCAGTGTCTGTCCCCACCCCCCTCCAGACCACCTTCAATCTGGGACCTAGGATAACGGAGAAAGCTCCGTTTGAGAGACACTGTCATCTATCTCACAGCAGATGGCAAAAATCACTACCCTAATTTCCTTTCCCTGGCTATGATAAAATAACTTGACAAAGGGCTGGAGAGGCAGCTCAGCGGTTAGGAGCACTGACTGCTCTTCCAGAGGACCTGGGTTCAGTTCCCAGTACCCACAGGGCAGTTCACAACTGCCTGTGACTCCAGTTCCAGGGGATCCGACATCTTCACACAAACACACATACAGACAAAAATGCTGATGTACATTAAATAAACAAACAAAAAATCAATAAATAAAATTTGGTATGAAAAATGGGGCACGGAAAAAGTAACTTAGGGGAGAAAGTAGTTTGTCACAATTCCATGTGAAGAATTCCGTCGTGGTGGGGAAGTCAAGGCAGGGACTTGAAGCAGCCAGTTGCATCAGATCCACACTCAAGAGCAGAGAGAGGTAAATGTTTGCATGCTCGTGCTTGCTCAGATTGATGTCTCTACTCTTATATAGTTGAGGATGCTCTACCAAGGGAATAGTGCTGCCCATGGTGGACAGACTCTTTCCACACCAATTAACTAAAGAAACAGCCCACGGGCAAACACAAATCAGGTCTTTTCCTAGGTGATTCAAGGCTGTGTTAAGTCGATCATAAAAGCTAACCATTAGCCCCGCGTAGGAGCGCACTCCTGTAATCCCAGCACTTGGGGGTGGGGAGAGGCAGAGGCAGATGGATTTCTGTGAGTTCAAGGCCAGCCTGGTCTACAAAGTGAGTCCAGCATGGCCAAGGCTACACAAAGAGACCCTGTCTGGAAAAACACAAAACAAGACAAAGCAAAGCCAACCATTATGATCAACATCTTGCTTTCATAAAGGTTGTTTACAGTGGTGTCCATCCTATGTTCTGACGGCTAGAAGAAGTGTGCTTTTCCTGGAATGAACTGGACGAGGGTATGAAAGATCTCAGGGAGAGGCACTGAAAAGTCAAATGCCAACTCTGATATCAGCGGGGCAGGGACATATAATTGGTCCAGAGGGACAAAGCAAATATTCCTGATAAGTAGTACAATATACCACAGATGGGGTTCCTGGAGCGATTGTGGCTTCTAGTGATCATGATTCTGATAGTGAGGGCTGGGGAGGCTGATCAGTGGGTGAAGGGCAAGCGCAAGGACCAGAGTTCACCCCGCAGAGCACATTAAACAACCCCAGGTACCGTGGTGCACACTTAGATCCCCAGGCCTGGGGAGGTAGAGATGGGAGGAGGCCAAGGGCCAGTGGAGCCTGCCTGGCAAACTCCAGGTTCAACGAGCGGCCCTGCCTCAAAAAGCAAGGTGGTTCTGGGGTGATGGCTCTGGGAATTAAAGCACTTGCCCTTCAAGTGTGAGGACTGGGGTTTGGACCTCTAGAAACACATGTAAATTTCAGGCCAGAAGGGGGCACCTGTAATGCCAACCCTGGAGGTGGAGAACAAGGAATTTCCAAGAACAAGCCATCGAGCAGGACTGGTCATGTCAGGGAGCCTCTGGGTTTGATTAAAAGACCCTGCCTCATTGAATACGACAGAAGAGCAGTTGTGGATGAAACCAGACATCAACCTCGGGCCTACACACACACACACACACACACACACACACACACACACACACACACACACAATGGTGGGTAAAAGCAAATCAGTAGACAGTACCTAAGGGAGAGTAAGAGAGTTAAGGTTATTTTCTGGCCTCCACACCCACACACCTGTGCACACACACAGCCTATGCATATCCACTACTTAAGAGGTAGAAACTTTTAATTCCTACACCGACACCGGCAGGTGGAACGGAGTCCATGGTAAGCTTTGTCAGAGCTGTACAAATGAGGATGGTCCCTGTTGTGGAAAACTCCCTTTCGGGAACTTGGGACAACCTTATTAGTCAAGGGTGTTGGTGAAGTCCCTGGGGTGATAAAGAGCATTCCTTCTTTGTGCTGGAGAAACAGGACATTGTGGTCACTTGGAAGAGGGAGATTCCTCTTTGGACTGGGCGGGTTTGGCAAGCTCTACTTTCATTTCTGTTTCTGTGATTAAAAAAAAAAAAATAGCCCGGGGAAAAGAAACTTAGGAGGGAAAGGAGTTTGTATGGCTCACAGTTCCGTGTCACAGTCTGTCCCTGTGGAGAAGTTAAGGCATGATCTTGAGACGGATAGTGACATCACATTTGCAGTCAAGAGCAAAGAGAAGGGCTGGAGAGATGGCTCAGAGGTTAAGAGCACTGGCTGCTCTTCCAGAGGTCCTGAGTTCAATTCCCAGCAACCACACGGTGGCTCACGACCATCCATAAAGTGATCTGATGCCCTCTTCTGGCTTGCAGGTGTACATGCAAAAAGAGCACTCACATAAAATAAATGAATCTTTAAAAAAAAAAAAAAAGCAGAGAGAAATAGATGAAAGCATTAAACTGCCTGCTTGGTTGTTCTCAACATTCTTGATTTCATCACGGTTCAGGAACCCCTGCCTAGGGAATGGTACCACCCACAGTGGGCTGGATCTTTCCACATCAATTAACTTAGGACCATCTCCCACTTGACAATTAACATTGTCACGGTGCTCATGGGAGTATCATAGAAGCTTCCATCAATGGGAAGGAGCTCCTCTTGCTCGTGTGAGAAACACACGGATGGTCACAACTTATGTTTCTCTATGGTCTCATTTTGTGACCATAGTAGTAAGTATTTGAGTTGAGTGCAAGATAATAAAATACTAATAATAAAAATAAATAAATAAGCTCTTTCTTTTCTGCCGCCGCCATGCCATCCAGACCAAGGAAGACCCGAAAACTCCGGGGCTACGTAAGCCACGGGCACGGGCATGGCTGCATCGGTAAGCACCGTAAGCACCCTGGAGGCCGCGGGAATGCTGGAGGCACGCACCACCACAGGATCAACTCTGACAAACACCACCCAGGTGACTTTGGGAAAGTTGGTATGAGGCATTACCACTTAAAGAGGAACCAGAGCTTCTGCCCAGCTGCCAACCTGGATAAGTTGTGGACACTGGTCAGTGAGCAGACACGGGTCAATGCTGCAAAAAAACAAGACTGGAGTTGCTCCCATCGCTGATGCTGTGCGATTGGGTTACTACAACGTTCTGGGGAAGGGCAAGCTCCCTCAGCAGCCAGTCATTGTGAAGGCCAAATTCTTTAGCAGAAGAGCTGAAGAGATGATGAAGGGTATTGGAGGTGCCTGTGTCCTGGTGGCTTAAAGCTGCCTGAGGAGGTTAATTAAATGCTAAACTTTCCATGTCTGAGTAATTCCTTCAGTGACATCTCTATGTATCCTTGTCTATATGCTGGGAACCTGCCTAACAGATCTAAGATGTGAGGAAATGTGGGCCAGTCTGTAATAAATGTTGCCCAACTTCACACGACTATAAATTCATGGGTTCCTGTGTAAAATAAAATAAATAAATAAATAAATAAAATTAAAGTTGGTAGAATAAAAATCACCAATATATTTCATTTTGTTTGTTGTCTAATTTTTATTCTATCCACTGGGGGCTGCCTACCACAGCCTGTGTGTAGAGATCAGAGGACAACTGTGAGAGTCAATTCTCATGTGGGTCCCAGGAATCAAACACAGGTCACTGGGCTTGGTGGCAAGCATCTTTACCCACCCACCCTTCTAGTTGGTTCTTATTGGAACTTTGAGACAGGGTTTTGTGTAGCCCAGGCTGGCCTCAAACATGTCATATAGACAAGACTGGTCCTGAACTACTCTGATCATCCTATGTCCCAAGTGTTAGGATGACAACTATACACCACTGTGCCTAGCTTTCAACATCTCTTTTCTAAAATTGCAAGTGTTTGTTTGGAGGGGCTAATGCCACAGCTTACACGTGAAGGTCAGAGGACAACTTGAGAGGGCCAGTTATCCTCTTCCACAGTGTTGGTCTTAGCACTCAGCCCTGGTGGCAAGCACCTTTAACAGCCGAGCCATCTCACGGCCTTTTAATATTGTCTTTATTTCTTTGTTTGCTTGTTTCTTTGTCTTGAGACAGGGTCTCTCTATGCAACCCTAGCTGTCCTGGAACTCCCTAAGTAAATCAGCCTGGCCTTGAACTCACAGAGATCTGTCTTCCCCTGCCTCCCAAAGCTGGGATTAAAGGTGCATGCTATCATGCATGGCTTTCTCGACATCTTAAAATGAAGCCTGAAAGCAATATTGAGAAGCCAGGTATGGGGGTGCACACCTTAATCCCAGCGCTCGATGAGCAGAGGCAGGTGGAGCTCTGTGAACTGAAGGACAGCCTGGTCTACACAGAAAGCTCCAGGCCAGGCCAGCCAGGGTTACACAGTGAGACCCTGTCTCAAAAAAACAAAAAACAAACAAACAAAACCAAAAAAGCAATCTTGAGAATAAAGATACATTTGCAGAGGACATCATGGCCCATTTACATGATTTCATTTCTCTCTCTCTCTCTCTCTCTCTCTCTCTCTCTCTCTCTCTCTCTCTCTCTCTCTGTGTGTGTGTGTGTGTGTGTGTGTGTGTGTGTGTGTAGCAGAGCAAATATATATTTATTGAGGAAAAATTAGAAAAAACTCCAGTAGAGAATAGGAAAGGCTCTGATGGATGAAGATCCTGCATGTGTGTGTGAAATATATACATATGATACATAAATACATACACACACACACACACACACATATATATATATAGACACAGGCTACTGAGTGATATATATGAGAGAGATAGAAATGTCTCACCTAAAACTTAATACTTTTTTTTTATTTGAAAAAACCAGCCAGACAGTAGTGTTTTGTGCATGTTTCTTAACACTGAATATAAAATCAAGTGCTTAACCGGTAGCCCAAGGCCAGCTTCCATTGGCCATATGACCTCAGGCATAATCTATTGTTGCTGATTCTGGTAAGAATTAATAACCTCATAAAGTTAAGCACAGAGCTTATCCCCTTGGAAGGACTCGTCCAGTGAGTTGAAGCCGTGAAATGACGTCATTTATGGATTTATGAGTTACAAAGGAAGCGTGTGCAAACACGTTCCAGATAGTTAATTGTTTTCTTGCTTTGGTTTTGTTTTGTTTTTTGCAGAGAGCCTATGAAAGGCAGCCCAGGGCGCCTGAGTTTTCTCACAGTCGAGCAGAAACTGAACCAGGGATTGGGTCTCAGCTCGCTCTGGCGCTGATCTCTTCTCTTTCAGCGTCCTCTTCCCAGAGGGTGGGCGCCCAATAGCCACCCACCCTGCACATGGCAGCAAGAGCGACTGTCGCTGTCTTGGAGATACCAAGGTGGCGGGGGGGGGGGGGGGGGGGGGGGGGGGGGGGGGGGGCACTGGGTGGCTTCTGCTAGTGCAAGCAGAAGAGTGCGGTTAATGTTCACTCAAACAGGGTGTCTTAAGTTTCTATTGCTGTGATAAAACAGCATGACCAAAAGTCATCTGAGGCAAGAAGGTCTATTTCAGCTTCCAGGAACCTGGAGGCAAGAACTAAAGTAGAAGCTATGGGAGACAACCGCTTACCGGCTTGCTCCCCGTGGCTTCGCTCAGACCGCCTTTCTCCAGGTCCACCCACCCAGGGTGGCGCCAGGCCCTGTGAGCTACGTCCTCCCACTCAAATCATCTCACTCAAGGGAACGCACCACAGGCTTGCCCCCAGGCCACTCAGGTGGGGCCATTTTCTCAAATGAACTTCCCTCTTCCAAAATGGCTCTCCCTGTGTCAAGTGGACATAAAACCTAGCCAACACGCAAGGGCTGAAAGCCACCACGGTGACACGTGGTGACTCTAGGGAGGATGAGGCCAGAGGATCGTGAGTTTAAAGCCACCAGGAGCTACATCTGGAAACCCTGCCACAAAAGAAAGCAAAAGGCAACGCAATGGGTTCCACAGCAGCCTGGTCTGTATATCGAGACTCTGGGGGTCGGGGTGGGGGGGGGGGGGGACTGTCTCAGAGAAAGGCTCTGCCTCAAAAAAGAGAGAGAAAGAAGAAAGAAAAGGAGATAAAATGGGAAATGGGAAAGGAAATCAGTTATCAAACGAAAGTGAAAATTTGATTTTTTTTTTAAAAGTCTTTGCTGTCTTTGACACAGAGTACCATGTAGCCCAAATTGGCCTCCATATATATGCGCAGGCACACACACACACATACAGGTGTGTACATAGTGAGGGATGGCTCTGAACTCTGACCCTCCCGCCTCTACCTCCTGTGTGCTGTGATTTTACAGGTGCGGGCATCCTAGTCAGTTTTTATTGTCAATTTTACACAACCTAGAGTCACCTGCGACCAGGAAAGCCTCACTCGGGGAGGAGCTGCCTAGATCAGATTGACCTGTGAGTATGCCTATGAGCTTGTTTTGGTTTGTGAACTGATCTAGCACACCCTGGGCAGCACCATCCCCTAGGCAGGTGGTCCTGGGCTATATAAACAGCTACCTGAGCATGCACCTGTAAGCAAGGCAGAGAGGGAGCCAACAGCATTCCTCGATGGGTCCTACCTGTAGTCCTGCCCCGGACTCCCTCAACAGTAATCCACCACACAAAGCTCAAAATTTGGTTCTTTCGAACATTAACAAAACTGACAAAACTTTATCTAGGTGGATGAACTAAAAGAAAAAAAAAAAAAACAGAGATAGTAAGAAGACTCAAATTACTATAAAATTCTAAAGAAATCCAAAGGGTCATAAGAGTATCGGAAAAACCACATATCAAACAATTGAAAACCCTAAACAAAATTATCGAAATCCTAGACTCACAGAACTCAAGACCCACTGTCTTGTTTTACTTTGGTTTTGTTTTGTTTGTTTGTTTGTTTGTTTGTTTGAGACAGGGTTTCTCTGTGTAGCCTTGGCTGACATGGACTCACTTTGTAGACCAGGCTGGCCTCGAACTCACAGAGATCTGCCTGCCTCTGCCTCTGCCTCCCCCGAGTGCTGGGATCACAGGCGTGCACTACTGCACCAGATTCACTGTCTTTTTTTTTTTTAAGACAGGGTCTCGCTATAAAGCCCCGTCCAGCCTTGAATTCACTGTGTAGATCAAGCGGGCTTCAAACTCAGAGGTCTACCTGCCTCTTGAATACTTGGACTAAAGGTAGGTGTCACTATACCTAGGCTGAACACTGTCACTTTATTATTATTACATTTTCATCTATCGGGGGGGGGGAGGGGTGTTGTACACACATGCCACAACTCACAGGGGAGACAGAAAACAGCTTGTGGCAATGGGAATTTCTCCTTCTGTCGTGAGGATCCCAACAACTGAGCTCAGATCATCAGGACTGGTGGCAATCACCTTTACCTGCCAGCTCATGACTTTTAAATTAAGAGGAAAAACCTGAGATGTGCACAGCGTCACAATGTGCATGTTTTACTGGTGAAGGTGAGGCACGGGTGACTCCAAACTGTCAAGGAAAAGCCTCTCAATGGGCTCTTGGGAACAATGACTTACTCATGTGTCTGTGTAGAAAGAAAAGTTCTCTCTCTCTGTCTCTCTCTCTCTCTGTGTCTCTCTCTCTGTCTCTCTCTGTCTCTCTTTCTCTGTCTCTTTGTGTGTTTGTGTGTGTCTCTCTCTCTCTGTCTCTGTCTCTGTCTCTGTCTCTCTCTCTCTCTCTCTCTCTCTCTCTCTCTCTCTCTCTCTCTCTCTCTCTCTCTCTCTCTCTCTCTCTCTCTCTCTCTCTGTGAGACAGGGTCTCTTCATGTAGCCCTAGTCATCCTAGACCAGGCTGGGCTGTGAGCAAGGCTGACCTGATCTTCATAGTGAGTTCAAAGCCAACCAGGTCTATATTACACCACTTCTTTTAAAAAACAAAAATAAATAAATAAATAAATAAATAAAAAGATAATGAAGAACTGGGTGTACTCAGAGATAGAGCACTTGTGTGTAGTGTGTGCAAGCCCTTAAGTTCATCCCCAGCACCAAGACATGAGGGGGAAAGTGTAATATAGCTGGGTGGTGGCACACATCTTTAATCCCAGCACCTGGGAGGCAAGGCAGGCAGGTCTCTGTGAGTTTGAGGCTAGCCTGGTCTACAGAGTTCCATGACAACTAGGCCTACACAGAGAGATCCTGTTGGGGGGGGGCAGGAGAGGTAATACACACACACACACACACACACACACACACACACACACACACACACACAATGTATACATTAAAAAGCTTGACAACAGAGGCAGGAAGATGGCTCACTCAGTGGATAAAGGCGTTGGCCACAGCTGACAACCTAAGTTAGGTGCCCAGAACCAAAGTGATAAAAAAGGAGGGAGGCCCAATTCCCAAGAGTTGTCCTCTGAGACCCTCCATACACACACACACACACACACACACACACACACACACACACACACGCTGTGGCACACATGTGCCCTCCCTGCGCGAAATAAATAAATGTGAAACTTTATCATTAAAACATCATAAAAGTAATACCTAGGGTTCTTTTGAAAAGTTGGAATGGTGATATGGTGATTAAGTTTGTTGGAATTTTCGCCCAGAGAGCACAGAGCTGTTAAAGGTGACTAGTCAAGTAATAAATGCATTAGAAGATTTTATAGGACAAAGGCAAATACTTAGAGAGATAATAAAATCTAACGATAAGAGAGGAAGCAGGAAGGAGGGTCATTAACAACATCACTCACATTAAACCAATACATATGGCTAAAGAAATAGAATTATGTACCAGCCAGCAAGATGGCTCAGTGGGTGAAGATGCTTGCTGCCAAGTCTAATAAGCTGAGTTCAATCCCCGGGACCCCCTGTGATGGAAGGCGAGAACTGACTCCCAGAAGTTGTCCTCTGATCTCCATTCATGACCTCATGCCCTGTGAGTCCTTGAGAGTGCAAAATAAGTAAATGTATTTACAGAAGCAATAGGTCACTGTCCCTTGCAGTGCCCCAAATAAACTTGATTTTTGTCACTGAAGGAACATTGAAACATCATAGACACCAACGTTTCTCTAGGCAAAATAATAAGAACAAGTTACCAACTAAGAAATTACACTGGGTGCAGTGGGACACACTTTTAATCCAAGCACTTGGGGGAGGGCAGGGGGGTTGTGAATTCCAGCCAGTCTTGGTGACCTTGTCTCAAAAAAGAAATAACACAAAATTCTGAGGACTGTGGCTATAGCTTAGTTACTTGGTAGAGCACTTGCTAGCACATATGAAGTCCTGTGTTCCATCCCAAGTGCCGTGTACATTGGTTGTGGTAGCATAATAAGCCATGCGAGAGAATTATTGACAATCAATATATAGAGAGAGACAATTATTGATTGTCAATATATATTGGTTTTTCGAGACAGGGTTTCTCTGTAATAGCCCTGGCTGTCCTGGAATTCTCTTTGTAGACCAAGCTGGCCTCAAACTCACAGAGATATACCCACCTCTGCCTCCCAAGTGCTGGGATTACAGGTACACGCCACCACGCCTGGTTCAATAATTAATTAAGCCAATTAAACTTTGAAGAGTTGATTTGGGTTTCTCTGTGTGTATACTTGGTTGTCTTGGATTGACTTTGTAGACCAGGCTGGCCTCGAACTCACAGAGATCCACTTGCCTTTGCCTTCTGAGTGCTGGGATTACAGGCATGCGCCACCACCGCTCAGCTTTAAGTCCTTTTTACTGTGCCTCTGAAAAGTTTCATGATGTCCAAGCTCAGAGATACAGAGATTTTGAAGGCCAGACACCCCATAATTTGCATCCAAGTTAGATGAGGGGCAGAGTACCCTAATTCGTTCCTGCCTGGCAGAGCACAGCTGTTGATTTAGGCATCACTTGCCAACCATTTTGTCTGCTAGCCCTGACCATGGTCAAGGCTATGGACATCTCAAATGTGTTGCTCGAGTCGATGTGATGGCGGGGAGAGAGGGGAGAGAGTGGAGAACTGTCTAAGCAACTGCAAAGTAGAGCCAGAACAGGATGGCGTTCCTTTAGTCAGTTGAGTGGTCCACGCTGTAGTCCTAGTGCTTTCTCGAGGTGGAGGCAGGGATGATCGGGAATTCAAGGCCACCGTAGGCTACTGAGGCTTGAGCTATAGGAAGCCATGCATCCAGAACAAAGAAAAACTGGATGGAAGAGCAAGATTCAGGCCTCTTAATGCATCCCTGCCTTGCTCCTTGCTCCCATCCAGGCTCCCCTAGGCCCTGGGCACTGTGACAAGGTTTCTGTTTACAGTTTAGCTGTGCATCCTGGGTGTGTGCTTGCGAAAAGCTAAAAAACACGAAGTGTTTTCCACGGTCGACAGCCGAGGAGCTGCTCCAGGCGTGGCCTGCAGGTATTAGCAGGCCAACTAGGAGCCACATCAGAAGCCTAGGTTGCCTAACTGACTTTGGCTGAGGCTCTAGGGACATTCAGTATGCACATGGAGCGGCACAGGAAGGGAAGGGACCTGCTTGAAATTTCCTTGCCTTGATTTGGGGAGCATGCAAAGTTGGCCATGTGGCCAGGTATCCTGGGGAACAACTGGAGCCCCTAGCTTATCGTGTCTTTGATGTTGGGAATACCAAGGTGGGGTGATGAGTTGCCCAGACCCATTGTTAGTTCCATATTAGGATTAGGATGTTGAGGTCTCTTTTGCCTACCAACCCCTTCATGGACACGCCACTAAATACCATCTCATTTCATTCTTACTCAGACCATTGCTGTAAATGAAAGAAGGAGAAGCCTAGAAGATTTTCTTAAATTGGCTAAACCCCAAAGGAAGCAGGGAGCCTTTTGAGCTAACGCTGGATGATCTTGGCGTCAGCCTATCTGAGGTCCACAAAACTCCTTGGAGAAACAGACTTAGAAGAGATTGAAACTCACAGCTACAACCAGAGATAGCAACTGACCCGCCTGTCCCTGTCCCTCCCCGGAGATGGGATTACACACTTCCCCGAGCAAATGGCGGAAAAAAGAGAAAAAAAGAAAGTTAAACCACTGGGACGTTAGACCCCCTTATGTTAACTAGGGTCCCCACTTGCTTGGGAGGCATTGGAAGGGAAGAACGCATAAGAAGCCCACCACATCAACGCCCGGGGTCGCTTCCCCAGACCTTTGATTTGGGGATTGGGATCGGTCCAGCCCGGGCTGAATTAAAGATTCCTCTTGTATTTACAGCGGTTTCGAGTCTTTCTGGTTCTTTTTTTGGATCAATCTGGGCACAGCATAGGTAGCCTTTGTTTACCATGGCAATGGAATAGGCAGGAAGCCAAAACAGGCGGAGGCATTACTCACAGGCATGACCCCTTACTTCCTAGCTTTCATTAGGTGGTAAGTAGAAGCCTCTGGACTTTATATGAGAACTCTAACCTTGGAGCCAGGGTGTTTAACGAGCCTCCCACCCCTTCTGTGACTTCAGAAAAGTTCCTCCCAGGGCTGGGGAGATGCCACTGTGATTAAAGTTCTTGTTGTACAAGTGTGCGAGCCATAGTTTGTATCCTCACATCCCTGGTCAATGTTATGTGGGTGTGGTAGGCTGCCTATAATTCAAGCCTTGGGAGGCAGAGACAGGGGCTCTCCAGAGCAAGCTGCCTAGTAAAATGAGTGAACTCATATCAGTGAGCTCTGGGTTTGATTGAGTGAGAATAAGGTAGAAAACTCAAGGATTCCACATGCCCACCCACTCACATATGTTCAAACACACACAAAACATGTGATAAAACACTGACCACACCAGCATGGTGGCGCATGCCTTTAATCTCAGCACTCAGGAAGCAGACACAGGTGGATCTTTGTGAGTTCAAGGCCAGCCTGGTCTACAAAGAGACGCCAGGACTTAAAAGAGAAGCTCTAGCCAGGTATGGCGGCGCACACCTTTAATCCCAGCACTTGGGAGGCAGAGGCAGGTGGATTGCTGTGAGTTCGAGGCCAGCCTAGTCTACAAAGCGAGTCCAGGACAGCCAAGGCTACACAGAGAAATGCTGTCTTGAAAAAAAAAAAGGTGACTTGGGTGAGGAAAGAGTTTACTTGGATTATAGGTTCTATCCATCTAGGGAAACTGAGGCAGGATCATGGAGACAGAAACTGAAATACAAATCATGGAGGAACAGTGCCTACTGGCTTGCTGTCTTAGCTTCCTCAGCCCGCTTTCTTATACAACCCAGGCCCATCTATTCAAGGATAGCACCACCCACAATGGGCTGCCCCTCCTACATCAATCGGCCATTAAGAAAATACAACCATAAGCATGCGCTGAGCCAATCCCATGTAGACAGTTCCTCTGCTGAGTTTCCCACATCCCAGATGTGTCTAAGTTTGTGTCAAGTTGACAAAAAAAAAAAAAATTATGGCGGTTC
This sequence comes from Acomys russatus, assembly GCF_903995435.1. Lineage (NCBI taxonomy): Eukaryota > Metazoa > Chordata > Mammalia > Rodentia > Muridae > Acomys > Acomys russatus. The sequence goes on along the minus strand of NC_067155.1, from coordinate 39,688,175 downwards.
CCTTTTCTCATTTTGACTCTACCTATGTGTTTCTCTGCTTCTCTAGTTCTCTTGAGCCCCAGTTGGGGGCTCACAGTGTTGAACTTGTGGGTGACAAGTGTCTTCAGCATTTTAGGGGAGGATGTGGGCACAGGCTATCCAGTTCTAGAGGGAGAACCGGGGATAACTTAGCATTTTCTAAGGACCCTCCCTCATTTCCTAGAACCCCATGGCTAGCTTTGACTGTCAACTTGACACAACCTGAAGTGACCTGGGAAAAAAGTCTCATTGAGGGAATACCTACATTGGGTCGGCCAGCCTCTCTGGGAGACTGTCTTATGTTAATTGATGTGGAAAGCCTTAGCCCACTGTGGGCAGCACTATTCCCTAGGCAGGGGACCCTGAGCTGTCTAAGAGTGGAGAAATCTAGCTAAGCAAGCAAATGAACATGCATGCATCCATTTATCTCTGCCCTTGACTATGGGTGTGACGTGGCTAGTTGTCTCAGCCCCTGCTCCTGTGACAGTCCCACAATCATAGATGGTTACCTGAAACTCGTAAAGCTAAAAATAAACCCTTTCCTATTAAGCTGTGGGTCCCCCCCACTCAGGTTCATTTTATCATAGCAACAGAAACGAAATCAGGATGAGATTCTAAAACAAAGACTCCTTCTTCCAGATCCTTCTCTGGAGGAGGTAGGGATAGAAGGGAGAACATGAGGAGCACAGGAGCCCTGGTAAGGGAGGAAGGTAAGAGGAGTTTAGGTCTTAACTATCATAAGTACTTGTAGCCCCACTCTCCACCACTCCAACTTGCCCACCCTTCCCTTCCATCCCAACTTACTCAGAAGCTGCAGGAGCTCAGCAACAATAGTGAGGGGCAGGGGGGGTCCCCAGTGAGAATTTATACTATTTCTTCTCTAGGAAAAGATATCAGCAGAACCAGGGAAGATCAAATTTACTGGGAAGGTCCATAGAGAAGCAGGGGCTACAGCAGGGGACAGACTTGCTCAGTCATTGAGGGCCATCTGAGACTGTGTGGAAATCCTTCTTCTTCTTCTTCTTCTTCTTTTTTTTTTTTTTTTTTTTTTTTTTTTTTGTTTTTTTTTTTTTTTTTTTTTTTTTTTTTTTTTTTTTTTTTTTTTGTTTTTTCGAGACAAGGTTTCTCTGTGTAGCCTTGGCCATCCTGGACTCACTTTGTAGACCAAGCTGGCCTTGAACTCACAGTGATCCGCCTGCCTCTGCCTCCCAAGTGCTGGGATTGGAAATCCTTCTTTTAATTCAATCCTCCTGGGTACAGTGACAAATATCTACAGTCACTGGAGTTATTACTCAAAGGTAAAGCACCTGTCCAGCATGCAACAAGCCTGATGACCTGAGATGCATCTCCTGAACCCACACAGTAGAGAGAAGCCACTCCCAAAAGTTAGCCTCTGACTACCACACACGTGGCATGGAACACCCGTGAACACACACATACACACACACACACACACACACACACACACACACACACACACACACGGAGGGGCAGTAAATAAATGCCAAAATAAAATTAAAAGATATTTCAAAGTGGTATTCCCACCATTATATAAAGAATAGTTCTCCTTAGTCATCTGGGTTTCAAAAGTTTAATCCAAGGCTAAAGCTCCTCCTGAAGTAATGAGACATTGTCTTCCTTGACTTCCTCTGTGCTGGGCAGGGATAGAACCCAGCATTTTCCATGTCCCAGGCCAGCACCCTCTGAGACATGTTCATTGCCTCTCACTGGGGGATTCTAGGCAGGTGTTCTACCACTGAGCCACACCCCAGCCCCTCACTGGGGGATTCTAGGCAGGGGCTCTACCACTGAGCCACACCCCAGCCCCTCACTGGGAGATTCTAGGCAGGTGCTCTACCACTGAGCCACACCCTAGCCCCTCACTGGGGGATTCTAGGCAGGTGCTCTACCACTGAGCCACACCCTAGCCCCTCACTGGGGGATTCTAGGCAGGTGCTCTACCACTGAGCCACACCCCTAGCCCCTCACTGGGGGATTCTAGGCAGGTGCTACTCCACGGATAAGTGCTCCTAGCCTTGAATTTTAAAACAACCTGAAGTAAGGAACATAGGAAACAATGGGCCGAGAAAGAAATGCCCCTTTCCTGGCCTCAGGTTGCTCACTCTGTAGAGCCACAGCCTAGATTCATGGGAGTCACTCAGTGGCTGCCTAGGACATCCCCAAACTTGAGCAAATAACAATGAAGTCAGCTGGAACTCATCCGTCTTACGCTGCCCTGGAATTATCTAAGTCAGAACCTACTATCCCCAAGGAGAACTTCTCTGTTTAGGACTCCTTGCCCTTAAACACCTCTTCTGCTCCACAATGCGCTTAAGGACCTCCATCTTGGAGATTCCTTCTTTGAGTCTCAAAAGTCTCAATAGCACCCTCCAGTGGGTGCTACTGATGATCCTCTTCCAGGAGGACCATAGATCTCAAACAGCGCCCTCCAGTGGGCGTAACTGATGGTCCTCTTCCAGGAGGATCATAGATCTCAAACAGCGCCCTCCAGTGGCATGAGAACCCACCTAAACCCTGAAGCATCAACTAGGGGGAAGGGACCACAGGTTACAAACCTGAAGCGGGGAATTTTGTGAAAGAACTGGGGGCATCTTTCAAATCTGAAGACTTCGGATGTGTTTCAGACCTGAGGTGGCAGAGACAACAGGATGTGTCATGGCATTTAGCAGATAGGTACTGTGCCCAAGTAACTGTTCTCCCTTCTTCCTGTTATTAAGACAGCCAAGGGTGACAAGATGGCTCAGTGGGTAAAGGGACTTGCCAGCAAGAACCTCTGTTCTATCCGCAGGACTCATGTGGTAGAAGGAGAATGCTAATTCCCACAAATTGTCTTCTGACCTCTACACACTTACACATAAGATAAATAAATATGTAATTAAAATGTTTTAAATACAGTCAAATTTTAGAACAATCCAGACATCCAAACAAAGTCAACATATTTGGGCCTCTGTCATAGCAACTATCGCCTTAGAATTACACTTTGGCCAGTAGTATGGAAACTCAGTATTTATGTGTTCAATTTCCAGGAAATGGCCTTCCATGGAGCAGGAATGTCACTCAAGGTTATATCCATCCTGTTTCGGGGAGAAAAACAGATGTGATGGCTGATATTTCAGTAACCTTATTACACCATGCGTTGGAAGTTGCTTGCTGAAGACGGTAAGGCAAGATACTGAGAAAGGGACCACAAAGTTCCATGTAAAAGCAACTAGTCCCTGATGTCCCTGATGCCAAGTGCAATGTGCCAACCTTACATGGCTCTTCTTCTTCTTCTTCTTCTTCTTCTTCTTCTTCTTCTTCTTCTTTCTCCTCCTCCTCCCTCCTCCTCCATCTCTTCCACTTATTTATGAAGGGTAGGGTACATGCTGTGGTGCATATGCAGAGGTCAGCAGGTTGTTTGCTCTCTCTCCTTCCAGCCTGTGGGTCCTGGGGCTGGAATTTACTTTATGGTGTTTGGTGGCAAGTGCCTTGGCTCTCTGGGTCATCTCGCCACCTTTTCCTGTCCTTTTGCCTACTAAGCTGTCTAATCTATTATGGTTTTATGATAACCGTGAGGCCCATGGATGGTTTATTCCTGTTCAAGGATCTGTCCTTCAGTGCAACAAACTCATAATTACAAAGGTCAAGAGAGAAACTGCCCGGCATTACTTGTTTTGGAACAATGGGACAAAGGAACAAGATACCATCACTAACAGGGCCTCTTTATGGGCTAAAAGTCCCTGAGCTTCAAGACTGGACAGGCCTGGACTCATTCACTCTCCATTTCCCTCCATGGTTTTAATAATATAGCATTACGACGCTCAGAAACCGCTTCGGACTCTTTTCTCTCCCACAGTAACAGTTATATACCTTTTTCTGTGCCTCTTTCCAGAGAGACCAGGAAAGATGATCAAGGGCTGATTCCAGCCCAGTCTTCAAGACCCGAGTGGCAACCTCTGGCGCCACCTGGCGATAGTGTCACGAGTCAAGTATGGACCCGTAGCGGGTGAGCTGGCCTGCAGATAAGTCTCCCGGCATGCAGTGGCCAGGTTCTCCAGAGACAGGATGGTTGGGGCGGGGGTGGGGGGGGGGGGGCGGGGGGGCTGGGGAGATGCACGCGGGGGGGGGGGGGGGGGGGATGCCGCTGTTTGGAGAGATGTAAATCGCACATCTGGGCGGGGCTTGACTCTGCTCTGATGTCCCCTGGGCCAACCTTCTGCAAGACAGGCGCGCCCTTGCTCTGAAGAGGTGACCTATACGTGGATGGGGCTCCAGGGAAAGGGAATGGCGGCCACAGAGAGCATGCGTGCGCGTGTCCCACCCCTACCGCTCCACGCAGCGCCCGGCACCGCGCGCACGCACGTCCCCACGCTCGCTCGTGCAGGCCAGTCACCCACGCAGCAGCAGCAGCAGCAGCAACAGCAGCAAACAGGCTCCAGAGCCAGATGCCCCCACCCGCCCTGTCAACCAGCTGTCCCTCTCACGTAGTGATCGCAAGTGGGCACAAAATTGTACAATTCCCACCATCACTCGGGTGCTGATAGGTGGGAGACTCCCTAGAAGGCTGGGCATGTGGTCTGTGGGACTCTTGAACAGGCTAGGGGCTCCAAAGGCAGGCCGCTCCCACCTGCTAGCCAGAGCGACCAATGAAAGCTTGGCCTGGTGATGTCATGGCCCGGCTGGACCCTTGTAATGACAGTCGGAGGTCACCGGTCAGGGGAATTGCTTAAGCCCACCCTTGTGGGTTCCAGAAGTTTCCACTGTTGCAGCGGAGTGCAGCCTTTCCCCGCAGCCTTCTGCGTGCTACTATGTGACCTGCCTTCTCAGCTGTCCCCGCATCACCCCTTCTTGTCCTTGGGGGTCTCTTCCTATGAGGAAGAGCTTATGTTTCTGTATCTGTTCCCACAGGTGTCCACAGAGATGTCCCACGTCATCTTTTCTACCAGTGCCAGCTGAGGGGGTCTTCAGCCAGGCTTTCAAGTGTCGCTTCTCCTAAGCCACCCCCCTTGCTATGTCGTGGTTACAGATGCGCAAGTATTAGGCCTCTAATCTTTCTAGATTCGAGCTGTCAGTGTGTCTTTCTGTCCATGGAAGTCGGTACGTCTGTGACTTGTCACCGCGGGAGACTGTCGCCTGCGGGAGCAGTGTCTGGTGTCTCCGCAGGCTGCCGTCCGTCTGTCACGTGGGTGTCTGCCCCGCCGCTGCGGGTCTGCGGGTCTGTCGGTCTGTCTGAGTCTACCACTGGAGTGTGTCTGGGTCCCCGCTCCCCCGGGGTCTCGGGGCTTGAAGGGAGGGAGAAGGAGGGGAGGTGGCAGCCCGGGGAAGCGGGGAGGGGCGGGGGCGGAGACAGTGGGCGGGCGGGGGCGCCGTGCGGCCCGGAGGGGTGTGTGCGGGGGGCCGGAGGCGGCTGTCACTGTCGGCTCTGCCTGCGCCGGGGAACATTGGCCGCCTCCAGCTCCCGGCGCGGCCCGACCCGGCCCGGCTTGGCCGCCTCAGGTGAGTCTCCCAACCCACCCGGGACCTTCCATCGGCTGGGGACCAATACGCATCCAGGGGGAACCGTGCTATCCTGGAAGGATCGAAGACCCCAAAACAGAGCTCCTACTGCACCTCCTGCCCCCCAGGGCCTGCCCATAGAACCCCCACTTCTCCACACCCCCCCCCCCACACACACACACTACCTAGCACTCCTCTGGAAACTCCCGCTAGCCGCTACATACTTATGGAAGATGCTTGCTGGGCCAGCCGCTGCCTCTGCGTTCCCTTTCAGCAGGGACTCCCCCTGAACGCCCCTTCCCCACTCTCCTCAAAGTCTGGGGACATTGGAAGACGCCCCCTGTTTGGGGCGGAGCCCAAACTGCGCAGGTTACTGACATCCCGACTGCACCATCCCCATCCCGAGGACCGCGACCCCAATGTCCCTACCCAGCTGAGCCCCTTGCCAGCTCCAGGACCCCCTCCTGCGGAGACTCCGTCTCTTTTTCTTTTCTTTTCTTTTCTTTTTTCTTTCTTTTTCTAAAGGGAGGCTCAGCGGAAGCCCCGAGTTATAATTAGCCCCACTCGGGTTTCCTGGTTAATCTCCAACAACGCCACTATCCCCAGATCCAGGCGACCAGGGCTGGCTGGGTGATGGGTGAGCGCCCGGAGGGGGTAGTTCCGACCCGGGGAATTTTGATATCTTGGCTGGAGATGCCGGAACTACAGCAGCTGTTGCCCCCAAAATAGCGCCCCTGCCTTTGCAGCGGGGATCTCCGGAGCTCCGGGAACACAGGCGTCCTGGCTTGTCCTTCAGTCCCCTCTGCGATGCTCACGATCCTCCAGATTGCCCCCCCCTTCCCCCCTCCCCCCATCAAGGCTCGGGTGGGGAGCTCTGGCCTCTTCTTGGTCTCTACTGCTCCCGGTTGGCAGCAGCGAGCACTGCAATATGGGAATGTATAAAGGCTAGCTAGAGTCCTGGGGAGCTCTTCAAGGGGCTAGCGAACCACTTGGCTAGAATCAGGCGAGAGGGGTGCGGCTGATGAGAACCGGGTACCAACCGGCTGTACCAGGAAGATGAGGCGGAGCAGGGTGGGGCAAGGTGTGGATGGGACAAGATTTGGGATGCCTTCAGGACCTGGCACTCCTAATACCTTGAATGCCCAACCCACTCCCGTCCCCCACCACCACCACCACCCCAGCCCCGCCAAGGCTTTAACCAACCCAGGAGAGAATTGGACCATGCTTTCTTACCGTAACTTGCAAGATCCTGAAGGACCCCACCCATCTTTGAGGGCTCCACCCCTGTCCTGGAGCCTGTACACGGACTGTATGTGAGGGATCTTAGCCCAAGCCACAGGGAGAGGAAGTATGGGAGGCCTTGGAACTTCCTGGGCAGAGAGGAGAGTATGCTTTAACTAGTCTTATCTCAGTTGGCTGCACTTGTTGTGGTCTGGGTGTGAGCATGTGTCTGGTCTTGTGTTTCCCTCCAGTTTGACTCCGTTTCTACCCTCCCCTTGCCCATGGGGCCCCACCTCCTCTGCAACTCCTTGATAGCCCTTGGGCGAGACTGTTGTTAATCTCTCTCTCTCTCTCTGTGTGTCTCTGAGCTGCCGCCAATCTTTCACCCTTTACCTTTCTTTCTCCCAGCAGACGTCAGCCTGTCCCGGCAGCCATGTGGCTTCCCCGGTATCCCCTGCACACACCCTCCCTGGCTTCTCCACTCCTCGTCCTCTTCCTCTCCCTCCTGGGAGGAGGGGCAGGGGCTGAGGGCCGGGAAGACCCACAGCTGCTGGTGAGGGTTCGAGGGGGCCAGCTGAGGGGCATCCGCCTGAAGGCCCCTGGGGGCCCAGTCTCAGCTTTTCTGGGCATCCCCTTTGCAGAGCCACCCGTGGGTTCGCGTAGATTCATGCCACCAGAGCCCAAGCGGCCCTGGTCAGGGGTGTTAGATGCTACCACATTTCAAAATGTCTGCTACCAATATGTGGACACCCTGTACCCTGGGTTTGAGGGTACTGAGATGTGGAACCCCAACCGAGAGCTGAGTGAAGACTGCCTGTATCTTAATGTGTGGACACCATACCCCAGGCCTACCTCTCCCATACCTGTCCTCATCTGGATTTATGGGGGTGGTTTCTACAGTGGAGCATCCTCTTTGGACGTGTATGATGGCCGGTTCCTGGCCCAGGTGGAGGGGATCGTGGTGTTATCTATGAACTACCGAGTGGGAACCTTTGGCTTCTTGGCCCTGCCAGGAAGCAGAGAAGCCCCTGGAAATGTAGGCCTGCTGGATCAACGGCTTGCCTTGCAGTGGGTACAAGAAAACATCGCAGCCTTTGGGGGAGACCCGATGTCAGTAACTCTGTTTGGGGAGAGTGCAGGTGCAGCCTCGGTAGGCATGCACATTTTGTCCCCGCCCAGCCGCAGCCTCTTCCACAGGGCTATCCTGCAGAGTGGTACACCCAATGGGCCCTGGGCCACCGTGGGTGCGGGAGAGGCCAGGCGCAGGGCCACGCTGCTGGCCCGCCTTGTGGGCTGTCCCCCAGGTGGCGCTAGCGGCAACGACACGGAGCTGATAGCCTGCCTGCGGACAAGGCCCGCTCAGGACCTGGTGGACCATGAGTGGCACGTGCTGCCCCAAGACAGTATCTTCCGATTTTCTTTCGTGCCTGTGGTGGATGGGGACTTCCTCAGTGACACGCCCGAGGCCCTCATCAATACTGGAGATTTTCAAGACCTGCAGGTGACTAATGGCTGACAGGGGCAGACCAGAGCCTTCTAGATTTCATCCATCCTTCCTCCTTTTCCCAGGGACCCAGGCATAAGGGCTTATTGCAGATCCACTGTTACAGGTCCAAGCTTGTGGGTTCCAAAGGCAGCCCCTCCCTTTGGAGGGTTCAGATCCCGAAGTAGTTGCTGGGCAAAAAAAAAAAAAAAAAAAAAAGCTATGGGTGTATATATATATATATATATATATATTTTTTTTTTTTTCCTTCCTCCATGCCTTGTCCCTTCCCCACTCTCTGTTCCACATAATTCTGGCTCTGCAATGGTTCATCTCTCTGGCTATTGTTTGCTCACATGTTTCTGTCTGCCTGTCTGTCATCTCTCCATATTTTCCCCATCTCTAACTGTCCTCAGGTGCTGGTGGGTGTGGTGAAGGACGAGGGCTCCTACTTTCTGGTTTACGGGGTCCCAGGCTTCAGCAAAGACAATGAATCTCTCATCAGCCGGGCCCAGTTCCTGGCTGGGGTGCGGATCGGTGTACCCCAAGCAAGTGACCTGGCAGCCGAGGCTGTGGTCCTACATTATACAGACTGGCTGCATCCTGAGGACCCTGCCCACCTGAGGGATGCCATGAGTGCAGTGGTAGGAGACCACAACGTTGTGTGCCCCGTGGCCCAGCTGGCTGGGCGACTGGCCGCCCAAGGGGCCCGGGTCTATGCCTACGTCTTTGAACACCGTGCCTCCACACTGACTTGGCCCCTCTGGATGGGGGTGCCCCACGGCTATGAAATCGAGTTCATCTTTGGGCTCCCCCTGGACCCCTCGCTGAACTACACCACAGAGGAGAGAATCTTTGCTCAGCGACTTATGAAATACTGGACCAATTTTGCCCGCGCAGGGTCAGTGGTATTGGAGTGGGGATGGCCTCTGGGGATTCAGGGGAGAGGGGTGCCTGTGCATGGTAGTGGAAAAAGAGGAAGCACCCACAAAGAAAAGGAGATGGAGAGGGAGTCAAGGTGATGCAGAGAACAACACAGACAAAAACAGAGCTAGAAACCTTTAACCTCAGCACCCAGGAGGACAGTCTGATCTCTAGAGCAAGTTCCAGACTAGCCAGGACCACATAGTTCATAGCCCTGATGGGGGATTGGAGGTAGGGTGAGTGCTGGAGGTGTGGCTCAGTGGTAGAGGGCTGAAAAGCACAAATATACAGGAGGCCACTCCCAGCACTGCAAAAGACAGGGAGGTGACTGCTCAGATGGTTCAACAGGTAAAAGGGATTGCCATGTAAGCTTGACTTCCTGAGTTCGATCCCTGAAGCCTCCATAAAGGTGGAAGGAGAGAATCAACTTCACAGTTACCCTCTGACCTCCACCTCTCTCTCTCTCTCTCTCTCTCTCTCTCTCTCTCTCTCTCTCTCTCTCTCACACACACACACACACACACACACACACACAGAGAGAGAGAGAGAGAGAGAGAGAGAGAGAGAGAGAGAGAGATGGATGAATGGAGAGAGATAAGATGATCAGACTTTGTGTTGCCCAAAGTAAAGGAGATGTTTGTAGAATCAGGGCTGCACCGACCTACACAGCCAAATGAACAATCCTACAATTTTTATTTTAAAATATGCCTCACTATGTAGCACCGGCTGGCCCAGAATTCTCCATGTAGGTGAGACTGGCCTCAAACTCAGAGAAATTCACCTGCCTCTGCCTCCTAGGTGCAGGGATTAAAGCATGTGGCACCATGCCCAGCTAGAAATTATTATTATTCTTTTTTTTTTTTTTTAACGAAAGGGGTAAAATAAAAATGGAACAAGAAAACAAACAGGAAGGGAGAAAGAGACAGAAAAGTCGAAGGGAAGAACCCCAGCCACACCCCCAGGATGGTGGGAGGTACTAAAGATGAGAAGGGGAACCTGGTGCCCCATGTCTGGAATCCTCACACTCTGAGGAAACTGAGGCAGAAGCAGTGCCACATTGAGTTGTGTAGACAGACAGACAGATAGATGGATGGCTAAAGTGGGAAGGGAGAAGAGAGGTGGGGGAAGAATGGGAATTTCCATGGCGTTGAAGAGCGTTCAGAGTCAGGAAGAAGACCCGCGTCTTCATTCCTTCGTTCTCTGGGCAGGCTGAGATTTCTCTTTCCTTCCTCAGGAACCCCAATGACCCTCGAGACTCCAAGTCTCCACAATGGCCACCGTACACCACTGCAGCTCAGCAATACGTGACCCTGAACTTGAAGCCCTTGGAGGTGCGGCGGGGACTTCGAGCCCAGACGTGCGCCTTCTGGAATCGCTTTCTACCCAAACTGCTCAGTGCCACCGGTAGGCGCGGTGGGTAGGGGAGCAGGAATGGATGAGGCGGCAAGGGTTGGAAGGAGGGGGAGAGAAAAGGGTTGCAAAGACAGGGTGTAACCCCTCTCTTCTCCACCTCCCCCAGCCACGGAGGCTCCCTGCACCTGCCCAAGCCCCGCCCATGGGGAGGCTGCCCCGAGGCCCATGCCAGACTTATCCCTGTCCCTCCTCCTTTTCTTCCTTTTCCTCCTCCACTCCCGGCTTGCGTGGCTGTAACTACAGCCCCTTCCCCCTCGTTCCTCAGAGGACACCTAACTCTAGTGTTTGGCTGGGAAGAAGGAAGGGGCTCCTCTCAGGGATACAGCGCCCCACTCCATTCTCAAGTCGAGACAAACCGGACAGACTCGGGGACCTACACGTCTTTGTTTAGACAAAACCTCAAAATTCTTTGTTTTGTTTTGTTTTAATGTAAAAATTATCCTTCGGAGCTTGACCCTGACGTTGAGAGAAGGGCTTGGGGCTAGGCGGCGCCAGCCAATGGGGCTTGTAACCGCCAATCATTTCTGTATCTTCTCTTTTCCCTGTCAACCCATGGACACTCCTCCCGTTCTGATCCTGTCCCTCCCCTCTGTCTTCCGGTCATTTTTCTCCTCTCTCCTTCCTGCTACCCTTCTCCTCCTCCACCTCAATTCTTCGGATCATCCACTGTTGTCTTTGCACCGCCCACTCGGCCTCCGATATTGCGTGTATACCGGCGCACACACACCCGATCTCCACTACCCGACCTGCTCCGTTTCTTCCTCCCACTCTCGCTGGGCGCCCTGGCCACAGACACGCTGGACGAGGCGGAGCGCCAGTGGAAGGCCGAGTTCCACCGCTGGAGCTCCTACATGGTGCACTGGAAAAACCAGTTCGACCACTACAGCAAGCAGGATCGCTGCTCAGACCTGTGACCCCGGAGGGACTTCAGGTCCTGCCGCCCTGCCCGAGCCCCTAGCTGTATATATACTATTTATTTAAGGGCTGGGATATAATACAACCGAGCCCCAGGCCCTGTCCACCTTACCCCGACTTCCTCCCACTAGGGGCTCCCCATCTTCTGCATGCTTTAGGCTGAGCTCCCCTCCCCGCGGTGCCTTCGCCCCTCTGGGCGGCCAATAAACTGTTACAGCCACTAAAGTCTGCGACCAGCGGGAAGTTGGGGCGGGGACCGAGTCACAGAGACGCTGGGATGAGAAGCCTTAGGATTGGTGAGCACAAATGCACCGTAACAGCAGTATCCGGCGGAAGTAGGCCCTGGGTCCGCCCCTTAGGGCAGAGCTTGCGACTGCGCAATCAGGCAGATTTGCGAGCGTGTTTCCGAAGTCAGTGTCTGTCTTCTCGTGGCAACGTCTCTTCTGCGCCCGTCTTCTGTTCGGTGAGGTTTCCCCGGTTACGCGCGCCCACCTTGCCCGCAGCTAGTCCCAGAAGACACCAGGAACCAGATTTCGCCCCGCCTCGGTGACAGCCTCACTGAACGCCCTGGATCTGCTAAAGGACGTGCACCTGGGCCTGGCCCTGCCCTGCCAGGATCCCGCCCGGCTGGCCCTCCTCTCCGGCCACTACCTTTACTATCACTATGGCTGCGACGGACTGGATGACCGCGGCTGGGGATGCGGCTACCGCACCCTACAGACGCTGTGCTCCTGGCCAGGGGGCCAGTCGTCAGGCGTGCCTGGGCTGACAGCCGTGCAAGGGGCCCTAGAGGACATGGGCGACAAGCCCCCGGGGTTCCGCAACTCCCGGAGCTGGATTGGCTGTGTAGAGGCCAGCCTGTGCCTTGAACACTTCGGAGGACCCCAGGGGCGCCTATACCACGTGCCTCGCGGAGCTGGGCTTCAGGGAGAGCTGGAGCGGCTTTATTCACACTTCACAGAGGGCGGGGGCCCAGTAATGGTGGGAGGGGACGCAGACGCTCAGTCCAAGGCCTTGCTGGGATTCTGTGAGGGCCCAGGTATGGAAACCTATGTCCTGGTACTGGATCCACACTGCTGGGGCACACCGAAAGACCGCAGTGAACTGCAAGCTGCTGGGTGGGTGGGCTGGCGAAAGGTAAACACTGTCTTTGATTCCAGTTCCTTCTATAACCTGTGTTTGACCAGATGTATCTGAAGCCACACACCTGCCTGCACTGTGGGACAGACCCCACAACAGTGAGTGATCACACACAGCTAGTTACTTCTCACAGGTCCCCGCAGCATCACAAATTTGGGCCAGGTACAATGATACAGGGTTTGAGTTCAAAGCCAGCCTGGTCTATACAGCAAGTACTAGGCCAGGCAGGAATCAGACAGAGACTGTTCTGAAAGCGATAATAAACTGGCCTCATTCAGCTCACTGTGGCCCAGCCTGTGTTTGGGAAGGAGCAAACCACACACAGATAAGAGGCACTACCAAAGTGCTTTTACTAGCAGGAAAAATAACGTACAAAAAACCTCTCAGTTGATGGGGTAAAGTGGTCACAGGTGTAGATGGTCGTAGGTGTGGAGGGCAAGTGGATAGCTCAAAAGAAATCAACGTCATCTGGGGCATCCAGGTCCCGATACTCTACAATGGCTCTGGGGTCTCCTCGAACCATCCTGTGAATAAAGGAAGTGATATGAACAGACATCCCTGTGGTCAGAGGAGGGAGAAAACCTAGTTTGGGCATCTCCTTCCATACTCACCTGTTCCGAGGTTTCCCAGGGTAACCTCCTTGGCCTCGAAACGCATCGTAGTTGCCACGGCCAGCACCATACGGAGCATGGGGGTATGGAGGCCCTCCTGTGGGGACTGCAGGGCGGACAGCACCAGCTATGACAGAGACCCAGGATGAACTACACACTGACCTCAACCTCAGCCCAGCTAAGCTCTGTAGCCCCCCAGACACCCCTGCATTGCCTCTCCAGACTCACCTCCATAGCCCAAGATGGGCGGCCGGGGCTGACCATATGGCATCAAGCCCTGTGGTGTCTGGGGTGGGTAGGGAAGTCCTGGGGTCAGGCCTGGGGGGAGTACAGCACGGACAGGAGCATGAATTACTGCGGGGGAGGAAAAGGAGGGCAAGAAGATCTAGAAATGGGGCCTGCAGGTTGGTCAGGCACACTGTCAAGGAACTCTGGCAGCCCCCATGGATCGTATCTTACTCTGGGCAGGGCCAGGTGGCTGTGCTGGCTTCATCTCGGGCAGAGCTGGGCGCTTGGCGTCCGTGAGGAAGTTGTTGAAGAAGGCCACCTCCTTCTTCACCTCCTCAATCTTCTCTGCATGCTTATTGAAGATATGTTTGCGCACAAACTCCGGACCCTGGGTTGCAGAGGAGGGGATGAGGACAGCGGGCTGTACTCTCTCACCCCCGAGCCCCACCTGGAGCTATCGGCCTCTCCAGTCTTTTGGGGGTCTTGCTGGCCCAAACCCACCTCCCAATCTACCCTACCCATTCTTCTCACATCCCAAGTCACCTTGAATTTCTTGCCACTGAGAGGACATAGCCACTTATCCTTGCCCAGTTCCTGCGTGTTGGAGGTGACAAACTTCTCCACTTCCTGCTCGGGGTCTTTACGTCCCATCTTCTGGGCCTCTTCCTCCGAAAGGGACTCACGCACACTCAGCAGCGGACTCAGTTTCTCCTCAAATGTCTTCTGCCACTCCAGCACTGTGGGGATGACAAAGGCAGGCCGAGGGGAGCAGGAGGCAAGGGGTGAGAGGAGGGGACAGAAGACACAGGCTGGTCACCTGAGGGACCTGGAGTGTACCTTCTCCGTGACTGATTCGGTTGGGGGGCATGGGCCCCCGAACGTGGATGATGCCGCAGCGGTTGGGCATCTCGTCCTCATTGGGGTACTCACAAGTGTTGTAGTAGTCCAGAGAATGCACAATACGCAAATACAGAAGGAGTTTGTCCAAGACCTGAGGGGACACACACAAGTCACTACTCAGCCCTGCTCGCACACACGTGTGCACACACAGTAACACGCTCCAGAGGGTCAGAACTGGCACCTTAATCAGCTTCTCGTCCCTCTCCACATTGATCTCTGCTGGGTTGCCTTCCTTGGGAGGCTCCTCAGGAGGGGGTCCTCCGCTGCTCCCAAGCAGCTCCTCCTCCTCAGCACTCACTTCCTCAATCAGGTAGTCAGTGATGTTCTTTAAGATGGGGTTTTGCGAGGGCAGGCTCTAGCAAGGACGAGATAGACAATCAGCCCGTAAACAGGTGTGAAGAGGGAGAAGGGCATCAGAGGGCACAGCCTGTGCATCCTACCACCTGCCGCACTCCTAAGCTCTTCCATCCTTCCTAGCCCACTAATGACTACGCCGCTACAAGCTGGAGGAGATGCCAGCCAAAGGGGCAAATAAGGGAGGTTGTGACCATGAAAATGAGCAGATGAGGCTAGAGGTGGCACAAGGAGCCATTGGGTACACTAGAAAGAATCCCCTGGGAGTCACTGACTGTGGGTACAGGAGGCGTCCCAGGCTCAGCTGCCCAGAGCTGGGTCCTGTCATCCAGCGTGTGGATCAGCTTAGCTGCCAGCTTGATGTCATTGCGCACTATTTGCTTGTGCTGCGTGATGCCATTGATGTTGCGAACACGACGGGTCAGATCTCTGTTCACACCAGGACTCAGTTCACACTCCCGGAGCTATAGGGACACAATCAACAAGCTGTCCAATGAGTACCCCAGAAGCTGCACCCCGAAAACTAGGCCCTATGGAGAACCTCGGTGGTTGCTCCAAGGATAGGGACCAAAGGAGACTGAAGCATGGTCACTGTCCCAGAGCTTCTCAAACAGAAGTAAAACATGTATATGAAGCCTCATGGTTTAGCAGACACAGCAAGAGACGGACAGGCAGCGCCCAGCAGTACTTCCTGTAGCCCCATGCCCAGTACTTACTCGGATGTTTTGTAGATTCCAACATATCTCTTTAATGTTAACGCTGCGGTCAAAAGTCACCCAGCCACGGCGGAAAAACCTACGGAAGAAAGCTTGTCAGCACTGTCTTAGGATGAAAACAGTGTGGCCGCTCACTGCCTCAGCTTCTTACCCTATCCCAAGGTGTCCAGCCCCTCCTCACCTCCTCTCTGGCTGGGGCTCAGACAGTGCCACTCGCATAAAGCCTGGGTATCTTTTACAGAGCTGCAAGAATGAAGGAATGAGAAAAGCCACACAGTGACCCCGCTCACCCGCTTCCCAACATCTCCACTGTTTAACAACACTAAAGAAGCACCCTTCGTGCCCCAGCGAAAGAACCCAACCAAGAACCACAATGCACACCAAGCCAGGCCTCCAAGGGCAGGGCTCCACAGGCCTCCCATGCCAAAGGCAGCCTACCACATGAAGGATCTGGGCCTCACACCAACCCTGCCCCTAAAACCAATGTCCCCACTCACAGAAATGATTTCAGCCCTTGAAATGTTGGGTGCTATGTTGCGCATGAAGAGAGAGCAAGTCTTATGCAAGGGCCGCGGCTTGCACTCCAGCCCCGCAGCATCCTTAGGCGTCTCCCTCTCTTCTTCCTTGGGCTTCTCCTTTTCTTTAAGTGCGTCTTCTAAGCAGGAAGGAGGAGTTAGTGTAACTTCACTATTCAAGTGGGTGGAGCGGCAGTTACTACTAGACATCACCTGAGAGAAGCCCCCCCAAACACACACACCATCACCCCACAAAGAAAAACAAAGAAGCAGAAGCAGCAAAGTGACCGCACCAGTCTCCTCTTTCTCCTCCTCAGCTTGGCCACTCTCAGACTCAGACTCCGACTCGGACACACTGCCCTCATCAAAGCTGTCATCCCCACTGTGCTTCCGGTTCCGTTTCTTGCTCTGTGGGAGCAACAGGAGTAGGCCAATCAAGACCACACAGGATCTGGCCCTGACACCTTGGCCTCATGCAAGACACACCTACACCTTACCTTTTTGGCTTCCTTCTCAGCCTCTTCTTTCTTCTCCTCCTTGTCCCCGTCACCCTCAGATTTCTTAGTTTTGTCATCATTTGAACTGTCATTCTCAGCCTACGGGAGACAGTTCCTGAGAATGCCATCTTTTCTGCTGGCTGCATGAGAGCCACCCCATCATACCCTGTGGAGGTCCCAGCTCCCTCAGCCCCTGGCACCTCCTGACCTGTTTGCCATCTTCTTTCTTCTCATCCTTTTCATTGGCCTTGCGCTCTCCGTCCCCCGGGCCTGGTCCAGCACGGCCTTCCTCTTTCTTGTTGGCCTCCCCAGTCTTGCCTGCCTGTTCCTCCTCCTCCTCCTGCTCTAAGATGCGGAGGTCATTCTCTGTGCCACCTTCCATCTTAATGACAGCTACCAACGACAGCACAAGAGGTCACAACCAAAGGACTCTGGCTTCTATTCCCAGCCGAGACCTCCCAGCCTTTAAATCCACACCTGCATCTAGCATCTTGACAATCGCATCAGCTTTGTCTATGTCCAAGAGAAGGCTATCGAACCAGCCACTCTCCATGAGGGACAGGAACACCCTCAGTCGGTTCTGTAGGGCCCCCCGGGCCTCCTGCCGACGCTTTCCCACCTCATCAGGGTGGTACTTAGATCGGAACCTGCGGAAGAAAACAAGCAGGGTGGGAGAGACAGAACAGTTACAAGCGGCCACGGCCAGAATGTAGGGAGGGGCCCAAGAAAGGCAGGGCATAGTCCCTGACACCCACAGAAGGTCATAAAACAAGAGAGGGGTGCACTAAAACCACCCAACACCCCAAAAAGAACCAGAGGTCGTACTCCGGAAAGATCTGGGAGAGAAGCAGGAATTGAGAGCTCTGGGTTAGGAGGGCCATGGCTCTGGGAAAAGACAGAGCTTTGAGGCAGCTCTACTGCTCTAAGCCTCTGGGAGGCACCAGGGTGCCGTTTCCCACAGCCTCAGAAGAAAGCTAAGGGAGCAGGGGCCCCCAGAGAACCTCCCTCTCCTGGCCAAGCCCAGACGAGGTTCCCGCCAACTCCCTCCACCCCAGGTGGAGCCAGAAGGAAACCTGAAGTGTACCAGATAGAAAAGGCCAAAAGGGCAAGACACCTTTCTCCCTTGGAGGGAGGAAAAGGCAGTGAGGGGGACAGGAAAGAGAAAAGGGAGAGGCAAGTGTCTGCATGGCCTCAGCTAGGCCCATGGGACAGAAAAGAGGGCTAGAGGGTTAGGACTTGGGTACAGCATGAAAAAGAAAACATTTTAATAGGACTCTAAGGGCAGGAGAGAAAAACAAAAGCAAGAGAAATTAGGGCTATAAGGAAAAGAGAGGAGGAGAACTGGGGGAGTGTAAGGGAGGCCCAGACAGACGAGTTGAGAAAACAAAACCAAGACGTATTCAGCAGAGCGCAGGAGCATGGACAGAGAGAGAATGAGTGAGCGCGAGCGCTCCACAGACACAGGGCAATCAGAGGAGACACATGAGGACAGGACAGGCTGAGCAGAGAGGAAAGCCGCAGGCATCACCTCCAGGATCTTTACCTTGGCAGCTTGGTCAAACAGAGCTCAAGATTTAACTAGTGGCGCCCAGGGCCCATGCTGGCTGGCGGGCTGCCCGCTGGCTCCTGGCTGGGGTGACCGGCCTAGATGCCCCGCCCCCGCGGGCCTCCGCGGTGGGGGCCCTGACTGACTAGCTGCCTGAGCAATACATTCAGCTAGACCACTGCATTGTGCACAGCGGTACCCTGCCTGTCTGCCTGGCCGGCCCCGCCGCTCTGCCCAGGGGTTCATGTATGGGCTGGGTATGGTGGGGGTGGAGGTGGGTTTGCTCCGAGCTCCGTCGATGAGCGGGTGTAGTTCCCAGTTCTGGCTCTTTTCAAGGAGGAGGAGCAGAAAGAGGATGAGGAGGAGGAGCAGGAGGGGGGAAAAGATGGTTGATTAAAATTAAAACATCCACATAAGGAAAAAAAATCAAATTCTTTTTTCTGTCAAACGACCCTGAGATCTTGACTGTTCTTGTCTGGCTTCACTCGTTCACAAGGAGACCGCGGCCACCTTGGGTCCTGGCGATTGGGGATGACAATGACCCACACCAACAAGAGGGTCGCAGTCTGTGTGCTGCACCAAGAGCCTAAGTAGCTCTGGTCAGCTGCCTGGAGGTGTCCCAGTGAGGCCGGCAGAGATGGGAGACGGATGGGTCCCACCAGCCAACACTGTTTCCCTCCCCTTCCCCACTCCCAGGAAGTGCCATGTTGGGGAGAACCAGGACAGGGCTGCAGCTCCTCCAGCCAGACCAGGCAATGGGCCAGGGCAAAAGGGGCAGGCAAGCAGGGGTACTCACCACTCCTCATCTTTATGGGCCAGGAAGAAGTCTTGCATCTGCTGCCTTCGGAAGTCAAGCTTGTAGTCATTGTAGCGTTTGACTGCCTCGGTCTCATCCACAGAGTCATCCAGGGACAGAAGGAATTCTTTGAAGGATTTCATGATGGGTGGGGGCACACCCAAGTCAATCTCTGCAATGCTGCCCAGCCTGGGGGGGGGGGGGGGAGGTCCAATCAGGAGGCTTGGTTGTGAGGGAGACGTAGAGCCTAGATAGTGAGACACCCCTTCCTCTGCCCACATGCCACCACTCCAAGCAGTAAGTACTATACCTCACAGGCACCCCAGAACCTATTCTCTCCCAGGCTTCAACTATAACCTCCAGCAGCCCCAGGCATTCCCCCAAACCTAGCAATCCCCTTCTCCCCCAAACCCCAGGCTTTACCTGGCCTGGATGGGCAGGACATGGTGCTGCATGATGTGGACGTCTGGGTGGCCCCAGGGCTGAGGGGGGCCGTATGTTGGTCCCCCACCCCCCCCAGCATAGGGCATGTCATAGCCACTGTGGTATGGGTCAGAGCTGTGCTCATCCCTGAGGGTGGGGGACACAAAAGTCAGACACAGGAGGAACCAGGAACCACATTTCAGAACATGGACAAGGGCAAGAAGAAGGGCACATGCAAGATGTGGTCTCTCACCCAAGGGATAAAAGGGACAAGGAACGCTGGGTACGTGGGATAAGTGAGACAAGGAAGCAGCCAGCTTTCAGCAGAAGGACTGAGGCCTGAGGGTCCTGAGGGTAAAAAGAAAGTGATGCCACCTCACCAGTCTCTCCTCATGCGCTTCTGTGGGGGACTAAGTTCGTGGCGAGGGGGAGAGAAGCGTTCCCGTCGGTTCCGGTCATAGTCTCGATATTCGCCCCGACTGCGGCGCTCACGGCCACGGTCCCACTCTCTGGAAGGAAGAACAAGGACGTGGCTGAGGTGGAGATGGCGTCAGCTGGGATGCCTGCCTAGAAAACACAGGCGTGGCTCACTCTCTGGCACTGCACACAGAGGTGTGACAGCCGTAGTGGGCCACACACAGGCTAGCCTCCACTCTCTGGAACCACAGCTTCTCACCACCACCTTCTGTTCTAAGTCCACCTCCCAAGGGCCACATCACTCCACCTACCTTACAGCAAATACTTAGCCTCTGTGAATCTTCAAACTATACACTAATAGAAATCACCCTGAGATACAGAGACTGAGCCTCGTGCTCCCTGAGCTTGTCTCACTACTGAATTATGCTGCACCCAGCCTTGCTTCCCTTTTAGAAAACTTGAGACCATGGCCCGAAATTACACAAGCGGCCTCTGTAGGCGGATCTTGAACTTGAGATCCTCCCACCTCAGCTTCAAAAGATGATGAGATTATTAGCCTATAGCACCATGCCAAGTTAATTATATGTTTTTATAAAAAAAAAATAACTATTTTCTCAAAAGAAAAAAAAAGTTGCTATGGAAAGGAGCACTGTTCTCTTCAAGGTCTGGCTTAGAAGAGCTTCCACAGCAATTAGGTGGGAAGAAATTAACTGGTACTCACACAGACATATTATCATAAAAGGAAATACTTAAATGGCTTTCTCAGATGATTTGGGCTACTCTTTCTGGCTTCTGCATAAAGTTAACGGCATCCTGCTATGCTGATAGAGCTCTCACACTCTTGAACTCAAGCAATCCTCCTGCCTTTGCCTCAGGAGTGCATTTCAGGTGTGAGCCCTTCTCCCAGAAAGAGGTAGGTTACGAGTAAGCTGAAGCAGGCCTGGTGTGATTCTATCACTTAGAAAATGAAGGTGGCATGGTGTGATTCTATCACTTAGAAAATGAAGGCGGCATGGTGTGATTCTATCACTTAGAAAATGAAGGCGGCTACACAGCAAATACAAGACCACACTGAGCTGCATAAGACTCTGTCTCAAAATAAGCAAATGAAGTTAGCTGGACTGGCTCCTCACGGCCACACCAGCAGGCTAGAGCTCAGAGGTAACGCACTGCCTAGAATGTTCAAAGCCCTTGTGCTCTGCTACATTCAAGTCCTAGGCTACCGGCTCCCTGAACATCTCCCAACATTTCTCACTATACAGTAGCAAGACATTTCATCCGAGACTGCTCATCTCGGAAAAATTTAGACACTGGGACGCTGTGGAGCTCACGCTGCTAGGTAAGTTTTCCAAAATGTGTTTCCACCAGCAACAAATCCTGACAGCTTTCCTCTAGTAACAGCTCTCCCAGCTTGTTCTCCTGCGCATGCCTGCCTAACACTAAGTGTGAAACCCCAGTGCTGACAGTGCTCAAATCAAGAATGGCATCTGGGAAAAGCACTTCAGGCTCCTCAGTCAATCACACGGCTGCTCTTGGTGCAGGCAGGGCTGACCCTACACTCAGCACAATACTGTTATGCACACTTCTCATCCATCGCTCATCCTGAACACCAAACCAGAAACTAAGACGCAATGCTCCACCAGAGACACTAACTGGGGGTCTTCCTTCAAGCTGGCATGCTTGTCCTAAGGCACCACTGCTTTCAGCCAGCATTCCTGCAGCATCACTAAGGAAGACATCAATGTCTCTACACAGTTTGAGAATCACTACACCAACCAAGTAAGAGCAGTCCAGCTAAGTGTCTCTCTCCTGTGGCTCTCCCCAGCACCCTGGGTATCATCTGCTCCTCAGAATTGAAGTCCCTTTGCCATGGCCATGGCTTTTTTGTGGCCTATCCCCAAAGCTACTTTGGCCTCACATGATTAAACTCTGAAGGACTTCACCTGGCTTCAGACTCAGAAAAAAAAACTTCTATTTTCTTTTTTCTTCAAGAAACACCAAGCAGAGTTGGGTATGGTGGCTCCCACTTGTAATTCCAGCACTCACAAGGCCTGAGGCAGGAGGATCTATCTGTTCCAGGCCAGCTTTTTCTACATGAGACCCTGTCTCAAACACTAAAGAGCCAGGGGGCTAGGGAGATAGCTCTCAGCATGTGGCTCAGAGGACTGAGGCTCAGTTCCTAGGAACCACCTGTCAGTTCCAGGGATGCAACACTGCCTGGCTTCCCACAGGCACCAGGCACAGCATGCTTGTGGCGCCTGTACATATTGGGGGGTGGGGGGGGGGAGGGAAGCTGCCAGGCATTGTGGCATATGCTTTTAATCCCAGCACTTGGCAGGCAGAGGCAGGTTGATCTCTGAGTTTGAGGCCAGCCTGGTCTAGGACAGCTGCCAGGGCTACACAGAGAAACCCTCTCTCAAAATACAAGCCAAAAACTAATAGTTTTTAAAAATGTGCTAAGCAGGTGCCAGGTGTGGTAGCTCATGCCTTTAATTCCAGCACTCAGGAAGCAGAGGCAGACGGATCTTTATGAGTTGGAGGCCAGCCTGGTCTACACGGCAAGTCCAGGACAGCCAAGGCTACATAGAGAAACCCTGTGGGGGGGAGGGGTGCGGGGAAACAGTGCTAGGGGCTAGAAACATGGCTGAGTGGTTAAAGGCACTTGCTGTTCCTGCAGGTTTGTTTGTTTCCTAGCACACATGGCAAGCCACTCACAAGTGCCTGTTACTCCATCTCCAGAGATCCACCACCTCTAGCCTCCATAGTCATTAAACACTGATGTGCCAACACCATCCACACCCACATCCACACCAGGCTTCATCTTTCCCAGGGTTTTCTAAGTGCTGACTGGCAGACTCTCCTTTTTTTGAGACAGGGTTTCTCTGTGTAGCCTTGGCTGTCCTAGACTCACTTTGTAGACCAGGCTGGTCTCAAACTCACAGTGATCCACCAGCCTCTGCCTCCCGAGTGCTGGGATTAAAGGCGTGCGCCACCACCGCCCGGCTCAGACTCTCCCTTTTAAAATTTAATTTCATATTTACTTATTTATTGAGACAGGATAACACCCTGTAGCCCTGGTTAGCCTCAATCTCTTAAACTAAGTTTATTTTCATAAGTTCTATCACAAAAGTCACTTCAAATTCCTTTAAGGAAATGTTTTCAAGTCAAGCTACTGCCATTAACTCACAATTGTTCTTTTGTTTGTCTCTGCTGGGTTTTTTGTTTGTTCGTTTTTTGAGATAGGGTTTCTCTGTGTAGCCTTGGCTATCCTGGAATCACTTTGTAGAACAGGTTGGCCTCAAACTCACATTAATTCGTCTGCCTCTGCCTCCTGAGTGCTGAGATTAAAGGCCTGCGCCACCACCACTGCCCTGCTGCTATTGTTGTTTTTAAGATGCCTTGGATTTAAAAGGGAGGGGGCTGGAGAGCTGGCTCAGTAGGTAAGAGCACTGGCTACTTTTGGAGAGGACTGAGGTTTGCGTTCCAGCACCCACAAGGCAATCCATACCCATCTTTAACCCCATTTCCCAAGGGATTTAATGCCCTCTACTGTCCATGGGCACCAGGCACAAATGAGGCATAAAGTAAGCAAAATATCCATAAACATATTTTCGAAATAAAAAAATATATAAACTTCCACACTTCCTCTCATCTTAATCACCTGTTTTAAAATCACCTCAAACATTTCTTAAGGTAGTCAAGTGGTGATGGCACACACTTTTAAACTCAGTAACTTGGGAAGCAGAGACAAGCAAATCTCTGGTCTACAGAGGGAGTTCCAGCATAGCTAGGTCTACACAAAGAACCCTATGTCAAAAAACCAAAAACACCAAAACACAGGGTTTCTCTGTGTAGCCTTGGCTGTCCTAGACTCACTTTGTAGACCAGGCTGGCCTTGATCTCAAGAGATCCACCTACCTCTGCCTCCTGAGTGCTGGGATTAAAGGCAGGTGTCACCCATGCCCCACACAAAATTTCTTAAGAACATCTTCAATGTAATTAACTAAAAAGGATTTCCCAGAAACCTAATCAGGAGCTAAGTCATACATATCCAACCAGCTAAGCTAGCGAGTCAACTGCCTGTAATCCCAACACTTGGAAAGCAGAGGCCAAAGGCCCTAGTGAGGCCAGCTGGGCTAGAAAGCAAACTCAAAATCAGCCTGGACCACACAAGGAGGCCCTGCCTAAGGAGACAAAAACAGCAAAACCGAATCAATTAACACTGACCCTGCTCTTCCCAAGAGCTTAGTGCAAGAATTCACCACATCTTGCCAGCAAAGTGGTCTGACTCTTCTCCAGTCTGCTAGTCTGCGTTCCTCGTTTCTCCTAAACCAACCTTTTAAGAGCCATGACTTTAATCCCAGCAATGGTAGATCTCCGTGTGTTTAAGCTCTGCCTACATCGTGAGTTCCAGGACAGCCAGGACTACATCGAGTCCTTGTCTTGAAATCATAAACAAACAAATATGCACTTTACAAGTAATAAAGTGCACATGCACTCGCTGGACTGCAGATATAACTGTTAGCTGAGTGCCTCCTCGCATGTGCAAAGCCCTGGGTCGCAGCTTAGTGTTATCCTCAGCTACCTACCAGTTCCAGGACAACCAGGTTATAAGAAACCTTATCTTTTCAATGGAGGAAGGGAGGTGGGGTAAAAAAAGAAATGCAAACTGAGCTCGTTGGGTTGGTGCACCCCTTTAATCCCAGCAGAGATTAAAGCAGATCAGAGGCAGAGGCAGGCAGATCTCTGTGAGTTCAAGGCCAGACTGATCTACAAAGCTAGTCCAGAACAGCCAGGACTCGACTGTCTCGAAACCATGTCTCGAAAAACAAAAGCAAAACAAACAAAAAAAAAGAAGAAGAAAAAGAAAAAGAAGTAATGCCAACTCCTTAGTTCTAACGCTTTGATCAGTTGGTGCTTCCTTATTATTTAGATTTAAGACAGGGTCTCCCTACGTAGCCCACGAGGAAGATGCAGTGGTCCAGCCAGCTGAGAGGCGGCTCCTGTTCGCCACTACTACTGGCTGTCACTTTGATCTTAAAAGACCTTTCAAAATCTAAGCCAACAATGAATAGACTACAGAAAATGGTCCAGCGGTGGATTACATCCTAAAGAGATTTTATGCGGACACAGTGTAACGGAATAAAACTGAGAAGCGCAAGGGTTGCGGGGGTGGGGGTAGAGGGTAGGGATAACGTTAATCTTGGGGTTAACGTCAATCTTGTCTCACCGGTCATTCCAATCGTCCCCTCGCCGTCTTTCATCTCTTTCCCGGGAACGGTCATAATCGCTGCGCTCTCTTCGAAATTTGTCCCGGCGTCTTCGATCGTATTCGTCATCACTGTCACCCATGGTGCTGTCAGAGGAGGCCTGGGGCCCGGCGGCGGGTGGACACGGTGATGATGAACAAGGACCAGAGGAGGGACAGTCCCCCGGGGGCAGCGCGCCCGCCTCCCTCCCGCCGAGGCCGGCCTGCCATCCGGGGCAGGGCGATCGGTCCGACAGTTTCACTGTCCCCAGGGGTTTCCCCCCCCCCTTTGTCCACCCCCGAAGCCCCCCGGGCACAGTCCTCTCCTTCCGATCCCGCCACCCGGGTCTTTCCTTCCCCTCCCCCACCTGGCAGCGGCCGGGGCCGTTGGAAGCGCGCGCCGGCGGGCTTGTTTTCCGGCCGGACCGGAACGCGCGACAATGGACCGACCGCAAAGAAGGTTTGATGGAGACGCGGGGATTCTCAGCCCGGAAAGATGAAAGTGGGGCCGCGGAGGGTGAGAGGAGTCGCGCGCGCAGCTCCTGTCGCCCCCGGACCTCGGGCTCTAACTACAAACAAGACCACCAGGCCGCCCCCCCCACCAACGACCAAACTAAAACTAAGAGAGATTAAGGGACTGATGGGAAAAGGGTGGAGACGCGGAAGTCTCGCGCGGTTTTGCGACAAAACCCCAGCCGTAGGCGCTACGGAAGCTGAGCTAGGCCAAGCCAGGTCTCCGGAACGTGGTCGTGCCTTCTCAACATGATGGAAACGGAATAGGGCTTCGATCCCCATTAACAGTCTTCTAGGTCGGACCTAGTTTGCATCCAGAGGTTGTTTTGAAAGATTCCTGGGCTGGGGCACCTCTTGACCTTCTCAAGGGTGGATTTGGACGCTCCTCGTGTTGGGGACGGTGGATGTCTAGGGAATAATGCATAGAAGCAACCATTTTAAAGGCTTCTCCTCCCACCATTTTCTAACGCAGGAATCTACAGCATGTGCTACTTGTAAAACGTGTTCTTCCTGCTTTTCTTGGGACAAAGGCGCCTGATCCTCGTGGGAAAACGTGCAGATCGGTCTTTTTGCTTTATTTCTGTTTTTTTGAAACGGGGTTTCTCTGTAGCCTTGGCTGCCCTAGACTCGCTTTGTAGACCAGGCTGGCCTTGAACTCACTGCGATCCGCCTGCCTCTGCCTCCTAAGGCAAATCTCAGTCATAACGCCCAATACTTTAATGGGAGCTGTACAGTGCAGTCTGGAAACAACCACCACGACCCAGTGATTCCCAGTTTTAATTCATAATTCCTCAAGATACCACTAAGCCCTTCTCAATGAATAAATGTTAAGCTAAAGAACGGAGCCATGTTGGGGCTGGAGATTAAGGGCACCACCGTTTGCTCTTCCAGAGGTCCCGAGTTCAATTCCCAGCAACCACATGGTGGCTCACAACCATCTATAATGTGATCTGATGCCCTCTTCTGCAGATAAAGCACTCATGCACAAGAACGGAGCATGCCACAGCCTTGCTGGGGGATGGGGGTGTGGGGCGGTGCACCCAGCATGTAAAAAGGCGTATGTACAGTAAGGAGCATTTAAAAAGCTCGGTACAGAAGTCATGTTGGCACCGGCCTGCAATCCCAGCTACTCAGCAAGTTGAAAACAGGAGAATCACAAATGCAAGGGAATGAATTCAAAGCTAGCCCGGACAATTTAACAAAACTGTCTCAAAAACATTTTCCAAAGGGGGCTAGAAAGATGGTTCAGTGATTAAGAGCACTTCCTGCTCTTACAGAAAGAAAACCAGAGTTCGATTCCCAGCATGCATGTATCTGGCAGCACACAGGCTGTTAACTGCAGTTGCTAGGGATCTGATGACCTCTTCTGGACTACGAGGGCACTCCACTCAGATGTACATATACCCACACTTTGACATATGCATATACTCATTTTTTTTCTAAGACAGGGTCTCTCTGTGTAGCCCTGGCTGCCCTAGAACTCCCTCTATAGACCAGGCTGGCCTCCAACTCAGAGACCCTCCTGCCTCTGTCTCCTGAATGCTGGGATAAAAGGCATGAACCACCACAACCGGTTCATACACAATTTAGTGAAAACAGCCATTAGATGGTGGTGTACGGCTTTAATTCCAGAATTCTGGAGGCAGAGGTAGGTAGAGCTCTGTGAGTTTGAGGCCAGCCTGGTCTACAGAGGAAGTTCTAGGACAGCCAAGACTACCCAGAGAAAACCCTGTCTCAAAAAAACAAAACGAAAATAAATAAATAAACAAACCAAAACAAAAACAAACAAACAAAGCCATGAGGGGGAGCAGCAGCGACACATAGCTCAATGCTAGAATGCTTGCCTACCATGTGACAGGACCTGGGGTCGGTGGTGGAGCATTTGCTTAGTATTTGTGAGTCCCTGGCCCATGCCCACCACCTTCCCAACCCCACAAAAATGTAGCTAGATGCATTGGCACAATTCCGTGACCCCAGCACTTGAGAAGCAAAGGCAAGGGGAGCCCAGAGTTGAAGAACAGCCTCTGCTGTCTCAGCTGTGTATCCAATTCAAGGGTGGCCTGGGATACTTCAGAGTGTGTCCCTTACAAAAGTACCTCTTCCGGCTTTAGCCTATGTCGTAGCCTCAAGGCTAAATGCACCAAGAAAATTGGCATCATTAATAAACACAGGACCTGCCATGATGCCTCACTCCTGAAAACGGCAGAGAAGACTGAAATCCGAGAGCAAGACCAAGATGAAGAAACAGGTCTTTGGCATCTGGCACTGCGGTCCCTGCATGAGGGACAAGGACTGGTGGGCCTGGGCCAGCAACACCACTTCCGCTGTCAATAAAGATGGAAGGAATTGAAAGATCAGTAGAAGCCAGACGTGGTGGCGCACGCTCCTTTAATCCCAGCACTTGGGAGGCAGAGGCAGCCGGATATCTGTGAGTTCAAGGCCAGCCTGGTCTACAAAAGTGAGTCCAAGACAGACGGGGCTGCACACAGAAACTCTGTCTCAAAAACCCAAAGGCAAGAAAGACCAGTAGAAACGCAACCGTTTAAGACATCCCTAGCCTACAATAAATGGACTAATTTATGTAAGAACAATAAAAATACAGAATAAGAGTTAACACTAAGATAACACTAAGCCCTTCTCAACGCATCAAATGTTAAGCTAAAGAACGGAGCATGCCACAGCCTTGCTGGGGAGGGACGGGGGAGGATTCCAGCATGTAAAAAGGTATATGGACAGTAAGAGGCATTTAAAAAGCTCAGTACAGAAGGTTTTTATTTGGGAGAGGGGGGAGTGTTTGTTTTGTTTTAAGGCAGATCTCACTGTGTAGCCCTCACTGGCCTGGAACTTAATATATAGACCAGGCTGACTTCAAACTCACAGAGACCGGTCGGCCTCTGCCTCCCAAGTGCTGGGGTTCGAGGTTTCCTCGGCCTCATCCCACGAGACTCCAAATGAAACAGCAGAGACTTGGAAGTGCTTTTACACTCTTCAGAGATTATTTCATGAAGAGAAGAAGAAGAGACAGGATTTGGTGAGAAATAGTAAAGGTGGATGTCAGGAGAGGTGATGGGTGGGGGGGGGGGGGGGGGGGTGGGGTGGCCTGAGATCCCAGCAGGTACTTCCAGGAAATGTCAACAGTCGGTGGTGACAGTGGCTGAGAGCTCTTGAATACGCCAGGCACTGCAAGCCTTGCACAAGATGTGCCCGTCCAGAGGGTAGCAGCCTTGACACTCACCCTCAGACGACAGCTGCAGCCCGCACTCCTGTGAGGAGAGACAAAACCTTTATTAGCCCAAGAGCTCCGTGACTTTCCCTCCCAGCACCCATGCTCTCTGCAGGGCTCTTGCTCTGATTGCCACCACCCCCCACCTCCTGCCCCTCCTCACCTCACACCTGTAACAGCCGATGTGGAAACTTCGATCCAGAGCAACTATTCTCACTGTCTCCTCCTGACCTGGCTCCGGCATGATGGCCCCACCACACACTGAGCACCGTGGGGCAAATTTCCTGAGGTGAAAGGGAACGGAAGTGTCAGATCCCTCCCTCCCTGCAAGAGGCTCACATCGGAGCCCAGGAAAGAGGGAGGTAAATGCAAAGGATTGGGGAGACGGATGCATAGGGAGGGGTCTTGGAGGAAAAAGACAGGACTGGAAGTTGGAAACGGAAGAGGCAGAGCCTGGGGCGAGAAGAAGTAGGACAGGTCAGACGTTCTGAGTGAAGGCAAGACCTGTGGAAATCTTCAATGCAGTGAATCTGACTCGTGGCGTCCACCGTGAAAGGGATGCCATCGAGGCCCCGGTGACACACCACACAGGTGAAGCAGCCAGGGTGGTAAGCCTTCCCCATGGCCCTCAGGATTCTGTCCAGGATGGGTTCAGAGCAGGTAGAACACTTCTCCAGGGTGGCCTAACAGGAAAGCAGGCAGGGAAGGAAGGTCAGCGAGGGAAAGCACTACAGCCAGGACCGCGCAGCTGTCTGCCCACACATCTGCTGTGTGTAGTTTCCCACCCGGAATTCAGTGCAAGGTGGAGTTAGCATTTCTGAGGTCACATCCCAGGACTGTAGCCTCCACGTACTTCCTCTTCCAATGACACAGTAATGCCTGCCTCTCAGCAACGGTTAGCAACTCTCACAAATTATGTCAACTCTAGAACACCTTTCTAGCTGGGCATGGCAGCACACAGCGGTTTCCCCAGATCTCAGGAGGGTGAGGCCCAAGGACCGTGACTTCAGGACCAGCCTGGGCTACATAGTGAGACTGGGGGTGGGGGGGGGAGATGGTCTCCCACTTGAAAAAAGTAGCTGTTTTCCTCCTCCTTCAGCCACTATCACATCTGACTACTTCTTTGGTCTGGGCTGCAGCTTAGTAAAGTAGTTTGCCCAGCACGCACAAAGCCCTGGGTTTCGTTCCCAGAACCACATGGGACAGATCTGGTGACACACACCTGGAACCCCTATAGCCCATGGATAGAGGCAGGAAATTCAAGGTTTTCATGACACACCTCAAAACGACAAACAATCCAAAACCCAAAATGTTCTTTTGACTGATGGACCAGTTCATCTTCAGAAACCTGTGCCCAAGGCTGGCTCCAAGATAGCTCAGGCTAGCCCCCAACTCCTGATCCTCTCTCCTCCAGAGAGGCCAGTCACCATGGCTAGCTCCTTCCTCCTTGGACCTCAGCTTGGGTCCCCCAGCTTCAAGAGGACTGAGTATCTGGTCCTCTCTTAGACGGGCCCCCCCCCACCTGCGGATCCTGATGGCTTCATTTGGCTCCCCCTCCCCTTTCTCACAGCCTAACCACTCACCACGTAGCAGCTCTCACAATACGCCCTCCTCTCCACCGCATAGAAATGCTGGCCCCGGAGCTGGGCCCGACAGGTAGAACACACAAAACAACCAATATGGAAGACACGGTCCAGGGCCACAACCCCAGCTCCATCACCAACTACATCTTCGCCACAGCCACCACAACGACCTGAGGGCAGAGCCACGAGATCAGTCCACACCAGGGCCATACCACCAGATCCACTGTCTCCTCCCACTTCCCCGCCTCTCCCACCAGGTCAGCTCACCAAAATACTCCCCACTGGGAGGGTGGCTCATGTCATGCACCAGTTTCTTGGTCAGTCTCTCCAGCTCCTCTTCCGGAGGTTGGCTTAAGGGGCCCTACGGTGAGAAGCAGGGCTCTGCGGTGGTGCCGATAATCTCTGTCACCATAAATAACCCACCCGTAAGATCAGGAACTCTGGTATCTCCTCTGAGAACACCCCTCAGAAGCAGCAGATGGAGGAAGGAAGCCCTAGCTCCTCCCCCTTTGAACTTCTTGACCCTTAACCTTAGAGTACTCTAAAAACCGGAGTTGATCTATTCATTTATTTATTTTTGTGACAGTGTCTCCTATAGCCTAGGCTGGCTTGGAACTCCTCCTGCAGCCAAAGATGACCTTAATCTACTGATCTTCCTGCCTCTACCTCCACCACGCCTGTTATCTCGGAATTCCTGCATACCAAGCAAGCACTCTAACAACTGAACTGCATGCCCTAAAAAAACAGTATCTTTTTTTCTTTCTTCTTCTTTTTCCTTTTTTGGTTTTTCAAGACAGGGTTTCTCTGTGTAGGCTTTGCTGTCCTGGACTCATTTGAAGACCAGGCTGGCCTCGAACTCACAGAGCTCAGCCTGTGTCTGCCTCCCTGAGCGCTGGGATTACAGGCATGTGCTACCATGCTCAGCTTAAAAACAGTATTAAGTATCCCTCAGTCTCCACAACACCCCAATCAATGCCCAGTTAACTTCAATTACCACAAACCACAGTGCCCCCACCCGCAGCTTACCTGAGACCCATGCCCGCCTCCTCTTCCTCCTCCAGCAGGGCTATGTACCCCAGCAGCTCCCTCCTTAACCCCAGGTCCTGGATCACGGTGGCTCCTGTAGCCTGCCCCCCAGACTTCACCACGGCCTGGGAGAGGAAAGTGGGGGCCTGGAAGAGGCCCTGAGGCCTGGGAGGCGCCCCGCCTGGGCAGTCCGCAGCCTCTCACCGGTTGAGCCACCTTCACTTGTACAGGGAAAGCCGGGCCAGCAGGAGTGCTGGCGGTAGCGTAGGAAGCCGGGGTAGGTCCACCATAGGGGGACGCTGGGAGCATCGGGGTTGGGCCGGCACCTCCACTGGGCTTAATAATTCCTCCACGATAAGTGTGGGGTGGAGGTGCCTCAAAAGCCTGGGGAGACAAGCAATGGAAAAACAGTGAGTAAGGGCCAAATCCATCCAAGCTCCATGCATGCCAGGTGGGAACCCCAGGGAAGCCATGACTTTTGACAAGTTGGGGGGGGGGGGTGGCAAGGCCTGATGAGGAGGAAGTTCATGATTTCTCTAACCAGGTTATTTATTAGTTGCCAAGCGTGTAGGTGGGACCGAAGAGGGTGGATTGTGGCTGAGAATCTATAGGAGGGAACTGGCTGAGGATGGGAAAGCAGAGACAGGACACACAGTAAGTCACCTGTCGGTCCGGTCGCCAAGGAGCATGACTGCGACCCCCGTCCAGATCAGCCAACATGCTGGTGAGTGAATCGATCTCAGCGTCCAGGCTTCCAGGGCGGATGACGCCCCTGTCTGGCGGGAGCCCCTGGGGACAGAGCCAGGGCAGGGAGGACAAAATACAGATCACAAGCCCTCGGTTTCTCTCACCTTCACCCTGAGAGAGAGAGAGAGACCCACACATCTTACCCTCACCCCCAGTTCTCACCTGCAGGCGCTGGGGTGTCCCATGGGAGGCCACCCAGGTAGGCCCCCGATCTTCCGGAACCCCCGGAGGCTGGTAACATTGCTCAGGTGGGAGGGGGCAAAAATTGACCCTGGGGTGAGGCTGGAGTGCTAGAGAGAGAAGAGAGGTGGGACTGGAGAAGGAGGGGTGCCTCGTGAAAACTGCCCTTCTCGGGGCGGCTCTCCTCCTTCACGTACCCGGGGGTTCTGGGAATGGACAGAAGTCGGGGAAAGTTGCACAAGAGCAGGGGCCTCTGGCTTGGGGGAACAGCAGAAAGCGGACAAACGGGAGAAAAAGTGAAGGAGGGGGGCCAGTGGCTCTTCCGTCACTCCCGGATGGTGTGAGAAGGAAACACTTACTTGCTCCGTGGGCCGGTGGCGGCCCCAGGGCGCCTCGGGGAAGCGCTCTCCCCTGAGGGACTCTGGAAGGCTCTGGCTGCTTAGGAGGAAGCCAGGTGGGCCCCGACATGGTCTGGAATGGGGTTACTCCACTCCAGACAGAGGTCAGAGCTCCCACAAGCCGGGGAACCCGGAGCCTGGAGCCCCTTCTCTCCGCGCTTCCGTCCCACGCCCCGTTTGGGACTCCCGCAAAGAAACTTTTTTTTGGCTTTTTTTTTTCCCCCTTCCTCCCCAATTTTGGAGGCGACCACGCCCCCTGACGTCACCACATTCCTGGGGGAGGGTCACGTGGTCCCCTAAACCCTAATCTGCGATTCCCTCCTCTCTCTGGCCCCCCTCCTGGTTAAGAGAGGACCGCCCTCCTCCGGAGCTCAGCCACAGGGTGGGCTACTCAGAGAGGTTCGGGCCCGGCAATTCTCTATGAATCCTGCCCCAGTACTGCACGTGGCAGCTTCTGGGCGGCCCCGGGGCTCTGAAAGTTTCTGGTCTCCACCCCGCTTACAGACCTCTCCCTTCCCACCCGCCTCCCTCTCACCTACACACCAGCAGTGCTCCACCAGCCCATAGTGTTTTGGTCTTTTATTCATGGTCAGTAGTTAGAAAAATAAAACAAAACACAAACATCACCGCCCAAGGAAGTCTGGGGAGAGGGAGGCGGTGCGCCTGTGGCCAGGATGAGGACACTGAGGTAGCCTAGAGTCACAGAAGAGACCAGCCCCTCTGGTCAAGGCACCAATGAAGGAAACGGAGGCAGACCAGGGACAGGGCCGTAATGGTCTCCCCTGCAATGGGGACAACCACCCAGAATTAGTGTACTGTGTCGTCGTCCCCCCCCCCCCCAACGGAGATCATGGCCTCCTTAAAACATCATCGGAAGGTAAGGGCCCACGTGTGGGGGTTCCATTGTTCAGAACGAGCCTGGACCCTCTGTATCCGACCCTGTATAAACAGGCATCAGAGATCAGTACAGGTTACCGGAGTGACACCATGAACAAGAAGGGTGGGGCCCAGATCGCGGCTCAGGGTCTCCAGAAGCGCCAGGTATCTGGGGTACCGGGCAGGATCGGCAGGCGGTCGAGGCAAGTACAGGAAGGTAAGGGCTGTGGTGGGTCCCTCCTCCCCATCCCTTCCTTCAGGTCCCCCAGGGCCACCTCCTGTGCCTCGGCCCTGCTGGGCGCGCACCAGGGCGTTGGCACTGCAAGCCAGAGCCTCAGCCTCTTCATCTCCCCGCCCACCATTCACAAAGTCCCCTTCCTCCTCCTCTTGTTCCCCAGTCTCGGCCCCTTCACCCCACACCACCTCCTGCACCTCTGCCCGGATCCTGAGTTGACTCAACAGGGCCCGGAGCCTTTCCTCTGCTGCCCCAGGAGCCTCCCTGGGCCCCAAGCACAGAAAGATCCGGAGCCGGGCACTGTGCCAGGCAGGCACCATGCTTAAGATGGTAGCCATCTGCAACAGGAAAAGGCCACAGACGTCCACGTAGCCCGGCCCACCCCGGGGCCTCAGCAGGTTCAAGGGCCACACGTCCACGTGATGGATC
This sequence comes from Acomys russatus, assembly GCF_903995435.1. Lineage (NCBI taxonomy): Eukaryota > Metazoa > Chordata > Mammalia > Rodentia > Muridae > Acomys > Acomys russatus. Next base: position 39,654,104 of record NC_067155.1, on the reverse strand, counting down.
TGAGAGCTGCTACCGGAGCCCCGGCTTAGACGCTCCGGGGGCAAAGCCCCACATGCTCGGGCGAGAACCACGTTTTTGTTCATCTTCAGAGCATCTGCCACCGTGGCCACGTAGTCCTGGGGACTGAGAGCTCTGGGGCTCCCAGGAGCCCGAGGTGGAGGGAACAGCGTACTTAAGGATGGCGACCCACCCTCCTTGGTGCCCTCAGTAGGCTCGCAGAAGGCTGGGTCTGTTAGAAAATGGTCCTGAGGTGGGGCGTCGTCATAAAAACCAAGCACCAACGTGTTGGGCTTCATGCCGCCTAGGGGCAGAGAAGAGAAGCAGGAGGAAACAGAAATCAGGCTGAGGGCTCAGTTTACACAACAGAAGATGCACCCACTCGTAGTTAGGTCAGCCATGAGGTATGACATCCTCTTTGGCTGGGGCCCTTACAGCAACATTACACACACACACACACACACACACACACACACACACACACACGTTTGCACAATGATTTGGCTTTCCTAAACACTTTCACATGCATTTATTTGACTATCTCTAAGAATAATCTCCTCCTCTTTAAGTAGGTAAAGTTCAGGTTTAGATTCCCGTCCTCCCCCCCCCCCCCCCCCTTCGAGGAGGTGGTACTGGAGAGCATACCTAATGCCTTACCCATGCCAGGCAAAACCCAATATTTTTATTTTATTTTATCTTTTTGGCTTTTGTTTGTTGGCTTTCTTGCTTTTATCATTCTGAGGCATGGTTTTACTATGTAGCCCCTGACTGGGCTGCAACTCACTATGTCGACCAGGCTAGGCACAAACAAGTATAAAGCCACTTGCCTCTGTCTTCTGAGTACTGGGATTAAAGGTATGCACCCAAGGTCTTTTGGCCTGGTTGGTTGGTTGGTTGGTTTTTTTCTAGACAAGAGTTTCTCTGTGTAGCCTTGCCTGTCCTAGACTTACTTTGTAGACCAGGCTGGCCTTGAACTCACACCGATCTGCCTGCCTCTGCCTCCCGAGTGGTTTTTTGGCTTTTGAGACAAGGTCTTAGACATCCTGTGCTTGCTTGGAACTCTATATGGCAGAAGAAAGCCTTGAACTCCTGATTGTCCTGCATCCTCCTCCCAAGTGCTGGGAGTATAGGTGTGATTACCACTATCTCAGGAAGTTCATGGGATGCTGAGATGAGCCTCAGGGCCTCATGCATGCTAAGGAAGTGCTCCACCCTGGAGCTCCAGCCCCAGCTCTCGGTTCCGTTAGTGTTTAGGGTTAGGGTCAGGGTTGGTTGTTACCCACCCCAGGATTTAAACAGCTCATCTTTTTCCTATTTGAAGAGGCCATTTGGGCCAGCTGTGATGGATAGCTCAAGCCCATAATCCCAGCACCCGGGAGGCTGAGGCAGGAGGATTGCTACAAGTCTGATGCCAGCCTGGTCTACACAGTGAGTTTCAGGCAGCTTAGGTTACAGAGAAAGACCCTGTCCCAACCAGAAAACAAACAAACAACAACAACAACAACAACAAAAAACCCTCAAAAATTCATGTTGAACTCTACTGAGGAAGCGAGACTTCTGCCGTAGCCCAAGCTGCCTCAGAGCTTGCAGCTCTCTTGCCTTGGCCTCCTGAGTACCTGGGATTACAGCCTGCATCACCAGGCCTGGGTAAAATAAAATCAGACATTCAAGTTCATAACATCGATCTCCAGGGAAGAGGCCTCCGATCCCTAAGGGGAGGATGGAAACTACAGGCTAGGCATTGTAAAGCTCTAAGGACAGTGGTCTGCTGTCTGGTACCCAGAGGAAGCAGAAAGCATCTGGTTGGTTTATCAGAAGCCACATCCTGGAGAAGAAGCACTCGCTTACCTCATTTGAACCCTGTGGCTATGCTATGAGATAAGTGCTATTTATTCTCCCTCTTTTACAGATAAGGAACCAACCTCAGGCCCCACGCAATGAAGTCACTGCCCTAAAACCTCTGGGCCTAAAGGGCTTAGACACAAAGGTGAATTTGTCTGCTCACATAAAAGGCCATTCTCTGACTGACCCAGCTGGGCTTGGAGCAGTGACCCAAATCTCACTCGAAGACGTCCCAATGGGTCATTACAGACTGATGGACCTCTCAAATTCCTGACCATAATTGTTGGGAGTTTGTCATAGTTTTAAAATGTTTTTGAGACAGGGTTTTCCTTATGTTGCCCAGGCTGACCCAGAACTCACCCTACCGCCTGCGTATCATTGGCAGGAGGTGGTAGCTCATGCCTATAATCTCAGCACTTGGGCAGCTGAGGCGGGGCATCATGAGTTCAAAACCACACTGGGCACAGTGCTGTACGCCTTTAACCTCAGCACTTGGGGAGGCAGAGGCAGGCAGATCTCTGTGAGTGTGAGGCTAGCCTGGTCTACAAAGTGAGTCTAAGACAAAGCTACACAGAGAAACCCTGTCTGGGGGAAAAAACAAAAACAAACAACAAAAACAATACTGAGTTCAAAGCCAGCCTAGACAATTTAGTGACACCCCATCTAAAATTTGTATCCCCCTAGTCCCCCACCCCCCATTTTTTTTCTCAAAACAGGTTCACCACATACCCCTGGCTGGCTTGGAACTCACAGGAACTTGACTGCCTGTGCCTCCCAAGTGTTGGAGTTAAAGGTGTGTGTCACTATACCTAGTCTCCACCTTTATCATTATTATTTTTTTTATTATTGTTATTGTGCGTTATGCATAATGGGGCACCATGCATGCCAAGGCTTGCATGTGCAAATCAGGATAATTTTATGGAGTCAGTTCTCCCACTTCCTATATGTGCGTACCAGGAATTGAACTCAGATTGTCAGTCCATCAGCCGAGCCACCTTGCTAGCCCTACATCTTATTTTTTGAGACAGAGTCTTACAGAACCCGAAGCTCACTGCCTGGAGCTACACCAGACAACCCCCCCCCTCAACAGCCTTCTGGTCTCCACCTTCCTAGTGCTGGAATTAGATGTGCATAGAATTGCTCGGCTTTTACACAGTACCGGGGACTCAAACGTAGGTCCTTTAACTTGCAGAGGGCAGCTACACCTGCAACGCCCTCTCCTTTCTGCTGGCGTCATCTTCCTCAGAGTAAGTGACCCCCCTTCCAGAAAAGAAGAGCTAAAGCCCTCGGGTACTCCAGTGGTCAGTGGTAAGTGACACCCCAAACCTCTTGGCAGGAGGGAACTTCAGCTAGCCCCACTGGCTGAACTAATCGCCCACCACCCTGTACTCTGCACCAAGCTGAGCGAAGTTCAGTGCTGTTGACCTTTGTCCTGACTGATGGCAGGAGGAGAAGGGGGTGCTTACTCAGATGGCAGACACTAGTCTTGGGATCGACGAGGTGGCTGAGCATGGGACTAGAGCGGCCTGGGTGGTACAGGCCTATCATCCTAGCAGCGTGGGAGGTTAAGGCAAGTGGATCTCAAATTCAAGATCTCTGGAGGTAGTGGCTTGCATGTTTAGTCACAGGACTTGGCAGGCAGAGGCAGAAGGATCTCTTTGAGTCTACAGATTGAATTTCAGGACAGCCAAGGATACTTAAAGGAACCCTGCCACAAAACACACACACACACACACACACACACACACACACACACACACACACACACACACACACACTTTCAAATTCAAGGTCCTCCTGGGCAACTTAGTGAAATTCTATCGAAAAAAAAAATTTTTTTTTTTTAAATTGAGCTTAGCTGTAAAATATTACTATAATTAAAGTATTACCAGAATCCTTCAGTGAGGGGCTGGGGTGTGGCTCAGTGGTAGAGCACCTGCCTAGAATCCCCCAATGAGGGGCTGGGGTGTGGCTCAGTGGTAGAGCACCTGCCTAGAATCCCCCAGTGAGGGGCTGGGGTGTGGCTCAGTGGTAGAACACCCATCAAGAATCCTCCAGTGAGGGGCTGGAGTGTGGCTCAGTGGTAGAGCACCTGCCTAGGATCCCCCAGTGAGGGGCTGGGGTATAGCTCAGTGGTAAAGCACCTGCCTAGAATCACCCAGTGAGGGGCTGGAGGTGTGGCTCAGTGGTAGAGCACCTGCCTAGAATCCCCTAGTGAGGGGCTGGAGGTGTGGCTCAGTGGTAGAGCCCCTGCCTAGAATCCCCCAGTGAGGGGCTGGAGGTGTGGCTCAGTGGTAGAGCACCTGCCTAGAATCCCCCAGTGAGGGGCTGGGGTGTGGCTCAGTGGTAGAGCACCTGCCTAGAATCCCCCAGTGAGGGGCTGGAGGTGTGGCTCAGTGGTAGAGCACATGCCTAGAATCCCCCAGTGAGGGGCTGGAGGTGTGGCTCAGTGGTAGAGCACCTGCCTAACTTCAGAAAAGCCTTAGGTTGCGTGCATGCGCTTGTGTGTGTATGTGTGTGTGTTTGTGAGACAGGAAGAGTCACAGAGCTGGCAATATCCCATTTACCCACAAGCATCACACTCACACCCCTCTAGCTCCCTCCGTGATTCCCTCCGTGACACCCTCCGTGACACAGGAACCCATTTTACTCCTTCCCGCTACCTGACTGCTTGTTTGCTGGTGGAAGGGTCTGGCGGTAAATCCCAGCCAGACTGAGAATGCCTGCCTCAGATTCTCAAGTGCTAGGATCGCAGACATGAACTGTCACCCTGGCCTCTCTACTACAGAGCCTTTTCAGGCCTGGCTGAGTTAGCATCTCACCACAAAACCTCGGCTGACCACATCACTATCCAGCACTCTTGCTTCCTCTGAATTCTCGTGGTTAAGCAACCATCTGTTTTATCTGTAGCAGCAAGTGCCAAACTCACTGCACCTCAGACACTAAGCAGGGTTAAAGCCTAGTCAGTATGTGGATGGGAGAAATTCTGTTTTAACTGGGCAGTCTAAGGCTCAATTTCCCCACTTTCCTTGGAAAAATATTCTCCAGAGCCCAAATACTCTCTAACTCTTGACTCAGAAAAAGAAAGAAAAGAGCAGACGACATGGCTCAGTTTATAGAATTCTAATCTACCAAGCACAAAGCCCTCGGTTCTATTCCCAGAACCCCGTAAACCAGAGCCTAGCACTACAAGAGGATCAGTGGTTCAAGGTCACCCTCAGCAACAGAGTAAGTGCCAGGCCAGCCTGAGCTCCACTGAACCCTGCCTTAAATACACACACACACACACACACACACACACACACACACACACACATATGGCCACAAGATGGATCACATGGAAGGAGAGAATTAACTCATAGAGGCTGCCTTCTGACCTCTGCCCATGTGGCACGCCTATACACACATGCAAATACACACACACACACACACACACACACACACACACACACACACAAATATTTTTGTTGGTTTGGTTTGGTTTGCAAGACAAGGTTTCTCTGTGTAGGGTTTCTTGACTGTCCTGGACTTGCTTTGTAGACCAGGCTGGCCTCGAACTCACAGCAGTCTACCTGCCTCTGCCTCCCTAGTTGCTGGGATTAAAGGTGTGCACCACTATGCCTGGCATTTGTTTTGTTTTGTTTTGTTTTTTAATGGTTTTTTGAGACAAGGTTTCTCTGTGTAGCCTTGACTGTCCCGGACTCACTTTGTAGACCAGGCTGGCCTCGAACTCACAGCGATCCGCCTGCCTCTGCCTCTCGAGTGCTGGGATTAAAGGCGTGCGCCACAACGCCCGGCTTGTTTTGTTTTTTGAGACAGGGTTTCCCTGTGTAGTCCTGGCTGTCCTGGAACTTACTCTGTAGAGCAGGCTGGCCTCGAACTAACAGATCTGCCTGCCTCTGCCTCCCAAGAGCTGGGATTAAAGGCATGCGCCACCACTTCCCCCAGCTAAATGTAATTTTTTAAAAGCCAACCACAAGCATCATGCCCTGTCTATGCCACATCTCCAATGAGACATCGTGACTCCTGTTAGACACTCTGCCGATGCTGGTATCATTGGCTGCAGTCTTATCTACGCTGTGTAGTGAGTTCCTTTGCAAAATCCACAATCTCCTTTGATTCCCAGGGGATGGGGGGGGGGTGTTGGTGGGAGACAGAGGAGGGATGAGAGAGGGCTACAAAAATGGAAAGGGCCCACTAAGGGGTCCTGAAGCCATCGCAAGAGGAGCAGCTCACCGAGGCCAGAGATCCGCAGTAGATGCTGAGCCCCCTGACGCACAGAGGGTGAGAGGGTGAGATCCACAAAGGCCTTCACTTGGGCAAGGTCCACCAGGCTCAACCATGCACCGTACTGCGGCTGCACAGGGTCTGAGGGTAAGGAGTCTGCAGAGGAAGTGAAGAGAGAAGGTGATGTCAGTCCTAGGGACACACACCTAACCCCAGTGATCAGGGGACTGAGGCAGGAAGATGACAAATTCAAGGCCAGCCTGGGCTTCAAGGGGAGATCCTACCTCACAAAAACAAGGGCTGGCAATATAGCTCAGTAGTGAAGTGTTTGCCCAGCATGTGCAAGGTATTGGGTTCAACCCTCAGCACCAGAAACACGAGGGAGAAAGAGAGATGGAGACATACAGACAGACACAGAGACAGACAGATAGACAGACACAGGCTAGGTAGAGCACCTGCCTAAATTCCCCCAGTGAGAGGCTGTGGATGTGGCTCAGTGGTAGACCACCTGCCTAGAATCCCCCAGTGAGGGGCTGGGGTGTGGCTCAGTGGTAGAGCACCTGCCTAGAATCCCCCAGTGAGGGGCTGGGGTGTGGCTCAGTGGTAGAGCACCTGCCTAGAATCCCCCAGTGAGGGGCCTGGGGTGTGGCTCAGTGGTAGAGCACCTGCCTAGAATCCCCCAATGAGGGGCCCAGGGTGTGGCTCAGTGGTAGAGCACCTGCCTAGAATCCCCCAGTGAGGGGCTGGGGTGTGGCTCAGTGGTAGAGCACCTGCCTAGAATCCCCCAGTGAGGGGCTGGGGTGTGGCTCAGTGGTAGATCACCTGCCTAGAATCCCCCAGTGAGGGGCTGGGGTGTGGCTCAGTGGTAGAGCACCTGCCTAGAATCCCCCAGTGAGGGGCTGGGGTGTGGCTCAGTGGTAGAGCACCTGCCTAGAATCCCTCAGTGAGGGGCTGGGATGTGGCTCAGCAATATCCTAGGTCATTTAGATCACTTACTCCTTCCTAGAGTTCAAAGCCTGTATGAGTCTGGGCTGAAAAGGAGACATCTCAGACAGAAGGAAGGAAGGACAAGAACCAGCAACACAGTCACTTACCAAGGTCTCCCAGAGTGACGTGGCCCAGCACATAGAGTCCCCCCTTCTTTAGCTGGTTGGCCAGGCGCAGCAAAGGCAGGGCACCCCTGGGGTTTCCCACCAGGAGCAGCAGCTGTGGCCGCCAGAACTTCACGTGTTCCTTGCGGACATCCAGGCGGAGCAAGTACTTCCGCACCTGGAAAGCGCGCGGGGGTTGGGGGGGGGGGGGTAGCGGGTCAGGAGTTGGGGAGAAGCTCCAGTTACCGTTCAATTCTTCTCAGACAGAAATACCAACTCCCTAGGGTGGGAACGGGGAGAGATTCCCAAGACTACCTCCCTCCCCCTTTCCTCAAGGGTCCCCCAACCTGGTGAAAAAGCAAGGCTTGGCTGACATAGCCCCAACTGCTGGGTCCTCCTCGCGCAGTGAGAAGAGCGGAAAGTAGGCCCATGAGAAGAAGGGACCCGCCTGCAGCCCCAGGGCTAATGAGGAACATCATCAGCAGGCAGGAGGCCACCCCAAGCAGGCAGGTGTGCCAGGAGAACAGGCTGAAGGTGGGGCTGGGATGGGCAGAAAAAAAAAGAGCACTCAGGGTGGGCCGTGAACACCCGCCTGTCACTCGCTCTAGTCCCCAGCCCGCCCTCTTGAGGCTCCACCCTTCCCGTTCCTCGGTAATCTCCTATTCTCTATGGTGTCTTTATTCCTCACCGGAAGTTGGGAGCGGAAGCCCACTCCAGACTCAGGCAAGACAAGTCCACCGCAGCATAGGCCACCAAGTAGAAGACAGTGACCACGGCAGCCAATGTGTTCAGTTTCCCAGCCAACAACACCAGCTGCAAAAGAACCGAGAGGGCCGGGCGGTGGTGGCGCACGCCTTCAATCCCAGCCCTCGGGAGGCAGAGGCAGGCGGATCGCTGTGAGTTCGAGGCCAGCCTGGTCTACAAAGTGAGTCCAGGACAGCCAGGGCTACACAGAGGAAACCTTGTCTCAAAAAGCCAAAAGAAAGAAAAATGAAAGGGATTAGGCCAAGTGTGGTAGCCCACACCTTCAACCCCAGGGATCCCCAAGTCAGGTAGTTCTCTGTGAGTTCCAGGACAGTCTACACAACAAGTTTCAGGCCAGTCTTTTGGTTTTGGTTTTGCTTTTTAAGACAGGCTTTCTCTGTGTAGCCTTGGCTGTCCTGGACTTGCTTTGTAGACCAGGCTGGCCTTAAACTCAGGGTGATCCGCCTGCCTCTGCCTCCTGAGTGCTGAGATTACAGGCATGCAGCACTATGCCAGGGTTTTGTTTGTTTGTTTTTGTTTTTAAAGTACCATTGCAAATCTTAGGACAATATTCAGCTGACAGAATGCTTGACCAGCACTTATGGAGCCCTGGGTTCCATCCCCAGCACCACACAAAACAGGCAAGGCATGGAAGTGCACACCTGTAATCCCAGCACTCAGAAGGAAGAGGCAGGAGGATCAGAAGTTCGAGGCCAGCCTGAGACATTCAAGACCATGCTTATATCCAAAATTATAAAATCAAAACCAGAATGTCAATTCAACCCTACAATATCTATGTACCCGAAGAGGTACCAAGGAACTCTATATAATGCCAATTTACCCCCCACAAAGATCCACAAAATGCCAGTGTCCCCCAAGAAAGGTCAGTGTACACTACAAAATGCCAAGGCACTCCCAGAACTCAGGAGGGCAGGCAAGAGTTGTAGGTCCACCTGGGCTACACAGTGAGTTTCAAGCTAGCCTGGGCTACAAAGAAAGACCCTGTCTCAAAAAAAAAAAAAAAAAAAAAAAAAAAAAAAAAAAAGATGAAGGGTAGGAGGTAAAACTCAATGAGGATTCAGTATGTGTAAGATACTAGGCACAAACCCCAGGACTGCAAACTAAAATTAATAAATTAAATGTGGCCAGGCATGGTAGAGCACGCACTTAATCCCAGCACTTAGAAGGCAGAAGCAGGCAGATCTTTATGAGTTCTAAGCCATTCTGGTGTGCCTATAAAGTTCCATGGTAGCCAGGGCTACATGAGGCTGTCTTAATAGAAATAGATAAAAATAAATGTCAGTGCACCACATGAATGAGTGTGTGAGTGTGTGTGTGTGTTCTTATGAGGCAATATCTTGTGCTGTCTAGCTAGCCTGCTTCCCACCTGTTGCAACCCTTGTACCTCTGCCTACTGAGTGCTACAATTACATGCTTGGGTTATACCCACCTTGTGCTATTTATTATTTTTAGGCAGGGTCTTATTGCACAGCTCAGGCTGGCCTCAAAAGTTTCTTTTTTCTTTTTAAGCTTTATTTATTTAGTATACAGTATTCTGCCTGCACGTTACACCTGCAGGCCACAAGAGAGCACCAGATTTCATCGTAGATAGTTGTGAGTCATCATGTGGTTGCTGGGACTTGAACTCAGGCAGTGCTCTTAACCTCTGAGCCATTTCTCCAGCCCCTTCTTTTTTCTTTTTTTAATTTATTTATTATTTATCTTTATCTCATGTGCACTGCTGTTTTTGTTTGTTTTTTGCCAGCATCTATGTCTATGTGAGAGTGTCAGATCTTGGACTTATTGACATTTGTGAGGTGCCATGTGGGTGCTGGGATTTGAACCCCGGGTCCTCTGGAGAAAAGCAGTTCTCTCTCCAGCCCCCTGGCCTCAAAGTTTCAATCCATTCCTTGCCTCTACCTCCAAGTGCAGATTACTGGTGTGCACTGTTGGCCTACATCCTTAGTTTCATTTACACCTCCACTCCAGGCATAAGATGGTTTCTGAGTTGGCTAGCTTGAGAGTGAGAGGCATGCCAGCTCAAAGGAAGACTTACCTGCACCAGTCCCCAGGAATACAGCACAGCACCCCAGGGGTTGCCCCCTCCAGACACCACCTTGGCCGGTGCCAAGATGACACCTGGGAAAACAGAATCACAGCAGACACATTAGTCTAGAGGGGATGGAGACAGACCCAAGGGGGCAAAGCCCAGGGCAGCTCAGCAGACCCAGGGAGCACCACACCAAAGAGGTCATCCTGGGCTAGGGCGTGCAGGATTCGGGAGGCACCGATGAGAGAACTCATGGAGGCTGAGAGCGCCGTGGCATAGATGCCGATCAACACGAGTGGGGGCCACAGGCTGATGCCACGGAAGAACCCGTAGTCCTCCTGAAGCAGGGTCCTAGCCAGGAGGAAAAGGACGAGGAAGGGTTGGTCAGTGGGCTGCTACCATAAGGTCCTCCTGAGAAAAGGTCCCTAGAGCCATGTCCTAGAGGGGGCCTTGTAATCCAAGCATTCAGGAAGTAGAGCCAGGAGGATCTCCAGTTCTGGACCAGCCTCAGCTATGTACAGAGCAGTGGTTCTCGACCTCCCTAATGCTATGACCTTTGAATACAGTTCCTCAGGTTGTGGCGGCCCCCAACCATAAAATTATTTTCCTGGATAGAGCTTAGCTATACTTTTGCTACTGTTCTGCGTCATAATGTAAATATTTATAGTTTCTGATGGTCTTGGGCAACCCCTGGCAAAGAGTCAATACCCCTCCCTAAGGGGGTCACGACCCACAGGTTGAGAACCACTACTACAAGGATTTGAGGGCCAGCCTGGGTTATATGAGACTCTGTTTCAAAAACAAACAAAAAGAAGCTAGGTTGCCAGGCAGTGGTGGCACACGCCTTTAACCCCAGCACTCGGGAGGCAGAGGCAGGTGGATCTCAATGAGTTCGAGGCCAGCCTAGTCTACAAAGTGAGTTCCAGGACAGCCAGGGCTACACAGAGAAACCCTGTCTCAAAAGAATCACCCACCCAAAAGAAAGGAAGGAAGGAAGGAAGAAAGAAAGAAAAAAAGAAAGAAAGGTCTAGGTGCCCTTTAGCGTGCGCGCCCGTGCGCACACTCTCTTTCTCTCTCTCTCTTTTACTTTTTTTTTTTTTTTTTTTTTAAGGCAAGGTTTCTCTGTGTAACCCTGGCTGGGCTAGTCTCAAACTCATGGAGATCCACCTGCCTCCTCTCCTCAAGTGCTGGGATTAAAAGCTTGAGCCACCATCCCTGTCTTCTTTTTACTTTGAGGCAGGGTCTCTCACTACACTTGGAGAGCCTGTCTTTTTGTTATGATTTGTTTTTATTTCCTGGGCTGGTAGATAGCAAGCCCCAGGGATCCTCCTGTCTCCTCTGGGGTTGCAACCATGCTTGGCTTGTCGCATGGGTGCTGAGATCCAAACTCAGGTCTTCATGGTTACCAGAGATGGCTCCTAACTACTGAGATAATCTCTCTAGCCCTTTGTTGTATTTTTGAGGCATGACTTTGCTTTGTACCTCAGGCCAACCTTGACCAGTGATTCTCTGGCCCCTCTTGCACATGTGCACCATCACACCTGGCCTAACCGAGTTTCTCTCCTTTTCTGTTTTGACACAGGGTCTTACCCTATGGTTTTATGCGTATAGTAATCCTCCAGCCTCGGCCTCCCGAGTGCTGGGATTACAGGTGTGAGTCATCAGACCATGCTCTAGGACATAGCTGCTGCTTTTTCTTTTAATCATCATCGTCATCTTTCTTCTTCTTCTTCTTCTTCTTCTTCTTCTTCTTCTTCTTTTCCTCCTCCTCCTCCTTCTTTTTTGGACAGGGTCTCTCTGTGTAGTCTTGGCTGTCCTGGAACTCACTTTGTAGACTAGGCTGGCCTCAAACTCATTGAGATCCACCTGCCTCTGCCTCCCAAGTGCTGGAGTTAAAGGTGTGTGTCACCAGCCCTCCCCCTCCCCCCATGGGTAGCACCATTGGAGGAACTATCTCCAATTGTCCCTCCACCCTCAAAACTTTGGTCCTACTCGCCCACCTGTGGCGACCCAGGGAACCATTTTGTTCCAACACTCAGCCTCAACGTGCGTCTGTTACCTCCCACCACGATGTACCTGTCACAAGTGAAGCTGGAGAGGAAGAAGAGGAGGATGTAAATGAAGAAGGTGTAGGCGACTGCGGTGATTGTGCCCAGTGGGATCGCCCGGCTAGGGTCCTTCAGCTCCCCTGAAGGGACAGGAGCAGAGAGAGAGAGAGAGAGGGAGAGGGAGAGGGAGAGAGGTCAGTCCTCCCATCACACCCGTATCTCTCATGCTGGCAGCCTTACCACACCCCAACCCCCGCCACCACCAAGAGCCGGCCCTCACCTGACATGTTGGCGCCAGCCATGATGCCGGTGCAGCCGTTGAAGAGGACAGCAAAGACACTGGCAAAAGTCATCATGGCTCCAGTGGTATAGTCCTCAGCGTAGCCAGCTGACGGAGAAAGGTGCGTCAGTCTTCCTCTTAGGGATCCAGACATCATGCCCCGCCCCCTGCCATCTCACTTTCACATTCGCCAAGTGTTTACCTCCCCTCCACAGCCTTGACTTAGACCCCGGCCCAACCCGTGTGGGGGCCTTGTGTCACCTCCTCCCCACGTTCCTCAGTAGTTCCTCACTGGCCTCTTTACCCCTACTCCTATCAGAATTCGCCCACCCAGCTCAGAGTACCTGCAGGTCTTGCCTGTGCCTTCCCCAGTCCGAAATCAAGGTTACCATATTTTTCGGACCATAAGATGCACTCCCCCCCTCCCCGCCGCCGCCGCTCCCCTGCGCCAAAAAAGGGGGAGGGGTTAGGGTGTGCCTTATGGTCTGATCGCTGTCTTTACTGTTTTTCTTGCTTTACTGCTCTAAAAACTGGATGCGTCTTATGTTCAGGTGCATCTTATAGTCCGAAAAATACGGTAGGTCTCGCTTCTCTGCTTGAACTATACCTTTAGTCCGTCCCTTTCTTTCTTTCACGATAGGATCTCATTGTATCCCAGGCTGGCCTCCAACCCACTGTGAAGCCAAGGGTGACACTGAACTCGTGATCCTCTTGCCTCTACTTCCTGAGTGCTGGGATTACAGGCGCGCGCCACCATGAGCGGTTGCAGGAAGTAGAACCCAGGGCTTTGACCATGCCAGGCAAGAGCTCTACCAACAGGGCTACATCCACAGCTCCTCCAGGGATCCTTGTTTTTAAGACTCATTTGTATATTTTATTATACTTATGGAGGGGATTATGCCACGTGTGTGCAGGTGCCCAAGGAGGCCATCGTAATGATGTCATGTCCGCTGAAGTTGGAGCTATGAACTCCTGACCCGGATGGCCCGGCACTCCTAACTGTGGACGCATCTCTTGGGCCCCTCCTCCGGGGATCCTAGGGCCCACCTCTCCCCCACGGCCCCTGGCACTGCAGTGTTCAGCTCACCACCCAAGTTGTCCTTCAGGGTGCTGCTGTTGAAACCAGTGAAGTGGCCATAGCGGGGTGGCACAGAGGAGCTGTTGGTGCCCGGCCGGGGAGCTAACGGGATGTCCCTAGGTCCCACCGCCACAAAGCTGACCAGCACGGAGGCCAGGGAACCAGAAACCAGCAGGAATGTAAGGAAGGAGGCGCGGGCGTAGAGTCCAGCTCCCAAAGTACACACACCGCCCACGAGGCCCAACAGAAGGGAGCCGTAGAGCAAATTCCAGCCATAACCCTGAGGCAGGACCCGGAGTCCACTGGAACCTGTGGCATCTGGAGAGAAGCAGGATTGACTTAAAAGGGGTGACATTCTCCCCCAAGGAGACACCCAGCCCCCACTATGACAGCTCCCCCCTACCCACCTGCTACTAGAGACCTTAATTATCCTGCATCCTGTTTCAGGATCGCCCCAGCATCTCTGCTCTCCCTGCTGGGTACCAGTATTGCTCTGGTAACTTACAGAACATTAGGCTGGTCTCTCTGACCAGAACCAGGCGTGTCCAATCTTTTGACTTTGCAACATAACATTGTCACTGAAAAATCCTGCTCAAGAACTTCCCAAAGTACAAAGGAAAAAAAAATTTTTTTTAATTTCATAAAAAGACAGTAAGATGGCATGGGAGGTAAATGCACCTGCTGCCAAGCCTGACAAGTTGAGTTCAATGCCTGGGACCCACATGGTAGAAGAAAACCAATTCCCACAAGTTGTCTTCTGAACTCCACATGAAGGACATGGCATGCACACGCGGGTGTACACACACATTCTCTCACTCGTCCACATTCTCATGCACACACACTCAGTCACTTATGCACACACATTTTCACTCATGCATGCACGTACACTCATACACACACACTCATGTACACCCCACTCACACTCACTCATGCACACACACACACTGACTGAGTCTGTAGTTCAGTTGGTAGAGTGCTTGCTTAGCAAAAAGGCCTGGGTTTCATTCCCAGCACCACATAAACTCAGGTATGGGAGCACATGCCTGTTGTCTAACTATTGGAAGCTGGAGACAGGCAGGATGGCTCAGTGGGTGGGTAAGAAATATTACTATGCAAGCCTGGCAACTTGAGTTTGGTCCTCCCCCCCCAAACCACATAAAGGTAAAAGAAGAGAACTGACTCCACAAAGTTGTCCTGGGACCTGCACACTCAAGCCATAGTAGGTGTGTGACACCCTAACACAACACAACAATAAAAACGTTAATGAAAGTTTACAAATAAATAAATAAGACAAAGAGCAATTAAGGAAGATAGCTAACACTGACCTTTGACCTCCACATAGGTCATGAACCGTGCTCATGCAAGTTCACCCACACATAAACACATCACACATCAACACCCCATATGCCTCTCCTGCCCCCCTCAAAAAGAGAGAAAAGAAATGCATATATAAAAAAGAATCTAATTTTTTAAGCAAGCTTAGAATTTTGTGTTGGGAGCACTTATAGCTATCCATGGCTATACACAGCCTCATGTGGCCAGAGGGCTGCAGGTTGGACACGCCTGGAAATGGTAAAATTCCCTGGGGAGAGAGACAAGCACTCAGTTGCTCATGTGTCCATGTCCATCAGGCAGCAGCACATGCATCTTGGAAGACATGACTCCATCATCCCAGACCCTGAGACCCCAGCACCACCCAGACCAGGTTGGGGAGAACACAGACCAGCGCCAAAGACATCCAGCACAGACTCCACCAGCCCCAGCAGGGACACGGCACAGCCACAGACATTAGCCAGGTAGAACATGAGGCCGATGCTGCCGCCAACCTCCGGCCCCAGGGTCCTGCTGATCATGACTAAAAATGGAAGCAGGAGGTTGAGCGTTAAGGGAAAAGAAACTGAAATGGAGGAAGGGACCATAGGTCGGCCTTCTGGCAGCTTCACGTCCAGCTTTTCCTGCAAACATCAGTTCAGTTCGCAGTAACGGTGCACTTATACCCTGTATCTTCGCATAGATTGGATGACCACACGGCCTGCTCCATTTTCCCACTCCTGCCAGGGAAACTCTCTACCCTGAGCCATTTTACTCCTGCTCTCTTCTTACTCTCTGTTTGTTTTTGATACAAGATCTTAAGAAGCCCTGACTGGCTTCCAATTCACTATGGGTTGGATGACCTCAAACTCCTCATCCTCCTGCCTCCACTCCCCCACCCCTCCACCCAGTGCTAGAATTAGAGGCATGTATCGCCAGGCCCCACTCTTACATTTTATTCTGAGACAAGGTCTCCACTAGTTGCCCAAGCTAGCCTCAAATTCACTCTGTAGCCAAGGATAATCTGAGACTTTTAATCCTTCATCTCCCAGGTATCTAAGATGAGAGGCCTTCATTTCTACACCTGGCATCTTCTTGCCTCGTCTGTAAAATGACTATCACTGACCTTTTTTTGTTTGTTTGTTTGTTTGTTTGTTTGTGAGAGGGAAGAACCGGGCATCAAACCCCAGGCCCCAAACTCATTGCTTGCTAGGCAAGCACTCTACCACTGAGCTACATACGGCCTCTGCCCTTAAAATGCTAACTGCTAATATCATTAGAAGACCGGACAGTAGTAATTAACGTGGAAGACAGAGTGCCGGTCACTTTTACCATCTCCTCCTGCTACTCACTACACACATTAACTTTTGGCCTTTTGGCCCCTCCCCCTGCCCAAAGCCCGGTGGACAGGCTAACTCAGACCCAGTCCACCTCTGTTGGAGGATACAGTAGGCTCCGCCCCCTCTCACGGCTCCATTGGTGGCAATGGCGCAGACGGAGAGTACGGTGAGTGCTAGGATGATGTACGCAACCAGGAGCATGGCCAGGGCCTGCAACAGCCCAGCATGGCCCACCACAAAGCCTGAGCAAGGGGCAGAGAAGCAGGTCACAAGGGATGGTGACATTCCTGTCCCCTACCCCCATCCCGCTGAGTAGCAGAGTCCCACAGCAGAGCCCGCCACCCCCCCCCCCCAAACAAGGCCACAAAGGGCCTTTTTCCTCCTACCCGCCATCTGACCATATCTAACTGGGGCCATCCCGAGCCTGGGCTTCCTTCCCAGGAAGTTCTCCCTCCACTCACCAATCCTTAGGAATACAACGATACTAAACATGGACAGGACGGTGGGCACCACCACACCCAGGAAGGTGGAGAGCTTGCGGGCTGATGCCACCCCAGATCCTCCGGCTCCGTTGGGAGGGAAGGCAGCCCCTTCTTCCCCCAGAAGCCGGTAGGCCAGCAGAGGGGAACTCTCACTGGCCATAGCTGAGGGTGGGCAGAGGAAGCCACAAAAGGGCTAGGCCAGACCTGTGAGAAAGAGACTTTAGTGGCTGGACAGCAAGTCCACAGAACCTCTCCCCCTAAACAAAACGCTAATCAAGCACTCAAACCCTCAGAGCTTCCTCAAAAGGAGAGTCACAAAAGGGGACACACACACACACACACACACACACACACACACACACACACACACACACGGCACAGAAACTCAAAACCGTCCCACCAACTTCCTCACAATCTTGGAACCCGGTGCTTAAGTAATCAGGGCCCCTTTCGGCTCTTATGGACCACGCCCCTGAAACTAGGGGTAGCAGAGGCTCTACAAAAAGGATATAGATTCCTCCCTCTCAAACCGGGTCTCTCCTTAACTGGCAACAAGAGGGGAAGGAGAGCTAGCTCCCCAAAGGGAAGTAAGTGTCTACCAGTAAACACCCCCTCCCGAGTCCTAAGCTGCAACTCTAGGGTACCCCCAACACAGCATCTCACACACGGGCAATAAAACTTTCAAATCTCTCAAAGCCCCACCCTCCATCACTCCTGTCCCTCAACCCATCTCGATCCTAACCAGATTTTTCTAATCTCTACGAGGAGCCCACCAAACTCTATCAATCCAAACAGAGCCATCGATTGTCCAAACACACATGCAGGCCGCCAGGCATCGTGCCACACAGGATCCCCAGGGTCCTCCCCGCTCCCCCCACCCCCCCGGTCTTGTCCACTTGCTCCAGTAACTGGATGCTTGGGGGCCAGGGATCTGGCTCCGGCCGGCCAAGCTCGCCCCGCAGCTGGGTGCTCACTTACCACCCTAGGAACGCAGCTGCTCCAGGGTGATCCCTGCGCTCCTGGGGGGGGGGGGGTCTCCGCTACTCACAGAGGGGGACGAGGGAGCCGGAAAAAGCAAACGGGCTACCGGGATGTCAGGCCCGGAGCCTGCCCTCCCCAGAAAAGCCTTCCATTGGTCCCAGACCAAGCCCCGCCCCGAAGGCGTGGCCCGACCACAAGCTCCGCCCACACTCTCGCCAGCTGCGGGTGCCAGACAAACTGCTCCACGTGCGTCCCGGGTGTCTTCTGCAAGGTAGTAGGTCACGATCCTCAAAGCCCCCGTTACCACGATGCTAAGAGATGCCTAAGTGTGGGTCTGACTCCACTCCGAGCTCCGAGGAACCCCCAGGAGTATCGGAAAGGGGCTTTTGGCGACTGCGGAAAAGTGGCCTGGAGTGGGCGGAACCGCGGCACCTGACTCAGGTGTGTGGCCGGGAACTGCGAGCGACGTCGGTCGGCGCCTTCCGGAGTCATACTATTCCAGTGTCTCCAGAGACCAAGGATGTCCTCGGGGTCCCATCCTCTTCCCTTTCACGCCCAGAGATCATCTCCTCACCCAGTTTCAGCCCACCGGCTGCACTCTTGTCTTCCGCCACCGGAGGGAGCCTTGAGCCCCCATCCAGGCGCAGGTCCTGGTGGACAAGCAGGTTGCCTTGCCTGCTTTTGTGCCTGTCGACAAAGATCATAGAACTGTGAACCGAACTTTTACATTGGTGCCCTCCTCCTCAACCCTTACAGGTCTCAACAACTACGATTCCTCATCTATAAAACGTTCATTGTGGTGGTGGTAGGGGTGGTGGGGGTGGTGGGGGCGGGTAGTGGTAGGTGTGTGGCGCTCCTTAGCCCCAGTTCGCTGCATAGCTGACTTGAAGCTTCTGATTCTCCCGCCTCTGGCCTCCCATATGTTAGGATTACAGATAACATCACAGTTTGATGCTAATATTTATTTTCCTCAAAGAGCACTGCCCCCAACCTCCCCCACCCGGTCCCGAGATTAAACACACGGCTTCAGGCGCACCAGTGATGCTATACCACAGCACAGCCTTGACATACTGACTCTTTAGTCGAATGCATGAGTTTATTCAGTGTTTTTTTTTTTTTTTTTTTTTTTTTACACCCACACAGTATTCTACTGAGTACGTATAACCGGTCTGTGAGTGGATGTTGCTACTATTGTGGTTTTGTTAAATTAGGGAACCGAAGGTGGGTGGCTTGCTTTTTTTTTTTTTTTTTTTTTTTAATGTTGTGTTTTGTCTACATGTATGTATGTGCATTATGTGTGTGCCCGGTCCCCACAGAGATCAGAAAAGTGTACTGGATCCCCTGGGACTGGAATTAATGGGTGGTTATGAACCACCCTGTAGGTGCTGGGAACGGAACCTGGGTGGGTACGCTGCAAGAGCCGCAAGTACCTTTATCCATTGAGCCATCGCACCGGTCCGTTGGGGACCTTTAGCAACACAGTCTGACCTTTTATATGGAGATTTACAGTCACCCTATTATTTGGACCTCCAGAAATGAACATAGTTATAGAGTCTCATGGGGAGGCAGACAGGAGGATCCTTGGGGCTCAGCTGCACTGGTGAGCTTGAGGCTCAGAGAGAGACCTGTCTTAAGAAATAAAGTCGGAGCAGAGCAGTGGTGGCGCACACCTTTAATCTCAGCACTCGGGAGGCAGAGGCAGGCGGATCTCTGTGAGTTCGAAGCCAGCCTGCTCTACAAGTGAGTCCAGCCCAGCCAAGGCTACACAGAGAAACCCTGTCTCAAAAAAAAAAGAGGACATCTCCGGCTTCCACATGCATGTGAACATATGTGGACACAAACTCACACATACGGTGTAGCTCTACCAGGGGCAGCTTTGCAACTCCCGGAGCCACCCTCTGCTACCCATGTTTCAGTCACAATGTTTGGTGATTTTGTTTTGTTTTGTTTTAATTTCTAAAAGCTGGGATAGGGCTCCCTCCATTCTGCCCACGTACTCCAGCCCCACCCACCCCACCGGCTCGTTTGTCTGGCTGCGTCTCTTGAGTAATCCAGCTTCCTAGCAGAGGCTGACCCTGAATCCCTAGCCTTCCTGCCTCCACTTGCCAAGTGCTGGAATTACAGGTCTTTCACCACCATGCTTGCTTTATCCTTTCTTGGTTACATTTCTGTTTGTATGTTTATTTTTTTTTTGTTTTTGATTGTTTCCCCCCAAGACAAGGTTTCTCTGTGTAGCCCTGGCTGATCTGGAACCTGCTTTGCAGACCCCGAGCAGCCTTGACCTCAGGGATCCACCTGCCTCTGCTTCCCAAGGGCTGAGATGAAAGAATGTGCCAACACATCCATCGCTCTTGTCTATGCTTTAAGTGTGTGTGTGTGGGGGGGCAGGGAGTGTTGTTTGTTTGTTTGTTGTTGAGATTGGGTTTCATGGAGCCCAGGTAAGTCTTAAACTCCCGACCCTCCTGTCTGCACTTAATGTCAGAGGTATAAATACACCTGGGTTAACAGGCTAGGGTGTTCCCTCTGCAGTTACTATGGAAAGATGTCACCCCGGGAAATATCTTCAGTAGGCCACCCAGAATCAACTCCAGTGTCAGGCAGCCTATGAGAGCAAACAATCCTTCCTAATGAGTCTCCCTCATGAGAAGAGAGGAAAAGCCTAAGTAAACCACAGTAGGCTTGGTGGTCCGTGCCTGTAATCCCACCATTCATTGGAAAGGCTGCGGCAGGAGGAGTCGGGGTTCAAGGTCATCCTTCTCTACATACTGAGTTTGAGGCTAGCCTCGCCTACATTAGCACCTGTCTCCAAGCACTGAGGAGGAGAAGGAGGGAGGAGGAGCCTCCGTTCTCTAGCTTCACGGTATTCCCCCCCCCCCCCCCCCGAGACAGGGTTTTTCTGTGTAGCCCTGGCTGTCCTGGATTCCCTTTGTAGACCAGGCTGGCCTTGAACTCACAAATCTGCCTGCCTCTACCTCCCTGAGTGCTGGGATTACAGGCATGCACCACCACACCAGTTTTTTCTTTTCTTTCTTCTTCTTTTTTTAGACAGGGTCTCACTACGCAGCCCCTGCTGGCCTGGAACTTAACTATGTAGACCAGGCTGTCCTTGAACTCTCAAAGGTCTACCTGCCTATGCCTCCTGAGCGCTGGGATTAAAAGTGACACATGACACCTACAGTCAGGAAGCAGGGAGAGGTGACTGCTGCTGCTCAGCTCCGTGCTCTTTAGTCAGTCCCCAGCCTAAGACAAGATGGCAGGCTACAGTGAGGGTGTGTCTCCTCACCTCAGTTGAGCTAGCTAGAAAATCCCTCACCAACCTACCCACAGGTTTGTCTCTTTGGTAATTCTTAGCTGTCACAGCAGCTGCCCTTGTCCTGTCTGTACACTTGGCTGCCTTAACCTTTAGGTCAAATTCTGCTCAAGTGGGTCACTTGAGACATGACTTGCCCAGGGCTGGAGAAATATAGTTAATGGCACTTGTTGCTTTTGCTGAGGGTCCAGATTTGGTTTCCAGCACCTCCACGGTGGCTCACAACTATCTGTAACTCCAGTTCCAGGGGGCCTGTTTTAGGAGAAATGCTTTGTCCAGGACTACAACACAGGATTAATCTAGTTATAGTCTCTTCCTCTTTCAAAATTAAGATACCCACCAGCCTCAAACTGGGCATGGTTGCTCGCCTCAGCACTGACAAGGCAGAAGCAGGTGGACCTCAAGTTCAAGGACAGCCTGGGCTACGTAGCCAGACTTGTCTCAAATAAATAAATTTTTAAAAAGCCATTCCTTTAGATAGCAGCTGCAGAAACCCCCACTCCACAGAAACTGTAAGCCGACGCCAGGGTCTTCCTCCTCACGTGACTGCACAGGCCCCGCCCCCAGGGAAGGAACTATGGCGGCGCCCGCAGTGGCTTCAGAGCGGGCAATCAACGAGAGGACGCTGGTGCGCCCCAGAGCGTCCACATCGGCGTCTTTTCTGCGGTTGTATGCTGGGAAGGCGGGAATTCTGGGTTTACGCGCTGGACCTCCCTCTCCCCGGTTTTTAAAAGAGAGACAAAACCAAACCAAACAAAAAAAACCCACCCAAACCTCAGAGACAGTCTGATCTGACCTACCTGCTACCTCCCCACTTCTTGGATCCATCGCAGGAGGATGAACTTGAGGCATTCAAGTAACTGGTTTATCCCCTTTGTGCCAACACTTTGCCAATGTATTAAAGTGACCTCCACAGCTTCACACACACACAAAATCTGTCCTTTCCCTGGCCGACCAGGAAATGCAATGAACCCGGGAAGTCCGAACAAGACCTCAGATAATTTCCTCCCTCCCTCCCACCGTAAGCTCTCCAGAGTCTGGTGGTTCTGTCGTTCCCCCCAACCCCCACCCCTCAGAACGACCAGGTCCAGGTCCCTAGGGCAGATGAGCCCTTAGCCACCACCCCTCCAATTTCCTGAAAACCCAGCAAACAAAGGGCTCGGGAAGGGAGGCAAAAGCCGAGCAGGGCGCCCTTCCTGCAGGACAGCTGATGAGGCAAAAAAAAAAAAAAAAAAAAAAAAAAAAAAAAACCTCCGGGTGGGAATGACATTCCAGGATTCCTCTAGGGATCCTTCTAGATCCTGGAGATGAGGGTGTGAGCGGCAGGGCAGGGGCACTGGACCTAGAGGGCCCGGGGACACCTGAATTTGCAAGCTGTCTTGGTGGTGTGATGTCAACCTTAGGGAATGGAGGGGGTGGGGGCAATCTCGGGGTTCAGGTGTGCTGTTTGGCTCCCAGGCGAGAACAGTGGGGGCTGGCAGACGCCTGAAGCCCTGCGTCATCTCCTCTGGGACTCAAGCCTACCTCCCCCCTGGCCCGACCTGCTACCACCCTCTGTGGTGGCCCCACCCGGGACCTGGCTTCCTGCTCCTCCCCAACACAGATCTTTACCCTGCCAAGCTGACCTAGCCAGCAGCTCCAGTTCTTTGGGAGGGGGGGGGGGTCCTTCTAGAACACCGGTAACCTAGTCCCTAACCACTAATCGTTCTCGTAGTCCTAACCAGAGCTAGTCTCCTTGCCGGCCCCTGCCCCACCCCCGCCTCCTTTCCCATCAGGAGGGTGGTAAGGAAGGGAAGGCGCAGTCTAATGGTTGGGACCGGAGATATTGGCATGGCGCGGGGTGGGGAGGGGGGGGCGCTTGGCCTCATATCCTGTCAGGCTGCCAAGGGAAGAGAAGAAACAAAAGACTTCCCCCTGTGGGGACAATGAGCCTCCTACTTGCTCTCCTCCACCCGCCCATTGCTCCACCTTTCCACTGCCCCCCCCAGCGTAAACTCTGCCCCCCCCAGTCCCTTAGGCTCCTTCCTCTTCTACACCATGCCCCCCAACCCCCGACGCACACACTAGCAAGCTCTGCCCTATGCCTTTCTCCACTAAGCTCCAATAGGTTCTCTCTACTCCTTGATAGCCCAACAGCCATGCAGGTCCCTTCGTCTCCCTGACAAGATTGAAGGCAAAGGCCAGAGGCTACTCTGCAGTGCTAAGGGGGTTGAGGGGGAGGTGACTGGAAAGTATTAGCTTAGGGGAGGACTGTGGCTCAGTCTGTGAGGTGCTAACTAAGGTACCCAAGAAGCCACGGGCTTGATTCCTACCACTGTAGTGGCTCAGGCCTTTAATCCCAGCACTCAGGAGACAGAGGCAGACAGATCACTGAGGCCAGCCTGATCTACAGAGTGAGTTCCATATCAGCCAGGGCTACACAGAGAAACTCTGTCTCAAACAAAACAAAACAAAACGACGTGAGACAGAGACTGTTTCAATGCAGGGTGGAGTGCAAGCACCAACAACTGAAAACGTCCTCTGACCTTCAGAAGTATGTGCACACTCACACACGTAATTGAACACAAGTGTGGATGTGTAGGTGTTATAGTGTCCCTGTAGAGATAAGAGGGCAGCTTCGGGTGTTTCCCCCACCTTCTACCATGTTTGAGACAGAGTTTCTCTTGTTATTCAGCAGTGCACACACGAGGGTAGCTGGCCCATGAGCCTCTGTGGTGGTTTCTGTCTCCAACTCTCACTAGAAGCAGTGAGTACAGATGTGCACTACCACATCTGGCTTTCCACATGGGTTCTGTGGATTTGAACTCAGGCCTTCATGCTTGGCGAGCACGGACTTTATCACTGAGCCGACTCCAAGTCCTCTCTTAGATTTTGAATTTATTTCATGTCCTGAAACAGGGTCTCATGGAGGTTAGATGGTCCTTAAACTCAATGTGTACACAAGGGTTTTGAACTTGACCTCCCTGCCTCTGCCTCCCAAGTGATGACATTAGGGACTCCTGGCTTGTGTTTTTGAGACAGACTCTCACGCATCTCAGGCTGATGCTGGGATGCTGGGGTTTTAACGTAGGGCTTTTCAGCTGTGCCTGGCACTTGAATCGTTTGTAAACTGATTTTCCATCTTTTTCCCCCCTATAAATCTTTAATTTTTGTGTGCATTGGCGTCTTGCATGCGTGTATGTCTGTGTGAAGGTGTTGGAACCCCTGGAACTAGAGCTTTAAAAACTTGTGAGCTGTCATGTGGGTGCTGGGAATTGAACCTAGGTCCTCTGGAAGAGCAGCCAGCACTCTTAACCCCTGAGCCATCCTTCCGACTTTAAGTGTGCTCACAAGTCTCTCAAATGGGTCCCTAAGCTTTTAAAACCCTTAAGAGTTAGCATTAGATTATCCAGATATAATGGAGCCTTTTAACAGAGGGTGAACATGACAACAATGCAAAGACCCGGACCGCCATCCCATAGGGGAAAGTGGGATTATGGAGATAACTGTTGTGAAACCCTCCCACTGTTGTCTTCTGCTTCAAGCAGAGATCAAGTGATAATAGAAGTTAGAAAGGTGCAGGCCTCTAATCCCAGCATGCAAGAGGCAGAGGCAGGGGGATCTCTGTGAGTCATCGTATAGATATCTCACACACACACACACACACACACACACACACACACACACACACACATAAACACACACACACACATAAACACACACACACACATAAACACACACACACACATAAACACACACACACACATAAACACACACACACACATAAACACACACACACACACATAAACACACACACACACACATAAACACACACACACATATAAACACACACACACACACATAAACACACACACACATATAAACACACACACACACACACACACACACACATAAACACACACACACACACACACACACACATAAACACACACACACACATAAACACACACACACACACACACACATAAACACACATACACACACACACACATAAACACACACACACATAAACACACACACACATATAAACACACACACACACACATAAACACACACACACACACATAAACACACACACATAAACACACACACACACACATAAACACACACACACACATAAACACACACACACACACATAAACACACACACACACATAAACACACACACACACAAACACACACACACACATAAACACACACACACACACATAAACACACACACACACATAAACACACACACACACACACACACACACACACACACTGGCCTGGACATGGTGAAACTTACCTTTAAGTCCCAACACAGAGGAGGCAGAGGAAAGCAGATCTTTGTTTACAAAGTGAGCCCTAGGCTAGTCAGAGCTACATAGTGAAACCCTGTCTCAATTTTTGTAAAAAAAAAGGGAATCAGTTGGCAAGGTCTATTATAGCATAATAAGGTTATTAAAGCTGGGCGGTGATGGCACACACCTTTTATCCCAGCACTCGGGAGGCAGAGGCAGGCGGATCTCTGTGAGTTCGAGGCCAGCCTGGTCTACAAAGCAAGTCCAGGACAGCCAAGGCTACACAGAGAGACCCTGTCTCGAAAAACAAAAACAAACAAAAAAGATGTTATTAAATATTTGATCAAAACTATTTTAAATCAAAAGGGCAGTATTAGGGGCTGGAGAGATGGCTCAGAGGTTAAGGGCACTGACTGCTCTTCCAGAGGTCGTGAGTTCAATTCCCAGCAACCTAATGGTGGCTCAAAGCCATCTATGATGGGATTTGATGCCCTCTTCTGGCCTGCAGCTATACATGCAGGCAGAACACTGTATAAATAATAATAAATAAATAAATCTTTAAAAAAAAAAAAAAAGGCAATATTAGGTACAGCAGCATAGCTGGGGGCACTAATTTATTTAGTTCTTTGTAATGATGCAGTGGCATTTCTATTTGAGTTCTTCAGTATATTTTTTAAGGAGGTAGGTTTCTTTGAGTAGCCCTGGCTGTCCAGGAACTCTATAGACCAGGACAGCCCCAAACTCAGAGATCCACTTGCCTCTGCCTCCAGAGTGCTGGAATTAAAAGCTTACACCACTACCTGCTACAACTTTTTCCTTTTTTGTAACCTGGGGTCTTCTCATGGGGCCTCTGATTAGCTTAAAGGGGTCAGTTTTGGGGGCAGTGTAGTTTGGCCTAGGTCAATGGTTGGCCAACATTTGTTCCCTTAGGCTAACCCTGTATTCCTTGGGGCTACATGTATGCCCACCCCACTAAAAGCTATAGACTCTTAGCTGGCACAGCATTGCAGGCATAGCCAGTATCTCCCCATGGACCACATCTGGCTGCTGAGGGAGCCCCTGTCTGGTCCCCTCAACCTCAAACTCCATCCCCTGGAAGAAATGCACATAGTACACTCAGGAGACTCACCCAGTCCTGCTTTAGGCTTAATCCCTTTAACTTGCACTGTTTTCTCTCTATATCGGCCAACGGGTGTTTAATTGCCTCTAATACTCCGGAGGCCACCAGGAACCAGGCACACCTGCTTCCAGCATCTGCCTAAGGCCAAAGATTTTTAGCATTAGTAAAAGACCAGGAAATCCACAATTGTACGTGAGGCTTTCCGTTACGGTGGCCTTACCTGCAGTTGCTCCTGGCCACTCCATCAGGAAAGTGGCTGTGTAGAGTCCTAACCCCCGAGACCTCCTTCCCCCACCACTGGGGATAAGAAGAAATCAACTATACCAGACAGAGTTTGGGGTTTTTTGTCTGTCTGTTGTTGTTGTCGGTCCTAAGGCCTTCTCAAGGCTCACCAGCGCCACATTTGGTCTTCTGTAGGTTTGCCCCCTAGAGATTCTGGCTCAATGAGAATCTACCCACATTTGCCTCCTAGTGACACAGAGACTGTCCTTTGTTTGGCTTCTTTTAGCCTGTTTCTGCTTGTTTTCCAACCTTTTGGACCCATTCACACACTGCTCTAATCCACCAATGCCTGTTGAAGCCTCTCCTGTCTCAAGATTGTGTCCCTTCCGTGGTGCTCAGCAGTACCGCTGGGCCAGCCACTCAAGTCTCTTTGCTTGCTTGCTTTTTCTTTCTTTCTTTTATTTTGTATTGGTTTCTGAGACAGGGTTTCTCTCTCTCTCTCTCTCTCTCTCTCTCTCTCTCTCTCTCTCTGTGTGTGTGTGTGTGTGTGTGTGTGTGTGTGTGTGTGTGTGTGTGTAGTCCTAGATGTCCTGGAACTCACTCTGTAGACCAGGCTGGCCTCGAACTCACAGAGATCCACCTGCCTCTGTTTCCTTAGTGCTGGGATTAAAGGCGTGCTCCACCACTGCCCAGCTTCAGCTTGCTTTTTCTTTCTTTCTTCCTTTTTTTTTTTTTAATTTATTTATTTATTATGTATATAATGTTGTGTCTGCATGTACAACTGCACGCCAGAAGAGGAGGGCACCTGATCTTATTATAGATGGTTGTGAGCCACCACGTGGTTGCTGGGAATTTAACTCAGGACCTCTGGAAGAGCAGGCAGTGCTCCAGTGCTCTTAACCTCTGAGCCCTCAGCTTGCTTTTTCTACTGCTGTATTAAAGACCACTTCCAAAAGCAACTTGAGGAGGGAAGAGTTTATTTCACTATATTTTGTATAGTTCATCATGAATGAAGAAAGTCAAGGATGGGAACTCGGAGCAGGAACGCTGGCAGAGGCCATGGAGGAGTGCTGCGTACTGGCTTGCTATTCCTTTTTTATACACCCACGACCACCTGCCCACGAGTGGACCACCCATAGTGGACCAGGCCCTCCTATGTCAATCTTTCACACACACACCCCAAAAATGCCCCCACAGACTTGCCTACAGGCCAATGGGACAGAGGTGTTTTTTCAAGATGGAGTCTCCCTTCCCACGTGACCCTGGCTTGTGTCAAACTGACAACTACCTAGCACATGGTCCTCGATGAATTAACTTCTATTTCAGTTCTCTGGTTAGCATAGTCTTACCTGGCCCTGAGACCTGGGCATCAAACCCCACTTCTCTTTTGCTCATGTCCCTCAGCAATGTCTGTCTCCTCTCAATTGTTCTCCAGTCTCTGATGGTGGGGCAGGGGAGGGAGACACACGGGACCTCAGCTGATGCTAACCAGTGTCTGTTGTTGTTGTTGTTTTACTTTTGGGTTTTGAAGACAGGGTTTCTCTGTGATAGCCCTGGCTGTCCAGTAACTTGCTTTGTGGACCAGGCTGGCCTCAAACTCAGAGATCCATCTGCCTCTGCCTCCTGAGTGCTGGGATTACAGGCGTGCGCCACCACACCTGGCTTGAATATGATTTTTAATTTAACTTTTTATTTTTGGTGTGTGTGTGTGTGTGTGTGTGTGTTCCCATGTGTGTGCAGGTGCCTGAGGATGCCAGAAGAAGGCACCGATCTCCTGAAGCTGGAGTTGTAGGTGGTAATGATTGTGCCAGATGTGGGTACAGAAACCCTAACTTTGGTCCTTGCCAAGAGCAGCAAGAGCCTGTGATGGACCACTGACCTGTGGTCTACTCTGGCCCCTGTAAACGTCTAAGTGACAAACAATGTCATACATATTATACTGTCTGGAAAAGCAGTTTTTGTTATTTGAGGCCAGACTGGTCAACAGAGTGAGCTCCAGGACAGCCAGGACTACACAGAGAAACCCTGTCTTGGAAAACAACAACAAGCAAAACATCCTCCACCTTCGCTAAGGGTGTGTTTTTTTTTGTTTGTTTGTTTGGTTGGTTTTTTTGTTGTTGTTTTGTTTTTTTGAGACTTCGAGACAGGGTTTCTCTGTGTAGCCTTGGCCATCCTGGACTTACTTTGTAGACCAGGTTGGCCTCGAACTCACAGTGATCCGCCTGCCTCTGCCTCCTGATACTCTGGTTTCTCTTCAGATCATATAAATCTTTCACGCAGGGTGTTTTGGTGGCTGTGTTGCTATTGACTCTGCTGGCAACAGAACGACTGTGCGTGCTTGACATTCGACCTCTGGTGGGTGAGCCCGTCAGCAGCTGTCTGTGTGATGCTTCCGTTTCCCCTCTTTTTTTTTTTTTCCTGTTAGATGTGTACTTTTTGCTGGGTGTGATGGCTCGTTGCTTAGAGTTCCAGCAGGGAGTTTGAGGCCAGCCAGGCTGGGCTACATGACACCTTGGCTCAAACAAAAAGAGCCACTAAGATGGCGTAACCAGTAAAGGTGCTTGTGGCCAAGCAGAATGACCCGCATGGCGGAAAGAGAGAACCAAGTCCTTTCATTTTATTTTATTTATTAATTATTATTATTATTATTTGCTTTTTTGAGACAGGATCTCTCTGTGTAGCCTTGGCTGTCCTGGACTTGCTTTGTAGACCAGGCTGGCCTCGAACTCACAGCGATCCTGCCTGCCTCTGTCTCACGAGTGCTGGGATTAAAGGCGTGCGCCACCATGCCCTGCCCCCAAACAGATGTTTTTTAAAAAAAGTATTTGAATTGGCATGATGCCATAATGCCCGCCATCCCAGGAGTTGGTGGATGTGGAGACAAGAGACTCATGAGTTCAAGATTAGCCCAGGCTATGTATTAAGACTCTGTTTCAAAAACAGAAAAACTCTGTGAGCTTTACGACTCATTTCAGCAATGTCAATACCTCTACCAGATTCTCTTTTGTTTCTTTCTCTGTGCAGCCCTGGTTGTTCTGGAACTCACTGGGTTCGGGGCTAGTCTTGAACTCAGAGATCCGCCTGCCTCTGCCTTCCAAGTGCTTGTATCAAAAGCATGTACCACCATGCCTGGCCCCACCAAATTCTTTTTGTATAAAGCTGTGAGGAGGTAGAGATAGCCAGATCTAGTGCTCAGAGTGACTCTTACACTGAAAGTTTGAATCCAGCCTGGGACATGTGAGAACCTGTCTCAGTAATTAACAACAAGAAAATGATGATAATGAAAAAGAGTGGTCCAGTTTCAGAGGACCTCAAGCATTGTCCTCACTGAAGGACTGTTCAGGGCTGAGGAGGTAGTTCCGTCGGCAGTGTTTGCCTAGTGTGCACAAGCCTTGCTTCGACCCCCAGCTCCATGTAAACTAGGTGAGGTGATGTGCGACTGTAATGTCAGCACTTCGAGGAACAGTAGCTAAAATGCCATTTTCAGTTACATCGATTTCCCGGCTACCCTGGGTTATGTGAGGCCGGGACTCTAATTTTTTATTTTTATTTTTATTTATTTATTTATTTATTTTTGGAGACAGGGTTTCTCTGTGTGGCCTTTGCTGTCCTGGACTTGCTTTGTAGACCAGGCTGGCCTCGAACTCACAGTGATCTGCCTGCCTCTGCCTCCCGAGTGCTGGGATTACAGGCATGCGCCACCACACCCAGCCTGAGGCCAGGTCTCTAAAGGAGAAATGGGGGACAAGGAATTCTGGGAAGACGGCTCAGTGGGTATAGCACTTGCCTTGCAAACATGAGGACATGAGCACCTGAATTCTGATGCCCTGCACGAGGTGTCAAAGCCATGGTGGCACATGCCTGTGACCTCAGCACGGTAGGGTAGATATGGGAACATAGGGAGGTAATCCCTGGGGCTCTCTGTCCAGCCTGTCCAGGCAAAACAGAGAGCCCTAGGCTCTGTGAGAAACTTTCACCAGAAACAAGGTGAAGAGCCCTAAAGACGGACACCTAGGATCAACTTCTGGCCTCCGCACGCCAAGGAGGGCACACGTGGGCACAGACACACTGAAACCACCGCCAAAGAAAAATCCGTTTAAAGTGGTGGTGTTCATTAACTAGGGCCAGGGAAGCAGGCACGCATGCAGGTGAGGGGCACTGAAGTTTAAACTCCACGGAACATTGAAATGATCTCGAACTTTGGACTTGATGAGGTTAAATTAGCCAAGAGAGGAGTGGCTGGGCTGCAAGACCAGATGTGGGGACTTCTACGGTTTATAGTTTAAAAGGGGGTAGACAGCTAGTCTGTTCTCTGTTATTCCAAACATACAGGGACTTTTTTTTCTGTTTTACTCTTATCACTGGTTTTTGTTTTGATTACATTGGTGTGTGTGTGTGTGTGTGTGTGTGTGAGTGTGTGTACTCATACATGTGATTTTGTGGGGGGTTCTTTCCTGGGGGCCTCAACCTCACGTCATCAAGTTTCACAGCAAGCCCTTCTATCCCTTAAGCCATCTTGCCAACCTCCTATTAAGTTTTAAAAGTTACCCTACAGAGTAGTATGTTTTGTCATGACGCCGTCATACCTATAGTTTCGTCATTTATGTACCATGTTCTTTTTCATCCCCCCTCTCCCACCGCCCTCCCTCCCTCATCCTTTTGGTGTCTGCTATTTTTGAGAGAAGATTTTACTGACTGGTTAGAACTCACTAGGTAGGGCAAACTGGTCCCCAGATCCCAGCAATCTCTCTTCTGCTTCCTGAGGGCTGGTGTCCCAGGCTCCCACAGCTAAGCTCGGTTTACACATAGGAAAAGCCTTATCTCTGTGAGGGCTCAAAACAGTCTAGATGTGAAAGGGGAAGTGCTGCGGTGGAGCTGTAGGGAGGAGAGTGCTTGCCTTTAGCTTGGGGGGGGTCAGGGTAGGCCATCCTGAGCACCCCATAAATCTGATGTGGTGGTGCATATCTGTAGCCCTGGGATTCAGACCTTAGAGGCAGGAGGATGGAGGATTGAGAGTTCAAAGCCATACTCAACTCTATCAAAATTTGAGGTTTGCTTGGGCTAAAAGGGTGGGGGGTGGGGGGAGACTGAGCCTGAGCCAAGTGTAGTGGTGCATGCCTTTAATCCCAGCATGCATGCAGGAGGCGGAGGCAGGTGGATCACTGTGAGTTCCAGGCCAGCCTAGTCTACAAAGTGAGTCCAGGATAGCCAAGGCTACACAGAGAAACCCTGTCTCAAAAAAAAAAAAAGTGTCCTATTGTTATTGTTACTCAGGGAGACTGTATATGCACAGCTAGTGGCCTGTCAGCCATCCAATGAATGTCACACATTGTGCGACACTACCTTAATTGCCTTAGGCTGGAAACAGAGATGACTGCCAACATTTGCAGTGTGAAAACCGTGTTATTATATTTAAAATTTTTCAATTTTGTTTTATGTGCACGAGTGTTTTGCCTGCACACATGTCTATGCACCACATGTGTGCCTGGTGCCTACAGAGGCCCAAAGAAGGCATCGGATCCTCTGGAATTACAGATACAGATGGCCGTGTGCCACTGCGTGGGTGCTAAGAACCAAATCCCCATCCACTGCTGAGCCATCTCTTCAGCGCCTTTAAGCATTTTTAATTTATGTTTTTATTTATCTATTTATTGTGTTAGACGGAAGCAGGTGAACAGCACGGTGTGCTTGTGGAGGTCAGATGGCAGACAAAGTCGGGACTCGGTTTTCTCCTTCCACCATGTTTGTCCTGGAATTCAAACTCAGCTTGTCTGGCTTGGCAGTTGGCACTTTTACCCTGGAGCCATCTCTCGGTTCCTCTAAGTGTCCTAATACTGAGGAAAGAAAATGGTGAAGTGTGTGTGTGTGTGTGTGTGTGTGTGTGTGTGTGTGTGTGTGTGTTGAGATTTGTTTGGGTCTCTTTGGGGCAGACCTTGATTCTGGGCTACCGAGGCGAGTTCTCACCTGCAGCAGGCAACTGAGATACTTAGTACAGCGCAGAGCGGCTCTGTTGGTCGCAGAGTGGAAGGCATGACCTCATTCACACAGGATAAACGAAGGTGCTTCCTGACCAGCAGGGTAAAGATCTCAGGCATCACTTGCATGGAAAAGGGAAATCACGGGATTTTCACCAGCGTGTGTGTGTGTGTGTGTGTGTGTGTGTGTGTGTGTGTGTGTGTGTGTAATGTAGTCTAGTCTGAAACCTGCCCCCACTTCCCTTCCAAGTTATGGAATTACAGGTCTGCATCACCACACTGGATTTATTCAGGGCTGGGGACAGAATCCAGGGCTCTCTGGACACCAAGAAAGCTGGTTCCCAAGCTCTCCTCTGAAGGAGAGCAGCACCGAGGCCAAGCCAGTAGTCATTTTTTCATTGATACAATAATCTACCATTGCAGTCTGGAGTCTGGAGTCTGATGGGCTGTTTCATCTTTGCAGCCAGGTCTGATCTAGTAGCACCTTTCCCAACCAGGCCTCTTCTCTTCCATGCTGCTGTCTCTCCACTACGGAGGCGTTAATCTTCTTGGCATACTAATGAATTGCTTATCTCACTACACGAGAAAAACTTAAGCAATCAAAGGCTTGAAGAGGGCTGACGACGGTGACTCCTAGGGTAAGACAGAAGCCATGATTGAGAAAGATAGGGGGGGGGTCCCTGATGCAGAATGTTAGCTGCAAAGGGGGTGTCCCGTGGATATGAGAAGGGTGGGGGTGGCCTGAGTTTGCCTGGGGAAGGAGGAGGGGACTCCCAGATCTAGCCGGTCAGCCTGGCTCCAGCCAAGCCGGCTGTTTCCTGCCCTGGCTGACCCCCCACCCCGGAGCAGGACCCACGCAGGCCAGTGAGGAAGGGCAGGGGGGTGGAGAGCACTACTTGCGGCAGGAAGATAAGTGCACGGGGACAAGAGGTCATCACGGGTCTCCCGTGTCCGCTGGGGGGCGTGGCTAGGGTATTTGGCAGACCCTCAGGTGCCCCAGACTGCCACCTCAGACTTTCCAGACTCTGCACTAATTACCTTAAATTAAAGTCTCCTTTCCGCAGCCCTCTCGGGACTGACTGCGGTAGCAGCGCCTCTCTTTTCCATCCATCCATCCTGCGCCCCCCACTACCGGGTGCCCAGATGTAGTTGAGAGACCATCTTTCCTGGACACTTCCCTCAAACTGATCGGGGGGCGGGGTGCTGGCAAATGAGAGGAAGGGCCCTCCCAGTCATCCCGAGGGTCCCCAGGAGCCAGACAGGAAACAGCCTCAGGAAAGAGCCACAGCGGTCCCCACTCCCTCCCTGGAGGTCAAGGCTTCAAGCGGCTGAGGGAGTGTTCCCACCTTAAAAAAAAAAAAAAAAAGTGAGAGAATGAGGTGAGGCGTTAAGGAGATCCCTCCGGATCCCTCACCCTCTCTGACACGCCTACCTTTTATTTACTTTTTCTATATTTCTTTGGGTGTCAAATCACTACCTCCACCCTCTGCCCGTACCTCAGCGCGGGGCTGTGCGCACAGTGGGTCTCCAGTACTTAACGTGCACGCTAAGACTGTGTGAGCGCTCACTCCTGAGACATCCGAGCTGGGATAGTAGCTTAGGGGGCGGAGGTCCCCTGGGAACCCCTCCATTCCCAAAGGCATAGATTTAACCATCTTCTCCCAAATGCAATCCTCTGCGCCAACTAGGTGGCAGGGGGCGCATCCAGATGTGGACTCTCAGGTCCCGCTGCAAGCCTGCAAAACTGCAAGCTTTGTGTGTGGGGATTGCGCATTTACGCTCACATACGTGAGGCCAGCTGGGTTCAAGCCTGTCTCGAGGGTTCTTGGGCTCCTGCCCCAACATGCACACTCAGGAGTAGTATGCACGGGACACCCAGCACCCCTGGACAGTCCTCGAGTTCCACGCATGCCGCCCCTCCCCCTCTTGCAAACTTTCTCCCAACTTCCCGACTTGCTCAGTTCGGGCGCGCCCCTTCATGAATTATTCATTACCATAGGAGCCAATCAGTTTTCCTACCCCCCCCCCCTTCCCCACCCAGAGAAGCCTGGGCTCCAGGGTGTAGGGAGATGGGGAGGGGAAGGGGGGCGACGCTGACACGGGACTGTCTCCGCCTCCCATGCGCCCCTCCCTCCTAGGCCAGGCGCCGCCCGACTCAGTCTCAGCTCGGCCCAACCCTGGCCCAGCCTGTCTCCTTCCCGCTCGGTCCCCACTTTGGCTTCTACCCTCCTTGACTGCGACCGGCCCACTCTGCCCGGCTGTGCGAGAGCCACCAACTACTCCTGGGAGCGAAGGAGACCGCGACCAATCGGCCCACCCCAGCCAGCCAGGGCGGGACCCCCGAAACCCCGGAGGGACCCCTAACTCTCAGCCACGTCCCGATCTCCGCCCGCCCAGCGACGGCCACTGCCAGGACGTCCCCCCTCAAGGCTGGCCTCCCCGCGCGCGCGCGCTGCAGCGGGGACGTGGGGGCCGCACCTGAGCGCGGGTGCCCGGTGCGCCCGCATGGGCCATCGTTGAGAGGCCCCCGACGGAAAGTCCCAGCAGCAGCAGAGTCGGTGTGCACCCGCCCAGGGGAGGGTCAGACCTGGGGGGGCCAGGGCCCCCCAAACTCGGATCTTATTC
This sequence comes from Acomys russatus, assembly GCF_903995435.1. NCBI lineage: Eukaryota > Metazoa > Chordata > Mammalia > Rodentia > Muridae > Acomys > Acomys russatus. The sequence goes on along the minus strand of NC_067155.1, from coordinate 39,619,098 downwards.
AGCCAAAGTGAGGCGGCGCCATGGAGCTCAGAGCGCTGCTGTGCTGGGCTTCCCTCGCCACTGCTTTAGAAGGTGAGTTAACTTGGGGGGTGCGCCCCTGTTTGGGGGATCCCCAAAGTTGTACCTCAGAGTCCAGAAGCTGGTCTCTCCCTGTTGCAACTCTGGCACCCCTAGACATTTCGGACCAATAGCGCTAGAAGGAGAGGGGGCGGGGGAGGAGGCGGCCTGGCGGGGAGTGGGGTTTTTCTTTTGTTTGGGAGAGAGATGGAGTCCAGAGCTCAGACCCGGGACCTTCTCCTACCCAGCCTTCTAAACTCTCAGCTCTAACTCCAAAGGCCCTTGGCAGCCTTTCTTTTCCTGCCCATCCTAATATTCAAAACTATCCCCAAAGTTTCTAGCCATCCTCCACCTCTGGCCAAAAAGTTCTCGAAGGGGCACTTGCCGACGAGGCAGACTCTAGACCCCAGCTAGGCCGTAAAACGACCCCCCCAACACACACCAACTCCTTAGCATTCACACCTGGACCCTACAACCGCACACCCCAGTCCGTATGACCCCCGTATGGCCCCATCTGCAGCCCCGCTCTTGAACCCCAAACGGCTGGCCAGGCTACAGACCTCGTGCTGGCTCTCTTGTCGTGTTTTTCTCTAGGCTGCACCCCAACCTTTTGAATGCCATTTAGATTTCAACTTTTCCCAAGCCTGTGGCTTTCTTCCAGCCATACGAGCCCGCAGAAGCTTCCTAACACACTGGTCTGTGTCGCCCTAATTCACCCCAGCTGGCCATCTCTTAGCCCGCCTCAGATTTCTGGTTTTCTTTTCTTCCTTTCTTTCTTTTCTTCTTCTTCTTCTTCCTCTTCTTCTTCTTCTTCTTTTTTTTTTTTCTTTCTTCCTTTTCCTGTATTCCTCTCCAAATGCCTCTTAAAGATCTGCTAGCCCCTCACTCCTCATTCCCTCTTGGGGCTGCCTAGGATTTGTAAAACTCTCCCTCTCCACCCCCCCCCCTGCTTTCCTAATCTCTTTTCAATGAATTTGGCTCCCCCCCCCCACAACCTCCCTTGCTGCTTAGAATCAAAGGAGTATATGGGAGTGGACCATGGGAGTGGGAGGGGGACGGGTTCGGTTGCTGAATCGGAGGAATCAAAGGAGTTTGGAAAATCCTGCTCCCTCTAGGCTGTGGGCTAGTTCTGGGGTGATCAAAGTAGGAGAGTGGGAGGGTGGGAGGGGGTGAGGGGGACGCTTTGGGCTCCAGGAGACGAGGAAATCAAATGGGCAGAAAACTCCCTGAAGTGTGTCAGGAGGGAAAGACAGATGCCAACAGGAAAGGTCCCTTCTCACGTGTGCTACCTGGGTGCTTCTCACCTAACCCCTTCCCCGGGGCCCAGCCGAGGGCTTTGGTTTTACTGTTATCCTCACCCCCCACCCCAGTCGCCCTGCGAGAGCCAGATCCCTCTCGTATCCTCATTTTTTACAAATAAAAGGCCGGACCTTCAGAAATGTTCAGTAGTTTATCCAAGGCCACGTGACCCCCACCCCCAACCCCCCCAAAAAGGTGTAAACTGAGAGACGGTCCCTCGGGGAACCTACAAATTGAGTTGATCAGCCTGAGAAGGGTAGAGGCGAGGGTGGGTCGGGGAACTGATGGGCTGAGGTGAGCTGGAGGCAGGGAGGTCTGAGATGCGTGCAGAGAAAGTGAGGCTGAGTTCGGCTTAGCAGTCTAAAGAGCAGCCCTGCAGCACAGACAGTGTGTAAATTGGAGACAGGAAAACACTATCCAGGCTGGAACAATGGAGGGGTGGAGACGGCAGCCTCCGTCCACCCCCCTCCCAGAACCCCGGGCATCCTGTCCCCGATGTGCTCTGTTGTCTCCTGCCACCCAGTCGAAGGGCCCCCTAGGCTGGCTTTGCCTCCAGCTGGTCAGGTTCCTGCCTGCCCCCTGCACCCAAGGACGTCACCGGGAACTTTGAGGCCAATGTCTCACTCACCCACCCTATCTTCCCGTCACCCCTTCCTTCTCTCTTGCAGCCCCAAAGGGGAGGGCGGGACCTGGTCCCAGGTGTTCTTCTGGCTCCCCTGAAGGCTCACTCTCAACACCCATGTGGTTCCCAGACTCCAGCTCCCTCCCAGGCGGTCCTATCCTCTTCAGGGGATTTCAGCAACCGCCTCTCTCCTCTTTGTATTGCCAGAGGCCTCAGCACTTCGCCTAATCTTCTACTCAGGTCTGAGCCCTGGCCTTATTGCCAGAGGCCTTAGCATTTCTAATCTTCTACTTGGTCAGCGCCCTGTCATTCCCCCCCCCCTCCACCCGAAATGATCCCAGAGCCCTGCCAGGTGTGTTCACACACACACACACCCTACCCACCCCACCCCAATCTCCTCCTTTCTTTCTCCTAACCAACTCCAGATGTGGTAAGGCCTCTCTGCTGGAGCCAGGCGGGAACCCAAGAGTCCCCCTGTTTCCAGAACTTTACTCCTCAGATGGTAGCAAGTGGGGGGAGGTGTTCTACTTCAGGCGAGGGCACCACCTTGGAGGAGGAGGAGTGGGGTGTCTGGTGTGAAAAGGGGGTGGCGACTGGGGAGGGGACTAGAGTTGGGATGGAAGCCAATTTTGGCACTTTGGAGCGGGATTGCAGGGGGGAGCCTGAGGCAGGCCTTTAGGGAGCCTTAACCTGTAGCAGCCGTCCCCAGCTCCAGGGGGCAAGGCCGGGATGGGGGTGGGCGGGAGGGGTTGTCCTGTTTTATTGTTGTTGTTTCTAGACAGGATCTCATATAATTCTGACTGGGCACAAACTCACCAGGTAGTGGAGCCTGGCCTTGAATTCTTGATCTTTCTGTCTGCACCTCTCAAGCGCTGGAATTATAAAAATGTGCCATGTGCCCAGGACACACACACACACACACTCCCTTCCCTTTCTGTGTTTGTGTGTGTGTGTGTGTGTGTGTGTGTGTGTGTGTGTGTGATGCTGGATATGAAACCCAGAGAAAGACTAAGCACGCTGAGCCAGCACTGCCGCTGAGCCATGCCCGCCCCTGACAACTGCTGTGATAAAACCCAAGGGCCACCTTCTTCTACAGGTCCTTGAGTTGTGGCCTTTTACCTCCCAGCATGGGGTCCCCTCCTTCTCCTGGGCACAGCCCCTGGGGGGGAAGCCTAGAAGCTGTTCAGTGCCTACCAACTGCTGACGGTGGGGTTGGCACGGGAACAGGAGTTATGTGTGAATCTAAGGGCTGTGGGACGGTGAGACAGTTTAGCACGGAAAGATGCCCCCAAGACCGGCAACCTGCTTTTGATTCTCAGCAAGTGTGCACACGAAAACACACACACACACACACACACACACACACACACACACACACACACACGATTTCCTTTATGTAAGGATGGGGGACAAAGAGAGAAATGAGTTCTCTTGTGCCATGGTACGTGTGTGGCAGTCAGAGGACACCGTGTGAGAGTCTGCTCTCCCACAAGTGGGTCCCAAGGATGAAACGCAGGTTTGAGGGCTCGGCGGCTAGTGTCTCTATCTCTTTAAGAAAATAAACGTTGCTACCTCCTAGAACTAGAAAGAGAACCCATTTCCTCTCATTCCTGTTTGTTCCCAGCAAGCTCTTGGCCCTAATCTCTCTCCCACACCTCCCCAAAGGGCTGACTTTGTCTCTCTGTCTTAGAGACCCTGTTGAACACAAAACTGGAAACTGCGGATCTGAAATGGGTGACGTACCCGCAGGCAGAGGGCCAGGTAAGAGGAGCATCTCTGGTGACCCTGGACGGGAAGTGAGGCCTGGAGGTCGTAAGGAAGCACCCCCTGAGATACTCGCTTCCCGGTAGCCACTCCAACCCTTGCTGGGGGCCCTGACTGACAGCTCCCATCTCTGTGCAGTGGGAGGAGCTAAGCGGCTTGGACGAGGAACAGCACAGCGTGCGCACCTATGAGGTGTGCGACATGAAGCGGCCCGGGGGCCAGGCACACTGGCTGCGCACTGGCTGGGTCCCGAGGCGAGGCGCTGTCCACGTGTATGCCACGCTGCGGTTCACCATGATGGAGTGCCTGTCCCTGCCGAAGGCCAGCCGCTCCTGCAAGGAGACTTTCACCGTCTTCTACTATGAGAGCGAAGCTGATACAGCCACGGCCCACACGCCGGCCTGGATGGAGAACCCCTACATCAAGGTAATAACAGTGGGGCTCAACAGCCTTTCTAGGGCCTTTGGCGGGATCGTTGGGGGCTGGAAGCAATTAAGTCTAGAGAGTTGGAGCTGTGGGTGGATAGAAGGGTGCGCGGCCTTTCCTGTGTAGGGAGGTCCAACTTGAAGCTGCTTTCCCGACGTCTCTGCAGAGCTCCGCACCGGTGCTGGGCCGTTCCTTTCCTTCTCTGTCAACATCGGGGACTTCCCACACCACCAGATCTGTACATCAGCTGCTACTTCTCACTGCCACCCTCTTTCTGGACCCTCCACACGAGTCGTTTTGTCTCTTTCCTTTTCTATGTTGAGACCAGAGTCTTGTGTAGCCCAGGCTGCCCTCAAACTGACTGCACAGCTGAGGCTGGCCTTGAACGCCTGATCCTCTTGCCTCCACCTCCTGAGTGCTGGGCTTATAGGTGGGTGCCACGGTCCTTGGCTCCTGGCTGCCCCTTTTTAAAAATTCATTCACTTGTTTGTTGTTTGTTTGTTGCTTTTTGAGGCAGAGCCTCCCTATGTAGCTCTGCTTGTTCTGGGACTCGCTGTGCAGACCAGGCTGCCTTTGAACTCCTCAAAAGTACTGGGATGAAAGGCATGCGCCACTATGCCTGGCCACATTATTTATTTACTTATTTTTATGTGTATGATTGTTTTGTTCCAGTGTATGTGTGTGTGTGTAGTAGGGGCATCCTGGATCTGATGGTTGTGAGCTGCCACGTAGGGTGCTGGGAATCAGACCCAGTCCTCTGTAAGGAAAACAAGCGCTCTTAGCTACTGAGCCGTCTCTCCAGCCCTGTCTCTCAAATTCCAGTTTCCAGCCCCAGCCACACCTTGCCTTCCTAAAAGCTGAGATAACTGCCGTGCAGCCCAGGCTGCCTTTGAAACTGCTGGACTCAAAGTGAGCCTGGGATTCAGGCCCCTCCACTGTGTTCACCCAGGGAAGGTTCCAGAACCTGAGAACCTGAGCTTTGAGGGCAGAAGGAACCCCGAACTAGCCTGATCCTCCTGCCTCCACCTCCCAAATGTTGGGATTACAGGTGTATGACACCCTTCTTGACATTTCCAAGCGTTTGTCTGTCTGTCTGTTTATTGTGTTGCATGCGCGAATATGCCACAGTGAGAGTAAGGAAGTCACTCGGAGAAACAAGTAGTCGCTGTTTTCTCCTCATCTCACTTGTGGCAAGCATCCTTTACCTCATGAGCCATCTTACCAGCCCTGGTTTTTGTTTGTTGTTGTTGTTTTTTTTTTTAATTTTTAACTGCTGTTGGCTGGTTTAAAAAAATACTAGATTAATTGTTTTACATGTGTGGATGTCTCGCCTGCATGCATTCATGTGCATAGCATGTGCTTGCCTGGTGCCTGAGGAGGATAAAAGAGGGTGTTGGACTCCCTGGAACTGGAGTTAAATATGCTTGTGAGCCACCATATGGGTGCTGGGCATCGGCAGTCAGTGCTCTTAACTGCTGAGCTATCTCTCTAACCTGCGTGGTTTTTCTTTCCTTTCCCTTCCCTTTCTGTTTTTTCAAGTTTTCTGTATTTATTTATTTATTTCTTGAGGTCGAATCTCTCTCACTATGTAGATCAGAGATCTGTCTGCCTCTGCCTCCTATTTATATTTTCTGTGTATGAGTGTTTGTCTGGGCACCACGGGCATGCCTGGTGCCTGAAGAGGCCAAAACAAGACATCATAATCTTGTGGGAATGGAGTTACAGACAATTGTGAGCCACCAAGTGGGTGCTAGGAATGAACCTCGGTCCTCTGCAAGAGCAGCAAATGCCCTTAACTGCTGAGCCATCGCTCTAGTTCCTTTTTGGTTTTTGAGGCAGAGTGTGACATATAGCTCAGGCTGGCTTCACACTGTCTTATGTAGCCCCGGGTAACCGGAAACTCCGGATCCTTCTGCCCTCTACTTCCCCAGTGCTGGGATTACACATGTGGGTTAGAGACTATACCCAGGGCCTCCTGTGTGAGCCAACTTAGCTACATCTCCACCCCTAAAAGATGAATTCTTCTTTGTACAAATCTTCACCCACAATGAGCTATTGATTGTCCTTGGGATGCCAGCGTCTTAAGGTGAGGAGAATCTTAGAAGCGACCGACGCCTCTAGGGCTGATGGCTGTCCTTGCTCTGGCTCCTGCAGCACACAGTCACCTGCCTGTCACTTCTGTGGTTCTTCTTGGTTCTGAGGTCATGGTGTAGGCATCTGTGAATATTCCTAGAACGAATGAATGATTGGGAAATTGAGACGGGACAAAGTTGGAAGCAGCATAGCTCAGCAAGGGTTAGTGGACGGCAGAGACGTGCAGATGGAGCTGGGGCAGGTAGCGCGAGGGGTAGACTGTCGGCTCAGCAGTCACGAAGTTCTAGGGTAGATACTGAGCATTGCATAAATAAGCAGAGTGGAGCCTGCCTGTCCTCCCAGCAGCTCACGTGAAAGGTGGAAGCAGGAGGATCTCTTGAGTTCAAGGCTAGTCCTATCTACAGAGTCTGTTCCAGGACAGCCAAGACTACACAGAGGAACCCTGTCTTAAAAAACCTTGGCTACAGCCGGGTGGGGTGACACAGCCTTTAATCCTAGCACTTGGGAGGCAGAAGCAGGTGGATCGCTGTGAGTTCAAGGTCTACTAAAGCAAGTCCAGTCCAGACAGACAGAGAAACCCTGTCTCGAAAAGCCTAAAAAACGGGCTGGAGAGATGACTCAGAGGTTAAGAGCACTGACTGCTCTTACAGAGGTTCTGAGTTCAATTCCCAGCAACCACATGGGGGGCTCAAAGCCATCTATAATGAGATCTGGTGTCTTCTGGTGTGTAGGTGTACATGTAGGCAGAACACTGTGAACATAATAAATAAATAAATCTTAAAAAAAAAAAAAAAACCCTTGGCTACATAACAAGTTAGAGACCAGCTTGGACTACAAGAGACTGTGTGTGTGTGTGTGTACGTGTGCGTGCAAATATGTGTGTGTGAGCACATACATGTATATGTACAAATATACACATAAACACATAAACATACATACATGTGTATATAATTATGTACATGTATGTATACGTGTATATGTACATTTATCATATACAAATTATACATATATGCTGTGTATATGTATAAATACATGTGTGTTTGTATGTGTGTATATATTTGTATATATATTTATACATAAATATGCACACACACATATATGCATATATACATATGTATATATGTATAAACACACACACATACATTACATATTGCGAAAGGTAGGAAGAAGGTTCTCGAACAGGAGCTGAGATCATTGAAGGGATCTGCGAAGAAGGTAGTCAGCCCACCAGAGATCCTCAGAGGACCTGGGACGGTGTTGGTGACCCCTGCTTCTCCTGGCAGGTCGACACGGTGGCGGCAGAACATCTGACTCGGAAGCGGCCCGGGGCCGAAGCAACGGGGAAAGTGAACATCAAGACGCTGCGCCTGGGTCCGCTCAGCAAAGCGGGCTTCTACCTGGCTTTCCAGGACCAGGGAGCCTGCATGGCCCTGCTCTCCCTGCACCTCTTTTATAAGAAGTGCTCCCGGCTGATCACGAACCTGACCTACTTCCCCGAGACTGTGCCTCGGGAGCTCGTGGTGCCCGTGGCGGGGAGCTGCGTGGCCAACGCCGTCCCTACCGCCAGCCCCAGTCCCAGCCTCTACTGCCGGGAAGATGGTCAGTGGGCCGAACAGCAGGTCACCGGCTGCAGCTGTGCGCCGGGGTACGAAGCCGCCGAGGGGAATAAAGTATGCAGAGGTGAGAGTGGGAGTCCCCAGAGATTTTTACCTGTCTCGGGTGGGGCTGTCGCGCGCGTCTCCTTCTGGTCTTATCCCTTAAGATTCTAGGCATTTTCCTTTCAACTTCAGATTTTATTCTTAGGATGGTAGGAAGTATTATTTAGAATTTAGTTCGTTCTATTGGTTGGTGGGTTGATTGGTTGTAGGCTCTAGAGGACGACTTGCCGCCGGGGTCTGTTATCTCTTCCACTAAAGTGGGTCCCAGGGAACCAGATTCACGGGCACCTGTGTCCAGCCCTTAAGTTTCCCCACTCTGAGCTGACCCTGTTTCCTCAACACTCCGTTCCGGGAGGTAGGAAAGAAGCCCTAGTGGGCGACGTCTTGACTATTATTCTAACTCTGTCCACCTTGTCTGCTCTCTGGACACTGTCTGGAGGCGGCGGGGAGGTCGGACTGTCACTGATAGCTGGGATACCTTTGGGGGTTGAGGAAAAAGCCTTTATGATCTTGTTCTTTTTGCTGGGAATTTCCTGTCATTTGCTGATACGAAGAGGTGCCTCTCTGTCCGAGGAATTCAGTTTTGTTTGTTTGTTTGTTTGTTTTTTGTTTGTTTGTTTGGTATCACTGAGGATTTGAACCAGGGCCTTGCATATGCTAGGCAAGCTCCCTACCACCTGAGCTGTATACCCTCAGCCTCAGCCTTTTGATTACTTTTTTGGTGACGGTGATTTGGTTTTGGTTTTGTTGTTATTATTTTTAAATGTAGGTGCTAGAGATTCAAGCTCGGGTCTTCATTGTTTGTGTTTTGTTTTGTTTTGTTTAGAGGTTTGCCTGTTCTGTGTATGTTTGTTGCGGTGGAGGGGGGGTGGCTTGTGCTGCCAAGGCGGTTTTGTGGTCAGAGGTCAGAGGTCAGCTTGCAGGCGGTCAGTCAGGTCATGAGACTTGGTGACAAGCTCTTTTACCCCTTTAACAAGCTCGCCATCCCTTAAACGACTTGGTTTTCACAAGCATCCACCTAAAATTAGCCAGTCATTACTTTTGGAATGTTGGCGACGTCCCTGCATCTGGATTGGGAGCTGAGGTTTTACATACCATCCTAAACACAGGACTTCACACAGCCTGTTCTGGGTGCTGCAGCAAGCCAAAACTTTGTCCTCTGCTGATGACTTCCGTTCCAGAGGTCCTAAGGCCGGGCCGCTGCATCTCTGGGTTATTTTGTTTGTGGTTTTTTGCTTTTGCCCTGACAGAAGGTCTTCGTGACTAGCCCAGGCTGCCTTCCAGCCCAGAGTTCTCTCGCTTTAGGCTCCTGAGTGTATCACCCGCTCAGCTTCTATCTTGTTCGTTTTATAATCTAAAAGATCGTTTGTTTGTTTAAGATAGAGTTTCTCTGTGTAGCTCTGGCTCTCCTGGAACTTGCTCCACCACCGCCTGGCTACGGCTTATCTTTTAAATTGTGTGTATATGTGTATTACGTGTGGGTGGGGCATCACCTGGTGTTGGAGTTATAGTGGGTGTGAGTCACTCAGTGGGTGCTAGGAACTGAACTCCCATCCCCTGCAGGAGCAGTATGTGCTCTGAACCTGAGCCATCTCTCCAGCTCCTTATTTTTGTTTCTGAGAAATAGGGTCTCATCATGTATCCCGGGCTGGCCTTGAACTTGCAGTCTTTCTCTTGCCTCTGGCTTCCAAGTGCTCTGATTACAGGATGGGAAAGAAAGTCCGGCTTCAACAACTTGTATTTGGTAAAGGACAAAGGTGTGCAGTGTCACTCGCACGTGCTTTGTTTTAGTGCCTTGCACATCACGTGTTTGCTCTCTTGCGTTCTGTAGCGATCCCATGTATTTGGCAGTGTGCATTCAGAAATGTTCAGATGGCTGGGGATATGGTTGAGCGCTTGCCTGGCGTGCACAAAGCCCCTGAGCTCCGTCTTCTCCACTGCATACAACTGGATGTGGTGGTGCAGACCTGTAATCCCAGCACCTGGGAGGTGCCAACAGATAGATCGGCAGTTCAAGGTCATCCTCAGCTGTATATGAAATTTGAGGGCAGGCTTGGGTATGTAAGTTGCTGACTATATGTTAATTAATAATAAAATATTATGAGAGGGCTTCGCCATACTGCCGAGGTCAGGGGTAGGAAGAGTAAGAACACTTCCTTTAGGGGGATCACCCCCCTTTTCCTCCTAACTGGCTGGCCCCTCGTTTATTTCTAAACTCTGCGTGCAGGTTTGGTTTTTGTTTTAGAGTTGGAGATTCTTTTTAAAGCTTTAAAAAATGGCCAGACCTTTTATGTGTATGTATGTTTTGCCTGCATGTATGCATGCATGTCTGTGCACTGTGTGTGTGTTTGTGCACTGTGTGTGTGTTTGTGCACTGTGTGTGTCTGTGCACTGTGTGTGTGTGTCTGTGCACTATGTGTGTGTCTGTGCACTGTGTGTGTGTCTGTGCACTGTGTGTGTGTCTCTGTGTGTGTTTGTGCACTCTGTGTGTGTCTGTGTGTGTGTGTGTGTCTGTGTGTGTGTGTCTCTGCACTATGTGTGTGTCTGTGTGTGTGTGTCTGTGCACTGTGTGTGTGTGTGTTTGTGTACTCTGTGTGTCTCTGTGTGTGTGTCTGTACACTGTATGTGTGTGTGTGTGTGTGTGTGTGTGTGTCTGAAGTCAAAAAGGGACACTGCATCCCCTGGAATAATAAGGCACTGTGGCTTCTGGGAACTGAACCCAGGTCCTCTGGAAGAGCTGCCAGTGCTGTCAACCACGGAGCTAGCTCGTTAGTCTTCAGGGGGTGTTTTTGATCGACATGTTTGTCCTTTCCTTCAGCCTGTGGCCAGGGCACCTTCAAGGCCCAAATAGGAGAAGAGCCCTGCCAGCCATGCCCAGCCAACAGCCACTCTAACTCCATTGGGTCCCCTGTCTGCCTGTGTCGAATTGGGTATTATCGGGCCCGCTCGGACCCCCGGAGTTCACCTTGCACCAGTAAGTTCCCGTTGTTCAGGCAGGGGTGATGGACTTGTGATGTTGTCCTGTGTGTCGACTCCCCACAAGGTCCCTGATCTAATTTTCTGTGATAAGAACACCACGGTAAGAAACAACTTAAGGGAGGAAGGAGTTTATTTCAGCTTAACCCCAGGTACATAGTCCATCAGCGTGGGGAGGTCAAGGCAGGAACAGCCAGTCACATCGCATCCACAGTCAAGAGCAGAGAGAAACCGATGTACCCATGCTTGTTTGTTTGCTTGTGTGTGCTCAGCTCGATGTCTCTGCTCTTACACAGTTCAAGGGCATCTGCCTAGGGAATGGTGCTGCCCGCAGAGGGCTGGGTCCTCCCATGTCACCTCACTTAATCAAGACAGTCCTGCAGAGAGGAGCCCACAGGCCCACTCAATGTGGACAATCCCTCAGTGAGACTTTGCCCAGGTGATTTTAGCTTGTGTCAAGTTGCCATGGCTAGCCCGTCACAGGCCCCATGCTTCCCAGCTTTAAGCTCGCCGTTGACATTTTAGGAGATTATGTGGCTGTCTGTCCCCTCTACACTGGTCTCTTTTCCCACAGCCCCGCCCTCTGCTCCAAGAAGTGTGGTTCCCATTCTGAATGGCTCCTCCCTGCGCCTTGATTGGAGTGCTCCCCTCGAGTCCGGAGGCCGAGAGGACCTCACTTATGCTGTACGCTGCCGAGAGTGCCATCCCGGAGGCTCCTGCTTGCCCTGTGGGGGCGATCTGACCTTTGACCCCGGCCCTCGGGACCTGGTCGAGCCCTGGGTGTCAATCCGAGGGCTGCGTCCTGACGTTACCTATACCTTTGAAGTTGCTGCTTTGAATGGTGTGTCCACCTTAGCCACCGGGCCGGTTCCATTTGAGCCTGTCAATGTCACCACTGACCGTGAGGGTAAGAATGGGGGCACGGATGGGAGAGATGTTGGTGAATTGTTTGCTGAGCATGCAGAAGACCCTAGTTAGGTCTGCGGCACCACATAAACCAGCACTTGGCAAGTGAAAGTAGGAAAATCAGAAGTTCAAGGTTATCCTCAGCTAGAACATGGGACCGATTGGCAGAAAATAATGATTTTTAAAAAGCAGTAGAAGGGATGATGTGACCAAAGTATGTTATGTGTTCATATGGGAAAGTCATAATGAAGCCCTCTGTGTAGTTACTGTGCTCTAGTAAATTCTGAAAGAAGAAAAAGAAAGAAGAGGTAACACACTTGTAATCTCAGTATTTGGGAGTCGGAGGCAGGAAGACCAGGAGTTCAAGGCCAGCCAGAGCTATTACTTGAGACTCTGCCTCAAAGAGAGAGAAAGGGTGTCTTCATTACCTTTCTATTGCTGTATAGAGGCCATGGCTAAGGCAACTTAGAAAAGAAAGCATTTCATTTGAGGGTTTATAGTTCCTGAGGAATAGAGTCCATGATGGTTGTGGCAGGAAGCAAGATGGCGGGCAGACATGGTGCTAGAGCAGCAGCTGAGAGCTCACATCTTGATTTACAGGCACAAGGCAGAGACAGACAGACATACATACAGACACACACACACACACACACACACACACACACACACACACACACACACAGACTCAAACTGGAAATGGGTTGGAATTTTGAAACCTCCAAGCCCACCCCCAGTGACACATCTTCTCCAACAAGGCCACACCTCCTAACCCTTCCCAAGCGGTTCCACCAGCTGGGGACCAGACATTCTAATAGGGCCTCCTAGCCGGAAAATATTTTTCAAAGATGTATTAATTTGGCCGGGCGGTGGTGGCAGTACACGCCTTTAATCCCAGCTCTCGGGAGCCAGAGGCAGGCAGATCTCTGTGAGGCCAACGCCGACCTGGTCTGCAAAAAGCGAGTCCAAGGAAAACAAAAAACAAATAAACAAACAAACAAAAGATTATTAATTTATATGTGTGTGCCTGCATGTCTTTCTGTGAACCACGTGTTGAAATGCCCAAGGAGCCCAGAAGAGGGTGTTAGATCCCCTGGAACTGCAGTTACAGGCTGCTGTGTGCTGCGGGAAGAGGACGCTAGGTCTAGTCCATGGAGGAAGAACAAGGAAAACAAAAGCAGACCCTAAGGCTCACCACGGCCTGGCTCGGCAGTAGAACATTTGTCTAGCATGTACAGCCCCCCTTGACCACATCCCCAGTGCAGTGGGGGTGCGGGTAGGGGAAGAACTGGAAAAACTAATTGCTTGACTTTGCAGCAGGGCGCGTTGGGTTTCTTTCCCCTGCAGTGCCCCCTGCAGTGTCTGATATTCGAGTGACTCGGTCGTCACCCAGCAGCTTGATCCTGTCTTGGGCTGTCCCCAGAGCACCCAGCGGTGCTGTGCTGGACTACGAAGTCAAGTATCATGAAAAGGTGAGTCTTGCCTCTGTCCTGGGGAGGGAGAGAGTAGTGGGCATTGGCCCAGAGCTGAGATCCCTGATTTTGAAGACATCTGATGAGTATTGCAGTTGCAGGCTGTTTATTAACTGGACAGCCATGGGCCTGCTCTTGGGCCTCTTTAAGCCTCACTTATCCTTATCTATAAAATAGTTAGGATGCTATCAGGCACAAAGAACTGCTTAAAGGTTTGTCAGAACGGCTCAGTGGGAGAGCACCTGCCTAGAGTTCCCCAGTGAGTGGCTGGGGTGTGGCTCAGTGGTAGAACACCTGCCTAGAATCCCTCAGTGAGGGGCTGGGGTGTGGCTCAGTGGTAGAGCACCTGCCTAGAATCCCCCAGTGAGTGGCTGGGGTGTGGCTCACTGGTAGAGCACCTACCTAGAATCCCCCAGTGAGGGGCTGGGGGTATGGCTCAGTGGTAGAGCACATGCCTAGAATCCCCCAGTGAGTGGCTGGGGTGTGGCTCACTGGTAGAGCACCTACCTAGAATTCCCCAGTGAGGGGCTGGGGTATGGCTCAGTGGTAGAGCATCTGCCTAGAATCCCCCAGTGAGTGGCTGGGGTGTGGCTCACTGGTAGAGCACCTGCCTAGAATCCCCCAGTGAGGGGCTCTGGATGTGGCTCAGCGGTGCAGTGCTTGCTTGGCATGTGAGATGCCCTAGGTTTGAGTCCCAGCACCCAAAAGAGAAAAAAGTAAATCTGTTAGAATGATTAAAGGATACCACACCATAGAATAAGGTGGGAGGGGGAGGGAGGGGCGGGGGAAAGGAAAGAAAAGCAGCTGAGCAGAGGAGGAATATCTAAGGACCCATTCACTCCTCTTCCTGCACAGGGCGCAGAGGGCCCCAGCAGTGTACGATTCCTGAAGACATCAGAAAATCGAGCTGAGCTCCGGGGGCTGAAGCGGGGAGCCAGCTACCTGGTCCAGGTACGCGCACGCTCCGAGGCTGGTTACGGCCCCTTCGGCCAAGAGCATCACAGTCAGACTCAAGTCGATGGTGAGTCTGGGGTTTCTGGTGGAGATCGGGTGAGGGGTTGCCCCCCTACCAGATAGGTCTTGACTCTGTAGCCACAAAGTCTTCTCCTTGGTTTTTTGTTTGCTTGGTTTTTTTATTTGTTTGGTTTTGGTTTTTGGTTTTTCGAGACAGGGTTTCTCTGTGTAGCCTTGACTGTCCTGGACTCATTTTGGAGATCAGGCTGGCCTCGAACAGCAATCCATCTGCCTCTGCCTTCCAAGTGCTGGGATTAAAAGCGTGTGCTACCGCCGCCAGGCTTTTCTCCTTGGTGTAATCCTTTAGTGATAAGGCCTGGCCAACAAAGACAGCATGGAATATAGAGTAGAGAAATGAAATCCAGGCTCTGGCTGTGCAGCCCGCTGAGTTCTTTATCCTTAGCAGCCAGTGGACCCATGAGCTCCTGTTCCCTTTTCCAATAAGATAAGAAAAGCCATCCACCCTTTATCGCAGAGTTCTGAGGAAAAGTGAGGTGGCTCGTGCTTTTTTGTTTGTTTGTTTGTTTGGTTTCTCTGTGTAGTCCAGGCTGCCCTGAAACTTGCTCTGTAGACCAGGCTAGCCTTGAACTCAGAGATCCACCTGCCTCTGCCTCTGCCTCTGCCTCTCTTAGTGCTGAGACTAAAAACATGTGCCAACACTGCCTGGCATAACTCCATTAAACGGCTCATTCCTTCCTACTTCCCTTCATGGTTATTGAGACAAGGTCTTGCTATGTAGCCATGGAGATGTTCTAGAACTTGCAAGGCGAGGATCAAAGTTGCAGCAATCCTTCTTTCTGCCTTTGCCTCTCAAGTGCAGGGGATTGCAGGAGTGCCTCACCATACTTGGCCTCGTTCGTTCTTTCTTTCTTTCCTTCTTCCTTCCTTTTTAAAATCTTTCTTCCATTCCTATTCTTCTTATCTTTATTTATTTTATTATTCTTATTATTCTTATTCTTATTCTTCTTCTTCTTCTTATTATTATTATTATTTATTTTTGGTTTTTTGAGAGAAAGTTTCTCTGTGTAGCCTTGGCTGTCCTGGACTCACTTTATAGACCAGGCTGGCCTCGAACTCACAGTGATCCACCTGCCTCTGCCTCCTGCGTGCGTGCTGGGATTAAAGGCGTGTGCCACCACCCCCCAGCTTTTTTTTTTTTTTAATGCTTTTTAAAGGTTTTGTTTTATTTTATGTGTATGAGTACTTTGCATACATATATATTTGTGCACTGTGTGTGTGGAGTTCCCGTGAAGGCCACAAGTGGGAGCTGGAGCCTCTGGAACTGGAATTAGAGTATTTGAGTTTCTGCCATGTGGATTCTGGGAAGTGAACTCAGGTTCCCTGGAAGAGCCAGTGGTGCTCTTGGATGCTGAGCTGTCTCTCCAGACCCCTTTGTGGGGAGGGGGGGGGGGAAGGTAGGCTTCAAGACAGGTTTCTTTTGTAGTCCTGGATGTCCTGGACTCAATCTGTAGACCAGGCTAGTCCCTAGCTCACAGAGATCAGCCTGCCTCTGCCTCTCAAATTGCTGGGGTTAAAGGCGTGCACCACCATGCCCAGCTTTTTAGGTTTTTTGTTTTGTTTTGTTTTTTGTTGTTTTTTTCTTCCAGAGACAGGGTCTCATTGTGTGGCACAGGTTGGGCTATAACTTGGCGATCCTCCGGCCTCTGCCTCTTAAATGTTGGGGTTAAGGCATGGACCATCACTTTTGTCTTATTTTCCTTTGTACTGATGGAACCCAAGATCTTTCATATGCTAGACCAGTACTCTACCGCTGAGCTATATCCCGGAATACTACTACTACTATTATTATTATTATTATTATTATTTTCTTTTTTGTTTTTTCACAGGGTTTCTCTATGTAGTGTTTGCTGTCCTGGACTCGATTTGTAGACCAGGATGGCCTCGAACTCACAGTGATCTGCCTGCCTCTGCCTCCTGAGTGCTGGGATTATAGGTGTGCACTACCACTGCCAGCCCAGCCTTTATTTTTATTTTGAGATAGGGTTTTGCTAAATTGCCCACACTGACCCAGAACCTGCTATTGTAACCCAGGCTGGTGTTGAATGTTCTATCTGACTCTCACCCAAATGAGATTTTATTTTTTTTTAAAGGACACCAAAATGTAATACAAAATCAAAATGTCCCTGGATAGGGAGATGACTCAGCTTAATAAAGGACTTAAGTTTGTGTTCCCAGCCGTGATCGCATATGTACTGCATATGCACACACACACACACACACACACAAACACACACGCACACACATTTACACATCTCTAGCTGTAACAAAGCTTGCACACTTTCTCCACTGTCCTCAATCTGAGCTCGTTATTTGCTCGGCTTGTTGTAACCCGGCTCAGATCTCTTCTCGGGGGACCTCAGATAACATTGCTTGAAGTTGAAGTCAGGGAGTCAGGAACTCTGAGCTTTACGTCATCTCTTCTCCCCCAGAGAGCGAGAGCTGGAGGGAGCAGCTGGCCCTAATTGCAGGCACTGCGGTTGTGGGTGTGGTCCTGGTGCTGGTCATGGTTGTCATTGCTGTCCTCTGCCTCAGGTAAAGCTCTGGCCTGGGGAGTCCCATGGTCGGCCACCTGCCCACACACCCTTGGGCAGTGGTTCTCACCCTCCGTAAGGCTGCAACCTTTTGAAATAGTTCCTCATGTTGTCCTCCGCCCTCCGCCCCTGAGACATAAAATTAGTTTCTCATAACTTTCAGTCATTTCTTCATAACTAATTTCTCCACTGTTATGAATCATGCTGTAAATTATCTGACGTGCCACCCCAGTGATGGGGTCGTTTGGAACCCCTTGGGGTCCAGAACCACAGGTTGAGAACCGCTGCCCTAGGGCGAGCCTTCCCGTCTCTCTCACTGGTCTGTTCTCAATTGGAAGTTCCCAGACCCTGACTCCTTCGTTCTCTATGGAGGTAGCAATATTTAACTCCGCTTACTTTCTACTTCTTTTCTCATGGTCCCAGGAAGCAGAGCAATGGGCGGGAAGCCGAGTACTCAGATAAACACGGGCAGTACCTCATAGGACACGGTATGTGGGTCATAGGCAGGGGGGAGGAGGCTGTGAGCTAACAGGACGTCTCGGTCCAGAGGAATTTATTTCCTGGTTGATGGGCTCCCATGTGACTCCTTAGGTACTAAGGTCTACATTGATCCCTTTACTTACGAAGACCCTAATGAGGCCGTGAGGGAATTTGCCAAAGAGATCGATGTCTCCTACGTCAAGATTGAAGAGGTAATTGGTGCAGGTAAGAGGAAGGAGTTGGGGAGCTGGGAAGATGGCTCACTCAGTAGGGTGTCCTGCCGTACAAACACGAGGACCTGAGTTCGCTCCCCAGATCCTTGTGAAAAAGCTGAGAACAGCAGCACATGCCTGTAATCCGAGCGCTGGGGTGGGGGTAGGGGGACACAAAGAGGGACTGTGGGGACAGCTTGACCCTCAGTGCTCACTGGTCCCCCCAGCTTAGTCAAACTGATGAGCTCTGCGTCCAGTGAGAGACCCCTGAATCAACAAATGAGGTGGATTTCTGGGCGTGGTGGCGCACACCTTTAATCCCAGCACTTGGGAGGCAGAGGCAGGCGGATCGCTGTGAGTTCGAGGCCAGCCTGGTCTACAAAGTGAGTCCAGGACAGCCAGGGCTACACAGAGAAACCCTGTCTCGGGGAAAAAAAAAAAAGAAGAAGAAGAAGAAACAGGGCTGGAGAGATGGCTCAGGGGTTAAGAGCACTGTCTGTTCTTCCAAAGGACCCAGGTTCAATCTCCAGCAACCACATGGCAGCTCACAGTTGTCTGTAACTGCAGTTCCAAGGGATCTGATACCTTCATACTAATGCACTTAAAATAAAAGTAAATAATTATTTTTTAAAAATAAAATAAAAATGAAGAAATAGAGCCTGGTGTGGTGGCACACACCTTTAATCCCAGCACTTGGGAGGCAGAAGCAGGCAGATCTCTGTGAGTTTATGGCCAGCCTGGTCTACAAAGTGAGGCCAGGACAGCCAGGACTACAAGAGAAACCCTGTCTCGAAAAACCAAAAAATAAAAAAATAAAAAATAAATAAAAAGAAGAAACAGGATGGAAGAGTTAGAAGAAAACACCAGATGTTGACATATAGCAGCTATCAACCCGTAGCCTCCACATTGCACATATGCCTACATTCACAGGAACATGTACATACCACTCCCACATACAGGCACACACAAAAGTGGAAGCCTGGGCAGTGGGAATGAAAAAAATAGGTCAGGCCAGGAGGAGAACTGACTGTCCGCGTTCTTGTTCAAGGGGAGTTTGGTGAGGTGTGCCGTGGTCGGCTGAAGGCGCCAGGGAAAAAGGAGAGCTGTGTGGCCATCAAGACCCTGAAGGGCGGCTACACAGAGCGGCAGAGGCGTGAGTTCCTGAGCGAGGCCTCCATCATGGGTCAGTTTGAACATCCCAATATCATCCGCCTTGAGGGTGTGGTCACCAACAGTGTGCCGGTCATGATCCTCACTGAATTCATGGAGAACGGAGCCCTGGACTCCTTCTTGCGGGTGAGCCACCCTGGTCACCCTCACAACCACTGCGTGCTCCTGGGTGGGGGTGTCGCGCGGGGGGTAGTGGGGGGAGGCGGATGTCAGGAAGCTGGAAGAGCTGGGCTCAGAAAACAGGACAGAGCTGGCTTTGCGCCTGCAGTGCCAGCACTGGAAGAGCTGAGACAGGAGGCTTATGAGTTTAAGCCAGCCTGGGAATACGAAGCCACCAGTTCTAGGTCAGCTGAGACTATACTGTATAGCAAGACTCTACCTCCAGAAAGAAAGAGAAAAAAAAGTTAAATAGTTTCAGACATGAGAAAACAAAATTGAACCAGATCTTGAACAGTGACTAAATTACTTGATTGATTTCTTTTTGTACATTACTGAAGATTTATATATACTATATATGTTCTCTATTGCAGAGATACACTGAGGGAATCTAGGCAGGTACTGCACCACTGAGCCACGCCTCCAGCCCCTCACTGGGGGACTCTAGGCAGGTGCTCTACCACTGAGCCACACCCACAGCCACTGACTGGAGGATTCTAGGCAGGTGCTCTACCACTGAGCCACACCTCCAGCCCCTCACTGGGGGATTCTAGGCAGGGGCTCTACCACTGAGCCACACCCACAGCCCCTCACTGTTCTTTTTGCATTTACACACAGTTGGTCTGAGACACTTTCCTCATTGACAGGCAGCTCAGAAAGCACTCATAACTGGCCCAACTCTGCCTGCCAAATCTAAGGACTTTGTTAGAATAAAAATGTTAGCTGGAGAGGCAGGCGTGGTGGCACACGCCTTTAATCCCAGCACTGGGGAGACAGGCAGGCGGATCGCTGTGAGTTGCAGGACAGCCTGGTCTACAAAGCAAGTCCAGGACAGCCAAGGCTACACAGAGAAACCCTGTCTTGAAAAAAACAAAACAAACAAACAAATAAACAAATGTTAGCTGGAGCCATTAGTGGTGGCTTGACCTGTAATCGCAGAACTTGGGAGGCTGAGGCAGGAGGATTGCCACAACTTTGGGGTGGCTTGGGCTACATATTGAGACTCTGTCTCAAAAAAAAAGGGGGGGGGGAATAATTAAACGTGCTGATTAGAATCAGAGCATCGTGGCATATAAGATATATATATAAAAACTGAGGCAGAAGAATGGACTTTTCAAGACCAGCCTGGGCTGCATAGTAAATCCAGGTTAACCAGACAGAAATATCAAAAAGAAAGCAGACTGGGGTGTAGGACGTGGCCTTTAAAAATATCTCTTTATAATCTGGGAGTGGCTGAACATACATCTTTAAAACAAAACAAAAGCAGCAGGCATGGCAGTGCATGCCTGTAACCCCCGAGGTTGGAAGATTGACACAGGAGGATTGCCATACATTCCGCACCATCCAGGGCCACATGAGCAGAACTTCGCACCAAAGGAAAAACCAAAATAATGAGGCATGATGGGAAACTGTGGTATGGTGTTCTGCTAGCCGGCAGAGTTTAGTAAGAATAATTGCGCTGCCTGGGAGAATTGAGCTGCCCTCTAGGTCAGCGGGGGAGCGGGTATATAGGTGACAGCTGCGGTGAAGGAGTGGCAAGGAGGGCCAGCCGTGGGTGATCCACCCTAAACAAGCCATTCTCCCCTGTCTCCTCTCCAGCTGAACGACGGGCAGTTCACGGTCATCCAGCTGGTGGGTATGCTGCGGGGCATCGCCTCGGGCATGCGGTACCTGGCCGAGATGAGCTACGTCCATCGAGACCTGGCTGCTCGTAACATCCTGGTCAACAGTAACCTGGTCTGCAAGGTCTCTGACTTCGGCCTCTCCAGATTCTTGGAAGAGAGCTCCTCCGATCCCACCTACACCAGCTCCCTGGTGAGCCCCGGGGCCAGGGATACCCTCTAAGCGCTCAAGCCCACGGGGGGAGGGGAGGCGGGAGGCGTGGTTGGAGAAACCGGAAGCGGAAGTCATGGCAACTTTGGCCCCCGGGAGGCTGAAGGAAAGTCAGCTTCCGATGTGTAAGAAAAGATCAGCTGTGGCGATGGGCGATTAGAGGCCAGAAAGAAACGAGACCAGCCAGGGAGTAGTGGCGCACACCTGTCACTATGGAGGTTGGGGGAGGGAAGTTGTGTGGGCCCTAGATAGAACAAAACAGAGAGAGACAAAACCAGATATGGTGGTGTGGACTTGTAATCCCAGCACTGGGGAGGTGGACGCTGGGGGATCTGAATTCATCTTTGTCTACACGGGGAGCTGGTGGCACGTATCTTACTGTTTCTAGAAAACATCACAAAACAAAATGGGAGAGCGATGGGAGTGGGATGCTAGAAGTAGGGGAGAAATGCAGAGTTGATTATATGGGCGGGTTGTGTCTTAGTTTCTTTTCCTATGGCTGTGATAAGTACACAGACTAAAATAACTTAGAAAGGTTTATTTTGAGAGCCAGGTGTACGCCTGTAATGCTGGCACTCAGGGAGGCAAAGGCAAGTGGATCTTTGTGAGTTCGAGGCCAGCCTGGTCTACAAAGAGAGTCCAGGACAGTCAAGGCTACACAGAGAAACCCTGTCTCAAAAAAAAAAAAAAAAAAAAAAAAAAAAAAACACCTAAAAAATAAAATAAAGGTTTATTTTGAACCCACGGTTCGAGGGGCAGCCCATTAGGGTGACAAAGCCAAGGCAGCAGGAGCTGGAAGCAGCTGGTCACATTGCACCCACAGTCAAGAAACAGAGAACAGGGACTAGAGAAATGGCTCAGTGGTTAAGAGCAGTGACTGCTCTTCCAGAGGACCCAAGTTCAATTCCCAGCAACCACATGGCAGCTCACAACCATCTGTGACTCCAAGATCTAACACCTTCACACAGACATACATGCAGGCAAAAAAAACCAATGCACATAAAATAAAATTTTAAAAAAAGAAGGAAAAGAAAGGAAGAGAGAACAGTACATGAATGCATGTGCTCAGCTCAGCTCACCTTTGTCCTTTTGATTAACTGCAGGCTCCCAGCCCAGGGCATGGCACTATCCACTCAGAGGCTGGGTCTTCCTACCTCCTTTAACCCAGTTAGGGTAATTCCTCTCAGGCATTGCCACAGGCTTGTCTTCTAAGAGTATGGTTGATGTTCCTGGGTCCTGCTGGTGCCTGGGTTCACCTTTTCCTCCTTCTTCCAAAGGGAGGAAAGATTCCCATCCGGTGGACCGCCCCCGAGGCCATTGCCTTCAGGAAATTCACATCTGCCAGTGATGCCTGGAGCTATGGGATCGTCATGTGGGAGGTCATGTCTTTTGGGGAACGGCCATACTGGGACATGAGCAACCAGGATGTAAGTATTCCGTGATGATACCAAGCTTTCCTGGGATATAGGAGTGGGGGGTAGGGTCCCCAGACTCTTCCCTACCCAGGTGTGGGACAGTGAGGGAGGCGAGGTTTGCATCCAAGAGTTAGCTGCATGAACTGAGAAGATGGGCTGGAGAGATGGCTCAGTGGTTAAGAGCACTGCCTGTTCTCCCAAAGGACCTGGGTTCAATTCCCAGCACCCACATGGCAGCTCACAACTGTCTGTAGCTCCAAGATCTGACACTCTCACACCAATGAACAGAAATTTAGAAAATTAAAGCTGGGCGGTAATGGAGCACGCCTTTAATCCCAGCACTTGGGTGGCAGAGGCAGGCAGATCTCTGTGAGTTCGAGGCCAGCCTAGTCTACAAAACAAGTTCAGGATAGTCAAGGCTACACAGAAAAACCCTGTCTGAAAAAAACAAAATAAATAAATAGACAGATAAATAAATTACTTTAAAAAAAAAAAAAAGGAGCTGGGAAGACTACTCAGTGAGTAAAGTCCCTGCCGTACAGGGATGAGGACCAGAGTTCAGATCCCTGGCACCCACATAAAAGCTGGGCACAGTGGTGCTCGTCCATAACCCCATTGCTGGGACTGTTAGAGGCAGTCAGCTCCAGGTTCAGTGAGAGACACTGTCTCAAGAAATAAAGTGGAGGGCTGGAAAGATGGCTCAGAGGGGAAACTGCTTGTAATGCAAGCATGTTCGGGTCCCCAGCCCCCATGTAAAGCGTGTGCCTGTAATTCCAGCACTTGGAAGGTAGCAATAGAGATCCTGGATCAAGCTAGACTAGGAAGCAAAAAGCTCTGGGTGCAAGGAGAGACCCTGCCTCGATATATAAGGTGGAGAGTGATTGAGGAAGACGCCTGGTGTCAACTTCTGGCCTTTCCATGGTCACCCATGCACATTACATATGCAAAAGAAAGGCAAGTGGAGGGTTGGAAGGTGGCTCAGTGGGCAAAAGCTCCTGCTGCCAAGCCTAACGACTTGAGTTCAATCCCCAGAACTGATACTGTGGGAGGAGATTACTGATTTCTTCAAATTGCCCTCTGACCCCTACATACGTGCTATTGCACATGTGCACCTACACAGACACACATACACACACACACACACACACACACGCGCGCGCGCGCGCGCGCGCTTCTACATGTAAATAAATAAATGGAATTTTAAAACAGAATAAAGTGGAAAGTGATGTTGGAAGATCCCCTACTGACCTTTGGCCTCCACATGTACACACACATATGAACACACACACACACACACACACACACAGAGTTGGATGCAGCGATGTTGGATTCGGGGATGGATGGAGGGCAGGGTTGTTGTGGGGGTGTTGCCAGCCAAGGCAGCTTTCATTCACCCAGGGCTCATGAATCTGTGCCTCTAGGTGGCTGTGGTTCCCACCCCAATATCCCTCAGATCTTTTGGTGAATGATTCTCTGAAGCCAGCTCCACTCAGTCCTCCCTCTCATCACTGTAGGTGATCAATGCTATTGAACAGGACTACCGGCTGCCCCCGCCCCCAGACTGCCCCACCTCCCTCCACCAGCTCATGCTGGACTGTTGGCAGAAGGACCGGAATGCCCGGCCCCGCTTCCCCCAAGTGGTCAGCGCTCTGGACAAGATGATCCGGAATCCTGCTAGCCTCAAAATCGTGGCCAGGGAGAATGGCGGGTGAGGATCCCAGAGAACAACCCCCTTCGTCCCTGACTCTGCCACCACCCACGAGTCCCTCTAAGTGGCCCTGGAGTGTCCACCCCTTCCATGGTATATGGGTTGGTTTGTGTTGGTCTTCCCAGGATGCTCTGACATGGTAGCTACCCAACTTAACACTTCTCCTCATCTTTATCCTCCTCCACCCCCCAGGGCCTCACATCCACTCTTGGACCAACGGCAACCTCACTACTCTGCTTTTGGCTCTGTGGGCGAGTGGCTTCGAGCCATCAAGATGGGGAGATACGAGGAAAGCTTTGCAGCGGCTGGGTTCGGCTCCCTTGAGGTGGTCAGCCAGATCTCTGCAGAGTAAGTGGAAGGGACCACAGTGAAGGCGCAGTCCCCAGAGGGTGCCTGGGAATACTGGGTATAGGAAGCAGAGACAGACTCTCAGGCTTAGGAGGGGCCTCTCGGTTCAACATCAAGGGCTATTAGATTGGTGGCTGGGAAGCACGCCCAGAGCTGCCCACCAAACAAATGGCTGTGGCAGAGACTCTGGATCCTTCCCGAATGGCAGTGTCCTGCTAGTGTTTGCTCTGGAGCCTTCTCAGGCCTGGGCCATCTCCCTTCCCATCTCCAGCCTGTATCTATCTTTGTCCTTCTATCTACATTCCAAACGCAGCTCTCACATTAATGTGTCGACTCTGGTTCTCTTTTCCCACCCATAAAAGGAGAAGACAGGACTGAGATTTGGAAATCCCTTCCCAGCTTTGATGTTAAATGGTTTTATGATTCTATCAACTCCCAAACAACTGTCCTCTTGCCTGCCTGCACTTGGAGCGCCTCCTTCCTCTCTGCTGTGGTCCTCTCCCGAGGCCTTTGCTTACCCCAGCTGTGGTGGTAGGAGGCTGCTGTGGTGGTTTATACCATTGTACTTGCCAGCTCTTGGGAGGCTGAGGCAGGAGGCTTTTTCAACTGAGCCTAGTGTGGAATACATATCAATACCTTCCAAGTAACCAGATAAAATAATATGTAAAAAAATTTTTTTTAAATCTCAAGAAAATGTCTGACCAGGCAGGTCCCCTGGCCTTAGCATCTTCCTTAAGCTAAAGCCC
This sequence comes from Acomys russatus, assembly GCF_903995435.1. NCBI lineage: Eukaryota > Metazoa > Chordata > Mammalia > Rodentia > Muridae > Acomys > Acomys russatus. The sequence continues at coordinate 39,594,193 of NC_067155.1, read as the reverse complement.
CCCCCCCCTAACTTTTACACCCTAGTTCTTTTTCTGTGTGGTTCTTTTTCTGTGTTGTTCTTTTTCTGTGTGGTTCTTTTCCTTATCTCTTTCTCCTCTAAGACAATTTCTGCAGCTCCTTCCCCTGAGCTCTCTTCGAGGCCGTTCTTTCCTTCCTCCACTGCAGCTGTGCAGTAGAGGCTTGGTGCCTAAATTCTGCCTTGCTTTTTTCTGTTGTTCTTTTGAGGCAGGGTTTCTCTGTGTAGCCTTGGCTGTCCTGGACTCGCTTTGGTCTTTTGTAGACCAGGCTGGCCTCAGTTTCATAGGGATCCGCCTGCCTCTGCCTCCTGAGTGCTGGGATTAAAGGTGTGCGCCACCACGCCCCGGCTACCTTGCTGTTCTTGACATTATCCTGCTATGGGCTTCCTGACTGGCTGGTCCCTGGACTCATCCAGCCTTCTGTTTTCCACAGGGACCTTCTCCGTATTGGAGTCACGCTGGCAGGACACCAGAAGAAAATCTTGGCCAGTGTGCAGCATATGAAGTCCCAAGCTAAGCCAGGAGCCCCTGGTGGGACAGGAGGACCAGTGCAGCAGTTCTGAGCTCCAAGGACTTACCACCCCAGAGACATGGGCTCCCCTTCTTCCCGGGGCAGAGTTGGATGGGGGCTCACAAGATGTGCCCCTCCCCCCATCACAGCCTCCCGTTGGATTGCACTTTGAACAGAGGGGGTTGGGAGTTGGTAATCTTGGAGACCCAGGATTTGGGGAATTGTGCCATATGGCATGGTAACAGTCATATGCATGCCCTCTGGGCGGGGAACCCCAAACTCAGAGTGAGTCTTTGCCTCAAGACTGGGCAAAGAAACATCCCTACATCTCTAATCTCCCATCTTCCCAGAGGGCTTGCTCCCCAAGCGCCTTCCACCTCAATGGGCATGTCCCTACAGACCAAAGAGAAAGGGTGACCAGCTTGCCAACTTAGGAGTGGAAAATGCCGTCCCAGGAGGCAGGAAGGGGCTGTCAGGACCCAGTGATGTAATCATTGGGTTTTGATGTCCCAGCTTGCTGCTGTCACCACCAAAGGCAATCATTTTTCCCCTTGTAAATGCCCCTCCCCTCATCTGCCTTCATATTGAAGGTTCTGGAGTTTTACTATTTTTATTTTGTTATTTTTTTCCTCCTCCTTCTCCCCCCTCGTCCTTGTCCAGATTATGTGTTGAAGGGTACCTGTTTCCACTGTCTGCTGTTGGGAACAAGGACCCATTGATATGTTCTAGAACAGTGCCTTGGAAATGCCACAGTCGCAGACAGTTCCTTCCCCCTTCCCTGCCCCCAAGCTGAGTCCTGAGTGGAGGGGTGGGGGCACGATGTTGTAAAGGGGGCAGGAGGGTGGTGGTGGTCAACAGAGTCAGACACCGGTGCTTGGAAGGGGGTTCTTAAATTATATTTAAAAAGAAACTTTTTTTGTATAAATAAAAGAAGCTGGGTTATGTCCCAGTACTGAGGGTGACTGGGAGCTGGAATAGACTAGGTCCCTGAGAAGAGGGGACCCCTAAGGTCTGGATTTGGAGGGTCAGGTCAGGTGGTGGGACTGTGGTGTGGGGAGGTGCTGGGTGTTGGTTCCCAGCCCCAGGGTGTTATGTTTGGGTTGGTGGGAGGTGAGTCATTGGCAGCTGGTGCTAACTGCTTCAGCTGCCCCTGCCAAGAGCCTCAGGCACCTCCGGGGTGGGGCTGCCCACCTCCTGCCTCTCCTCTGTCTCCTTAGCTCTGGCAGGGGGCTGTGTGAGGGAAACCAAGCTTCTGGCTCATTGTCCTACCTAGAGCTACTTCAAAGGGATGAGGGGCACAGGTGACAGGGGGAGGCCCAGTTAGGTGTCCACTGACTTGGGCCTTGATGTCCACAGCTGGGGTTGGTTTAGTGGTAATGGGAGAGCCAGCATTGGCTGTGGGGGAAGGGGAGGATGGGGAGTGGCTGAAAGGGGGGCCCTCACATGTGTGTACAGATGCCAGGTAGCTCTCGGGACAATTCCCCCATTCAAGATGCTGCCCAGGCAGGTTTTCGTGGCCTCCTGGGAAGGGGAGGGGGAGCCACTCTAGTGTGTCTGCTCCTAATTTCTCCCTCCCAGACAGGAAGAGGAGGATGGGGTCCATATCCCATTCCAGCCTCCCCACTTCCGCCATTGTAGTGTCTTCTCAGCTGCCTCTCCTGGGTATGCCTTCCCACTGGGACACCTGCAAGGGCAGGTCAAGGCATGGACTAGCCTGACTGAGCTGCAGCCTTTCCGCAGCTGCTCTCTGTTACTGTGGAGGGGTGCAGAATCCCACAGCACAGTGATCCAAAGGCAGGGTTCTGTTTCCTGTGCGTGAGTGTGCACACATGTGTGTTTGTGTTGGGAGGGATATGTACATGTTAACATAGGTGCCCACGGAGGCCAAAAGAGTGTGCCAGATACCCTGAAACTGGAGTTCCAGGCTGTCTGCTGTGATCTGTATGACATGGGTGGTGGGAACTGAACTCTGGTCTTCTGTAAAAGCAACAAGTGTGCTCTTAACCACTGAGCCATCTCCAGTGTGTGTGTGTGTGTGTGTGTGTGTGTGTGTGTGTGTGACAGAGACATAGAGATGCTCTTACCACTGAGCCATCTCTCCAGTTGTGTGTGTGTGTGTGTGTGTGTGTGTGTGAGAGAGAGAGAGATACATAGAGATGCTCTTACCACTGAGCCATCTCCAGTTCTTTGTGTGAGATGGAGACACAGAGACAGGGTCTCTCACTGGCCTGGAACTGGCCAAGTGGGCTAGGCTGGTTGGCCTAGGAATTCTTTTTCTTCCCTTCCTGTTACCTTGGCTGCCTCCTCTACTACAGAGAGACCTCTGATCCCAGTGCTTGCTTGCTGACTGAACTAGCCTCTGTGTCCCCTACCCGCCTCCTATATTTTGTAAACCAGGGTTTGCTACATAGCCCAGGCCAGCTTGGAACTCACTGTCTTCTGGCCTCAGCCTCTGGAGTGCTGGGATCACACCAAGTCCTTTGTCCCCCTCTCCTGGGTGACATTTAATATCCCTGGAGGGTGGGAGGGGCTCAATACTACAAGGAAGGGGAGTGTCCCAGAGGACACTGGTCCAGCCAACTGCTTTGCTGTGCCAAACTGACATCCTGGCTAGAGAGAGTGACCTTCAGAGGGCTGCCACTGGGAAGAATGAAGAGAAAGGCCAAGGGAACAGAACACTACAAAGATGGAGGCCAAATAGAGAAACTGGGATCAAGCAGGGTGTAAATCCTGTGTAAGGGGATTTTTACCCTTTCCTACTAAGGAGGGAAACATGCTGCGCAGGGCCCCCTCTCCTGGGCCCTTTCTATACTCATGTTGGGCTGGCTGGTTCCAGAAAAGGTCTGGCTGTCACATAAGACAGATTAATAGTATCTCCCCTAGGTGTGTGTCCTCCCTGCCTCGGCACACTCAGGCTAAGTCCCCTGTTTCTTGAGGTTCTACAGCCTAAGCCATTGCCTGGTTGTCTTCTCTTCATTAGAGCCCAGATTTTCCCCCAAGCAAGGAGTAACCCAGGAGACATAGACTCTCAGAGTGCAAATTGCTTTGGCTGAACTAGCTGGTCACTTCCACCTGGCTGTCAGAATAGCTCCCAAAGCCTGTGACTCCACCCACGGTTCCCATAGCAACCACCTGAAGTGTTTTATGGAGAATTGGAGGAATAAAGAGAGGGCTGGATACACTCTGGGGAAAACCCAATTAGAAACATAAATCCCTGAATGGCCTTTGCTTCCCCCCAGTGGAGGAACTCTCTCAGCCAAGCCCTCAGTGAGGCTGGGCTCTGCTGGGCTCTCCAGCGGTGACCAGTGGAGTCCCTAGCTGAAGTAGAAAGACTGAGCTTAGAGAGCGCAAGGCTACTAGGGGTACATAGCAAGTTTGAGGCCACTTTAGAAAATAACTTGGGGTAGGGGTGTGACAGAGACATGGCTTAACAAGGAAAGGTGCTTGCTTCCAAACATGACCCCTAAGCCGCATATGGTAAAGCAAAAACTGACTCCCTCTAGCTGTACATGTATGTGTGAGCATTAATAAAACAATAATAGTAATAATAATAACACCCCGCTGGAGAGATGGCTCCGTTGGTAAAGCTTGAGTGGTGAACACTGTAACAACAGAAGGAGCTATGGGAGGAAGCGAGGCATGGATCCACGGAAGCTGGCCGGCCAGCTAGCCTTGGTCCTTGTCAATATTTAATAAGAGACCCTATCTCAAACAAAAGGTGGCAGGGGCCTGAGGAATGGTTGTAGAGGTTATCCTCTGACCACTGCATCATGAGTGTGCACACAGTGAAGTGTGCACCAGTGCTACAACCAGTCCCTACTGCTGGGGGCACCCTATCTTAGAGAGCGGCTTAGAGAGCACTTGCTGCTCTACCAGAGGAGCTGAGTTTGGTTCCCAGCACCCACAGCAGCTGGTTTACAACTGCCAGTGACTCCAGTTCCAGAGTTCAGTGCCCTCTTCTTTGTTTTGTTTTCAAAGACAGGGTTTCTCTGTGTAGCCTGTCCTGGAGCTCACTCTGTAGACTAGGCTTACCTCGAGCTCAGACATCTACCTGTCTCTGCCTGCCGGGTGTTGAATTACAGGTGAGTGCCACCACCACCACTCTGGCCTCTTCTGGTTTTTTTTTTTTTTTTTTTTTTTTTTCTTTCAAGACAGGTTTCCCTGTGTAGCCTTGACTGTCCTGGACTCACTTTTGTAGACCAGGCTGGCTTTGAACTCACAGCGATCCGGCTGTTTCTGCCTCCCACGTGCTGGGATTAAAGGTGTGCGCCACCACTGCCAGCTCCTCTTCTGGCTTTTATGAGCATCTACACATACATGGCAGACATTCTATCTTACACACACACATAAAATAAAGCAAAGTTCTGATGCAGTGTGCTCCAAAGGGAAGTTCCTTAAGGTCCAGGAAGTAAATAAACAATTCCGGAAGTTCCTAAAGCTGACAATGTACTGGGTCCCTCCCTCCCAAGCTTGTATGAGTAGTAAGGACTGCTGAGAACACCCTCGGACAAGTCACACTGCCTGGAAGAGACACTCTGCAACCTGCCAAAGCTGCTTGCAAGTTGTGCAGTGAGCACCAGGTGATCCAACTTACGAGCCATCACAGCTAGCTTTGGGTCATTTCTGTTGCTCTACTCCCCCAATAGACTTATTAGGTCACCAAGCTGGACTGCAGTGGTGTTGCTTCTTTGTTCCATCACTGGGGTGAGTGGATATCTGTTCATGTCTCCACAGGAATGGTATCACACCTGTAGACACACCAGTATGTGTACATACACATATGTATGGGGTTTTTTTGTTGTTGTTGTTTTGCTTTTGTTTTTTTTTTCAAGACAGAGTGTCTCTGTGTAATAGCCCTGGCTGTCCTGGACTTACTTTGTAGACCAGACTGGCCTTGAACTCACAGAGATCGGCTTGCCTCTGCCTCCCTAGTGCTGGGATTACAGGCGTGTGCCACCATGCCCGGCTACGGTTTTTTGTTGTTGTTGTTTTGTTTTTTAAATTGGGGCTCCGGGGGTAATGGCAATGCACAGTTGGAGCTGGAGAAGTAGCTCAAATGGTGGAGTCATTGCCTGGCGTGCATAAAACCCTGGTTCCACCCCAAGCATAAACTGGGCGTAGAGATAAATTCCTGTAATCTCAATGGGTAGAGGCAGGAGGATCAGGAGTTCAAAGTCATCCTCATCTATGCAAAAGCTTGTCTTAAAGGTGGGTAGGGGTGCTCAGGAAGAGTCTTTTCTTCCATCTCACAGGGGTCTGGGGCTATATAGCTCATTCTTCCTTCCAGAAGCTTCCCTCCCTGCCCCTTCTGTCTCCCACTGCTGGTGGCCTACCAGGGCTGAGTGGGCCACCTGCCTGTGGCTTTGGATGAGTGACAGTCTCCCTCGTAAGACCTAAGGTTTTCTCCCCCTGGCATTCCCTTCCCCTGCACAGCACCCAACCTTCAGGGACCCCCACACACCTGACTCCTTTTCCTACTTCTCCCAGACTAGCCCCACCCCTGCCACAATCAAGGGGCAATTCCCATCTAAGAAGCGTTAAGCATGGGCCAGTGAGACATCTTTAGGGAGAAGGCGCTAGCTGTATAGCCTGATGCCCTGAATTTGATCCCCATGTCCCACAAAGTAAAAGAAGGGAACCGACTGACTCTCACAGACATGAAAGTGGCAGGCACATGCCCTCCTCCCCCTGCCCCCCGCAGTAACAACTGTAAAACAAAACATATTTAAAAAAATAAATTATTTTTATCTGTTTGCTGGAGGACAACTCAGAACTGGGTGGCTCTGAAGGCAGGCTCTGGAACATCTGAGGAGAGAGCAAGGAAACCGTGTTGGAGGAGGACTCAAGTCTTGGCCAGGCCTTGCATACACGCCCCCAGGCCTTGCATACACGCCCCCAGGCCTTGCATACATGCCCCCAGGCCTTGCATACACGCCCCCAGGGCAGTTCTCACCTGTGGCGTCCAGCCTCTGTCTATTTCGCCTCAACAGTTTCTCCCTAGAGTAGTGGAGAACAGATGTGGAGCACCACTTTGTGTGTGCGTCAGGCTCCACCCACCGGCTGCCCGTTCACTCCCCCCACCGGGACTTACCCTCTCCTCCTTGCCACGGTAGCCCTTGTTGTCATGTAGATGTACACTCTGGGCAGTAAAATGGGGACTAACAGCATCACAAGCACTCCTGGCAGGACGGTCACCAGGATGGATGTTTCTGAGTGCAGAACAACAGCAACAGCAGTGGGGCTTGGGTCACAGGTCCCCAGAGCCCACAGCCAGCTGTGGTGGCACATGGCTGCCATCCCAGCAGTAGCAAGATGCGAGGTGAGGTGGATCCTTGGACATTGGTAACGTTTCAGGCCAGTGAGACTGTGTGTGTGTGTGTGTGTGTGTGTGTGTGTGTGTGTGTGTGTGTGTGTATGCATGCACACGTGCACATACACCTCAGGAGGTCAGAAGGTAACCTGCAGGGATCAATCAGTTCTCTCCTTCTACCATGGGGGCCCTGGGATCAAATTCAGGCCACCAGGCTTGGGGGCAACCACCTTTATACACTGAGCCATCTTGTCAGGCACAAGAACCCCTGACTTAAACATCTCAACATCCACATCCAAGGTTGTTTGCTGGCCTACACATGCATACCGTGCCTGTGTGTGCATGCACTCCCCACCCCATACACAACAGGGGTGGAGGCTGAGGGATATGGGAGGGAGCACTTCCTTTTGTCCTTCGCTGTCAGTTAAGGCATCGTGTTCTCCTAAGTCTCTTAGTGTCTAGTTCTCCCTCCAAGAGGCTTGGGGACTTGAAGATTTATTGCACTCACCCAGTGGCCCTTACTGTTTCCAGTCACAGCTCCAGGACTGTACAGGGGTGGGGGGCTGTACATACTAGGTGTCATCTGGACCTCTCCCCCACCTGCTCTCTTTCTCACTCTAGCCCCGGCTGTCCTGGAACTCACTACATAGCCCAGGCAGACTGGCCTCGAGCTCAGGGAGATGGATCTCCCTGCCTCACCGCCACTCTTTCTTTTTTTCTTGAAGGTTTTGGGTTTTTTTTTAAACCTACTTAATTTGGGGTTCCTTAGTGCCTCCTACTTCCCTTCCAACCCAAAACTTCCACTACAGAGTCTGTATAATCCAGGCTGGCCTGAAACATCAGTTCCCTGGCCCCATCCTCTTGAAGCGCTGATTACAGACATGCACCATCATACACAGTCTATGCCTGCTGGGGACTGAACCCGGGACTTTGCGGGTGCTAGGTAAGTAACTGAGCCACAGACTCCAACCCTCTGTTAGCATTTCTCAGCGGCAGTCTAGGCCTACCTAACCTGAACCTCTGGGAAATCCTGACGTGTTCATGTTAACTAAGTATGCCCTCTGAAGCACAGACTTGGCAACATGATGGCCAAGGATTCAACAGAATTCTAGTCTGGGGGTAGGGAAAAAAGAAGGCAGTGGAGAGGTATTCAGTGAGGCAAATGGGGATGAGGGGTGAAGGGTGAGGGGTGAGGGATGAGGGCTGAGGGATGAGGGGCCAGGGGTAAGGGATGAGGGGTGAGGTTTGAGGGGTAAGGGACGAGGGATGAGGGTTGAGGGATGAAGGGTAAGGGATGAGGGGTGAGGGGTAAGGGATGAGGGGTGAGGGGTAAGGGATGAGGGATGAGGAGTAAGGGATGAGGGGTGAGGGATGAGGGGTGAGGGTGGGGGTGATGGATAAGGGATAAGGGGTGAGGAGTGAGGGGTGAGGGATGAGGGGTAAGGAATGAGGGATGAGGAGTGAGGGGTGAGGGATGAGAGGTAGGGATGAGAGGTGAGGGATGAGAGATGAGGGGTGAGGGATGAAGGGTGAGGGGTGAGGGATGAGGGGTAAGGGATGAGAGGTGAGGGATGAGGGGTGAGGGATGAGGGGTAAGGGATGAGGGGTGAGGGATGAGGGGTAAGGGATGAGGGATGAGGGATGAGGGGTAAGGAATGAGGGATAAGGGATGAGGGGCGAGGGATGAGGGGTGAGGGATGAGGGGTGAGGGATGAGGGGTAAGGGATGAGGGGTGAGGGATGAGGGGTGAAGGATGAGGGGTGAGGGATGAGGGGTAAGGGATGAGGGATGAGGGGTAAGGAGTGAGATGTGAGGGGTGAGGGATGAGGAGTTAGGGGTGAGGGGTGAGGAGTTAGGGGTGAGGGGTGAGGAGTTGGGGGTGAGGGGTGGGAGCTCAGTCAGATGTGAAGGCAGGTGCTAATAACCTGAGAATATAGGAGGTAAAAGCAGGGAGACGAGAAGAGGTTCCAGGTCATTTTCAGTGAAATATTGAGTTCAAGGCCAGCTTTGGCTACCTTACACCATGAGGCAAACAATTAATAAAAACAAGCAAATAGACAAGGCTGGGGAGACAACTTGGTTGGTAACGTGCTTGCCTTGAAAGAACAAGGACTTGAGTTTGGTTCCCAGAACCCATATCAAAATCTGGGTGTGCATTTGCAATCCCAGTGCTGGGGAAGAGGATACAGGTAGATTTGGGGTTCCCTAGCCATCCTCCTACTCCTGTGGCCAATTCTGGGCAAGTGGGAGTCGCTGTCCCCAAAAAATAATGGATTGTGCCTGAAGAATGCCACTGGGCATGTTCTCTGGCCTCCACATATATGTATAAACATGTGACTAGGCATCTGTGCCTACACACACACACACACACACACACACACACACACACACTATGAGTGCCACCATAGAGGGGATGGGCAGAAGACTATTGCGGACCGTTTCGTCTTGCTGATTTCTGGGGACCACATAGTGATATGATCCTATGTTTCCTATGTAATAGATTTGTTATGTAATATGTATTTTGGGGGAGTTTCATATAACCAGGCTGGCCTCAAACTCACTATATAGCTGAGGATGACCTTGAACTCTTGATCTTCTTGTCTTTACCTCCAACATACTAGGATTACAGGCCTGAATATCATATCTGTGTTATGTCATATATAATAATGCAGGAACTAGCGGGACAACTGGGTAGGTTAAGACCTCCGGGGTGGGAGCGGGGGCAAGAAGGGAGGGGCTGGGGAGATGGCTCAGAGGTTAAGAGCACTGTCTGCTGTTCCAGAGGTCTTGAGTTCAATTCCAAGCAACCACATGATGGCTCACAGCCACCTATAATGTGATCTGATGCCCTCTTCTGGCTGGCAGGTGTATATGCAGACAGAGCACTGTATACATAATAATAAATAAATCTTAAAAAAAAAAAAAGACCTCAGCTAGATTCAGAGTTTCACATAGCGGAAGGAAAGAGATGACTCTCTTAGGTTGTCCTCTGACTTCCACATATTTACCCCACAACAAATAAAGAAACAAATATGACCCCTCAAATACATAAAATACAGTATTACATGGAACATTTATATAATTAATAGCATATAACTGATGTTATCTAAGCTATATCGCATATTAACATAATTTATATATTATACATTTAACATATAACATTAATATATTATATTATATACCCAAAATATATATAACCATAAATTATATATGTGTATATTTTATATAATATATATGGCATATAATGTACAATATTATTTTGTGATATATCACTTTTATACCATATGTAATATATTGTGATAGAGTAATACTATTGTATATTATCAATGTCATCCCTATCACATATCTATGATATATAATAGATATTATAATATGTATGGAAATTAAAAAGAGTAATTCTGTGGCAATGGCCTGTGGAATACAGGCCTGGGATGTGAACTGTTACCTAGCCTTTTTTCGGTTGGAATATCTCGAGGCTCTGAGCAGAATTTTCCTCCATAACCAAGGTCACAATGGCAGATGAAGGTGGCCCCCTGCTCCTGACACCGGCCATCGTTGTGACAGGGGTTCTGGAGACATGGGCTGTCTGCAAAGACAGACGGGTGTGAGTGGGTCGCACAAGTATATTCACGGTATAGGAGATGTCTGGCTGTGCGACAGGCCCCAGGGAGGGCAGCAGTCAATGGAGCCCAGCCTGGGACCCTCTCAGCAATCTAACCTGCTACCCTGGGTCTAGAGAATTTTCTGGAACCTCATTTTCTTTCTTTTCTTGTGTGTGTGTGTGTGTGTGTGTGTGTGTGTGTGTGTGTGTGTGTGTGTGTGTACATGCATGAGAAGGTCCAGAGGTCAACTCCAAGTGTCATTTCTTGGTTGCCATCTGCCTTGTCTTTTTTAGAGACGGGGTCTCTCGTAAGCCCAGATCTCACTGATTAATCTAGGCTGAAAGCCCAGCAAGCCCCAGAGATCCATTTGATGGGTATGTGTGAGTACCTGCTGTAGGCATGCCTAGCACATGTGTGTTGGTGCCTTCAGAGACCAGAACTGAAGTTACAGGCAGTTGGGAGCTGCCATGTGGATGCTGGGAACTGAACCTGAGTCGTCTGCAAGAATAGCAAGTGTACCTAACCACTGAGCCACCCTTCCAACCATGCTTGGCTTTTTACAGATGGTTTTGGAGCTCCAACTCAGAACTTTCCACGTGTGCAGAAAGCACTTCACAAACTGTCTTTCCAGTCCTGGAGTTCTTTCCCTTTCTTTTGAGAGAGACAGGGTCTATCTGGCCTGGACCTTGCTATGTAGATCAGGCTAGCCTCACATTCACAGAGACTCACCTGCCTGTCTCCAGAGTGCTAGGATTAAAGGTGTGCACTACCATGCTTGGCTGGAACCCTATTTTCAATGCTCATAAATTGGGGTGTCCTGCTTTCCACTACGTAAGGATTAAAGTGGACTCTGGGGCAGAGCTCTACACGGCAGGTAGTTAACACTTGGTAAAAGAGGGTTCTTCTCCTTCACCCCTCCCTACAAAAGAAGATGCAGCCTTCCTTTGACCAAACAGGGGTTAGGGAGACGGGGTGGGTACCCCTGGTTATAGAGACTGGAAGGATCCAAGCTCACCGCGGAAGCAGCCTCGAGTAAAGTTGGCCACCATGCAGGACTCTCCAGCTCTGCAGCCATAGGGTTCACACAGCAGGATTCCTTGGCTTGCACAGGTGCAGTGCTGGGAGCAGTCGTCAGTGACAAAGCTGTCACCCAGCTGGAAAAGAGAAGGTGAAGACAGGAGACAGGTCTAGATTCCTCCTAGAGCCCGTTCTCTAGACTGGGACTCCCAGGCCTCCATGCCACCCGGACCTTGTAGTAGATGCCATTGGTGGTGCAGCCGCAGTGCGCCACTGGGAGGCTCTGAGTGTCACTATAGATGTAGCCTGGGAGGCTGGCACAGCCTTCTACGCAGGGGCCTTCACAGATCTTGGGGGTCACAAAGTTGGCACAGGATGCCGGGCAGGGCGTCATGCAACGCTGGTACACAGTGTTGGCAGGACATGTCATGGCTGAGGGGACAGAAGCACAGTTAGGAGCTGGCTGGCCTTGGCACCAAACAGATAAAGGGACTAGTGATCAAGAACAAGAAAGAGAGGTGCAAAGTCACTCAACGGAGATCGCTGTAGGCAGGGAGGCCAGAACCAACAGGTCAGTTCTGCATGAAGAGTTTTGTCTGGCACACAGGACGCATGATGAAAACAGACAGACAGTGGTAGGACGGGTACAGCAGCAGCTGCTTGCAATGCTAGCACTCTGTGAGGCGGGCAGGCGGACCTCTGAGTTTGAGGCCAGCCTGGTCTACAAAGAGAGTCCAGGACAGCCAGGGCTACACAGAGAAACCCTGTCTTGAAAAAAACAAAAAAACAAAAACCGAAAAATCCAAAAGCAGAGGCTGGAGAGATGTCTCAGCAGTTGAGAGCACCTGCAAGGATCCTGGTTCTGTTCCCAGCAACCACGGGGCAATTTACATCCATGTGTAACCCCAGGTCCAGGGACTCTGACACCTTCTTCTAGCCTCTGTGGGGACCAGGATGCACATGGTGCACAGAATGCATGCAGGCAAAGCACTCAGACATATACATCAAATAAAAATAAGCAAAATCTTAATGAAACAAAACAACACCACCACCTCAAAGCATAAGCAGGGAGCTGAGGGAAAGCTGAGCCAGCAGAGGCGTGCCTGCTGAAGCCTGAGGACCTGAGTTCAGTTCCTAGCCAGGGGTGGCGGCATGTGCTGTAGTCCCGGCTCTCTCGGGAGGTGGAGACCTGAGGCTGCTCGGGGCTCACTAGGCAGCCAGCCTGACTTCATCACCAGGCTCTGAGAGACCCTGCCTTAAGTAATGAGGTGGGGTTGTGAAGTGGCTCAGTGGGGAAAGGTGACCTGAATTGGACCCCTCACACACGGTGGAAGGAGAGAACCAACTCCTGAAAGTTGTCTTCTGACCTTCACACATGCGCTGTGGGATATGCCCACCCTCCCACACACAATAAATAGATGGAGCTACACCCCAAACAAAAGAACAAGGTACATGGGTCCTGCTCTTCGGCCCCCACATGTAAGTGTGCACCCAAACACACATGAACGCACACATATCAAAAAACAAAACAAAACAAAGGAAGAGAGAAACAACAACAAAAATACAGGCAGAGAGGAGGAGGGATGGGGTTGGACAATGGAGGAGTGGTGGGGAGGGTCATTCTAAAGTCACGTGCTGCCTTGAACTTGGGGATAGAAGAACGAAGGCGAGAAGGCCATGGTGAGGGTGGTGGCGGCCACAGTGGAATGGCTGAGGAGTCAGAGCCTCACCACAGTGTGTCTGGTCCCGCCAACCAGTCACGTTGGCACCTGCCTCCTGGCAAATGATGGCGTATCCACTGAGGACCCGGCATCGGAGTTCCTCTTCTTCTTTGGTCTTCCAACCAGTACACGTGTCAGATATACAATGCCTGGGGTAGGAGGGGAGGGGTTAAGTAGATGTGCCATTAGAGAGACAGGCAAAGAGATCCCAGTCTTGCTGAAAATGGGCTCAGGGTGAAAGGCTAGGAGCTGGCTCAGCTGACGTGTGGCTGCCTTGCAAGACTAAAGACCTGTTTGATTGCTGGTATCCGTGTTAAAAACAAGCAGGGTGTGGTGATATGTCGTAGTCTCAGCGCTGGGAAGGGCGGGGATAGGAGGGTCCCTGAGGCTCACTGGCCAGCCTAATTGGGAAGCCTTGGCTTTGAGTTTGAAACCTTATCTCAGAAAACAAGGTGGAGGCAGTGGAGATGCTCACTGGATAAAAGCACTTGCTGTTCAAGTACGAGGATCTGAGTTCAAATCCACACACACATGCCTGTAACCCTCCTGCTCTGTAGGGGAGTGAGGACAGAAAGATCAACGGGGCTCATGCCCTCATGGCCTAGCCAAAAAATAGTGAGCTCCAGGTTCAGTGTGAGACCCCATCTCAAAGGAATAAGGTACAGGAGTGATCGAGAAAGACACCTGATTTTCAACTCTGGGCCCCCAGCAACACATACCCACATCCACACTCACACAAAAGGAAAGGAACAAAGAAAAACCAAGGTGGATGGTTCCTAAAGGACACTTGAAGTGGATCTCACATCTATGTGAATATACACAGCATGTACACTGAACAAAACATGCAGACCCATTTCCCTCACAAATCCTTCTAAATAAATGGGTAGATAAGAGATAGATAGATGGATGGACGGATAGGTAGCTAAGTAGTAGCTAGGTAGATAGATAGATAGATAGATAGATAGATAGATAGATAGACAGACAGACAGACAATAAGTAGATAAATCTGGGGATGTAGCCCAATTTGGTAGTGTCTGCTTAGCAAACATGAAGCCCTGGGTTCCATCCCCTGTGCCACATAAACAGGGCATGGCGGTGCACGCCTATAATCCGGAGTCAGAAAGATCAGAAGTTCAAGGTCATCCTTAGATATATACTAACCTGGCCTATATGACACCCAAATAAATACTGGCTAAAATAGGTTAAAAATAGAGAAGAAAGCTGGGCGTGATGGCACACGCCTGTAATCCCAACACTTTGGGAGGCAGAGGCAGGCAGATCTCTGTGAGTTTGAGGCCAGCCTGGTCTACAAAGTGAGTTCAGGACAGCCAAGGCTACACAGAGAAACTCTGTCTCAGAAACAAAACAAAACATAACAAAGAAACAAAAACAAAAATAGAGAATTGGGGCCTGACACACCACACAGAAAGTCAGTGGGCTAGAGGTGTAGCTCAGGGTAAGGCATTTGATGCAGAAAGACAGCAGACTGCATGGAGGGAGTCAGTAGGAAGCAAGGTCGTGAGGGAAAAGAACCAAGGCAGCAAAGCTAGACGCGGGTCAGAGAGGAAAACCACAGCAGGAATCTGAAACATTCTTGTAAGTTCTGGGCCTGTGACTCACTGCTCAAAGGGCTCTGGGGATACAATCTGGTGACAGGCAGCAAAGGGGCCCTTGGGGTCTACCAGCACCCTACAGGCCTGGGTGCTGCTGATGAGTGCCGTCTGCTCCGGGCTACATTCTGATGGCAGAAGGTCAGGCTCTTCCTCTTCCTCTTCTTCTTCTTTTTCTTTTTCTTCAGGTAGGGCCCTGAAGTAGGGATGGCAAGGAGCTATGTGAGGCTCAGGAGGGAGAAACAAGTCTAGAGGAAGGTGAAGAGAAGGACAAGGGCACCATAGAGCTTTCCAATGAGCAGCTGTTCACACTGGTCAGTAAGAGAAGAAGGGACAGAAGGTAAAGGCAGTGGAAAAGAGACTTGCTGGCTAGACAATATCCAGCTCAGAGGGATCCCCCAGTGAGGGGCTGGGGTGTGGCTCAGTGGTAGAGCACCTGCCTAGAATCCCCCAGTGAGGGGCTGGGGTGTGGCTCAGTGGTAGAGCCCCTGCCTAGAATCCCCCAGTGAGGGGCTGGGGTGTGGCTCAGTGGTAGAGCCCCTGCCTAGAATCCCCCAGTGAGGGGCTGGGGTGTGGTTCAGTGGTAGAGCCCCTGCCTAGAATCCCCCAGTGAGGGGCTGGGGTGTGGCTCAGTGGTAGAGCACCTGCCTAGAATCCCCCAGTGAGGGGCTGGGGTGTGGCTCAGTGGTAGAGCACCTGCCTAGAATCCCCCAGTGAGGGGCTGGGGTGTGGCTCAGTGGTAGAGCACCTGCCTAGAATCCCCCAGTGAGGGGCTGGGGTGTGGCTCAGTGATAAGAGTTCTTGACTTTTAATTCCCAGTAATGGGTGAGGAGTGTGGCTCAGCGGTTGCATCCATGAGGTCCTAGGTTAAATCCTCTACGCCTCCAATGAAAGAGACTCTTGCTCATCTCCCTAGCCCAAGCCCTCACCTTGGGACTCGGAAGAGGACATTTGCCACTTTCACCTCCCAACTGTTGCCAAAGTCATTGACGTTTGAGGTGAGCACTCCACTGGGCAACATGAGATCATTGGCTTGGTTCTTGTCATAGTTTCCACACAGGCCCCGTATCAGTCCACGGTATGTGGTAGGCAAGGAGATCACTGCGGGAAGAAGGAGGTGCCCTGTAGTGAGACAAACTCTGTCCTCCCCACCGTACTCTCAGTCTCCCTCTCAAGCCAAGGGGTTCTATTTCCAAGTATAACTCATCTTCCTATGAGCTGTCTGCGTGAGCTGTGCCTTTCTATCTTCCATCCCAGATATGGGCCTCCTGTTTTCTCTGTCTATTGGTTTTTATTGCTGCTGTTTTGGTTCTCTTTGGCTATTGTTGGGTTGTGTTGGTTTGTTTGTTTGGTTTGTTCTCATTTTTGAGACAGAGTCTCAAAATATAGTCCAAGATGGACTCAAGCCATCTATGTAGCTGAGGCTAGCCTCAAGCTCCTGATCCTCCTGCATCTACCTCCTAACTGCTAGACTTCCAGGTGTGTGCCACCACATCCTGCAGTGTCTTTTTGTTGTTGTTGTTGGGTTTGATTGGGTCTCTTTGAGACATTATCTCAATATAACAATGTAAGCCCTGGCAAGCATGGAAGACTCTCTTGCCTCTGGTGCCAGAGGGCTGGGATTACAGGTGTGAGGCAGCACCCCTGGCTCAGAGATCAGCCCTCTGCTGTCTGATACCTGCACTGTGCTTTCCGTCAAAGTCCACCACCATTTCAAAGTCAGTGATGAGAAGCAGCCGTTGAGCCCTCAAGATGATCCGCAAGTGGTTGTTTGGATTGTAGGGGATTGCTACCTTTTGGTTGTTGACCTAGGAATGGAAGGCTGAGTTGCAGAGCATGCTGGGTGGGCAGCACCCTCTGTTGCTCTTGACTCTGCCTGGCTCTGTCCAACTCTCCGCACTGCACCATGATATAGTTCAAGTCAGAGGCATCCCTCTCGTACCTCAGTTCCTTCCTTGCAAAAATTCAGATGGCTCAGTGGGTAGAGGCATTTGCCGAGAATCCAGAGGACCTGGGTTGGATTTCCAGGACCCACATGCTGGAAGGAGAGAACTGACTCCTCCAAGTTGTCCTCTGACCTCCATACATGAACCACAGCACATGCATGCCCGTTCACACACATATACAATACATAAATAAGTGTAGGCGCTAGAGTGATGGCTCGTCGGTTAACCATGCTTGCTGTTCCTCCAGAGGACCTGCATTTGGTTCCCATAATCCTTGCTTGGCTGCTCACAACTGTCTATAAGTCTGGCTCCAGAGTACATGACACCTTCTCTGGCCTCTGTGGGTACTCACACATATACTCACATAGACGTAAATAAACAATTAAGAATCAATATTTAAAAAAACTAAGTACATGTCAAAGAAAGTTGGTCCCCCCCCTTAAATCAGCACTATGGATGTGGATGCTGCAGCTTCATTTTTAGCACATGCATTACCACTCCATCCATCGCTCGTCTTTCCCCTCGTCCCTCTCAGCCTTGCGTGTGGTCCCACTGCCCTGTGCCACTTTTCTCCACGAGGTAACACTGACTCTGACTTCTATAAATGGTCTGCATTCCTGGGCACTTCCTGACAATGGGCCACGTGGGCTTTGCCAGCTCCAGGTGGCCTATAGTAGTCTCCCTAGTTTCCTGCAGGTCTGGCCCTGCCTCTTACTCACCAAAACCACAAGGCCTTCTTGGAGCTGGATTTTATAGCCGTAGACAACGGTGGTCACTTCACGCAAGGTTGGGTTCCCTTTGGAGGTTATTTTGTTGCGTCCCTCTGTGACTAGCTGCTCAACTCCCTCTGGGAGCTTGTCCACCGTCTTTATGAGATAGTAGTTCATACGACCCAGGAAGTGGTAGGTGAAGCCATCGAATGTGCGGTAATAGGGGTCTCCAAAGATGGTACATTTTTCCAACTCTGTCAAGAAGCATGAACACTAAAAAGGACCTCAGGCCAGTTACTGCTCCCCCAGACTCTCTCCCCAGCTGTGGTACTTCTGATGGCCCACTCTTGGGCCCTGCCTCGGATCCTTTCAGCTGCCAGGGAGCCCCTTCCCCCACGTATCCTTACCGTTGACTGCACAGTTACTGCTGCCGTCCTCACTGTGCTGGCAGTGGGACCCTGATGGGCAGGTGAAATTCCGGCACTGAACAAGCCTATTTGTACAGGTGCAGCTCTGCGTGCAGCCACTGGAGATCCAGGTCTTGCCTGCCTGCAGAAGCCATGGGAAGAGAAAAGAGAAAGGTGGCAATTCTAAAGAGAAAACTTAGCTTTCTGTGTGAATAGCTTACATTTGGCCTCCCTCCCTACAGATCCCAAATCTATTAAGTCAACCAACTATTGGAAAAAAACATTTGAAAAAAATTGCATCTATAGTTAGGGGTGTGGCTCAGTTGTAGAGCACCTAGAATTTTCCAGTGAAAGTCTCAGAGTGTGGCTCAGTGGTAGAGTTAGTGCCTACCATGAATGAGGCTCTATGTTCCAGAAAGAAAACCTATCTGTATTTTATGTCATTATTCCCTAAGTAATACAGTAGAACTATTTGTATAACATGTACATAGTCTATGTCATTATAATTCATGTAGAATTATTTAAAGCATATAGAAAGATAAACAAGTACTATGTTATTTTACTTGTATGTGGAGATGTATGCATGTATGTGTTCATCTGTGTGTAATTTATATATATGCATGAGCAGGTAGAGGAGGGCAAGGGACAAGCTTATTCCTCAGGAGCTGTCTATCTTGTTCTTTGAGGAAGGGTCCTTCATTAAGTCTTAAACTTGCCAAGTAGGCTAGGTTGAGGGGCCAGTGAGCCTCAGGGATCTGCCTGTCTCCATCTCTTCAATTCTGAGATTACAAGTAAATATGACTATAACACACACACACACACACACACACACACACACACACACACACACACACATTTTGTGGATGTCACTGCATCTGTGTGAAAGGCAGAGGACATTTCTCATTTCTTTCTGGAGTCCATCCTGTCTTCCCACTATGTGGGTTTCTGGGATCAAAGGTTTCATTGGAGGTGCACGTACCTGCTGAGCCACATGGGCCCTGTACCTGGCTTTTTCTACAGGGGTTTTAGGAATGAAACTGATACCCTCATGCTTGCAAGGCAAACATTTACTGGCTGAGACATCTGCTCAGTTCTGTTTGTTTGTTTAGAGAACTTGCTTGGAGGTTCTCAGCAGGGAAGCCCAGCTACTGTACACCCTTGACCAAAAAAAAACTCAGTCCTCCTCAGCAGACTAGGCAGCTTTGGGAGGGACATATATGGAGTGGTGAGGTAGGAGGGAGATGCCTGTCTAGCCAGCTACATCATCCAGATCAACCCTGGGGACCAGGGGGTCACAGATGTCACAGTCAGGTGTCCTTCACATTCCTTGCTTTTTGAAATGGAGTCTCATATGGACCAGACTGGCCTCCAATTCCCTACAGAGCCAAAGAGGGCTTTGCACTTCTGATCCTTCTGCTTCTATCTTCCTGGCACTGGGTTGACAGGTGTGCACCACCATTCCTGGCACTAGGATGACAGGTGTGCCCCACCATTCCTGGCACTGGGTTGACAGGTGTGCACCACCATTCCTGGTTTACAAGCTTCTGGAGATGGAACCCAGGGCTCTGCGTACTCTAGACAAGTCCTGTACCCACTGTGCTGTGCTTTCATGACCACGACATCATTTTATACAAGGGCTCGACCATCCATGTGTTTGAGTATCTTCAGGATGTCATGGAACCAAGAACATGCAGCCCCATAGATGTCCAGGACCTGATACAGCTGGTTCGCTCCAGAAGGCAGTGATAGTGTCATCTGAATCTTAGCACCTCCTTCTCAAGACATTGTTCTTGGCCATTTGCTGGGTTTAGGTGAGAGAAGGTCTTAAGTAGTTGAGGCTAATCTCGAAGTCACTATGTATCTGAAGATTGCCTTCAACTTCTCTTCCTGCTCCCACATCCCAAGTGGTAGGACTTGACGTGTGTACTACAACATGCAGCTTGCTCTTGGGGTCCTGAACACATTGCTTGGGAGGGGCTGGTGGACTCATTTTCAGATGAGGTAGTGAAGCAGCAGGGTTCTTCCTGCTTCATCCACCTCTGCCTTGGTGCGTCCACTGTGGGGATCCCCTGACACAGTTCACAGTCTATGAGGGCTGGGACTGCGGCCTGATGGTCAGAGTGCTTCTCTATGATTGGTGAAACCCTGAGCCCCACATAACCCAAGAATGGTGGAGCAGCCTGTCATGCCAGCACTCAGGAGGTGAGAGCAGGAGGGTCAGGAGTTCAAGGCCATCCTCAGCTATGCAGTCAGTTTGAGACCAGCCTGAGCTATACGAGTCTTTGTCTTTGAAAAGGAAAAATAAAGGCTGGAGAGATGACTCAGGGGTGAAGAGCACTGCCAGCTCTTCCAGAGCTTCTGAATTCAAGTCCTAGCAACCGCATGATGGCCCACAACCATCTATAATGTAATCCAGTGTCCTCTTCTGGCGTGCAGGTGTACATGTGGGCAGAGCACTGTATACATAAATAATAAATAAATCCTAAAATTTTTTTTAAAAGGAAAACTAAAATAAAATTCAATCGACATTCTACCAGCCTTCATACTCCATGGCCAGCCATATAAACAGGAGCATCCAAGACTAAGAAAGGCAGAGTATGACCCCACCTCCTGCCTCCTCAACCCCACTCTCCATACCAACTCACCAGGATGAGGTCACCCTTTGCATCTTTGCAGCCACATTGGTCTTTGAGCACACACTTATCCTGACTGAGCAGGTAGCCAGGCCAACAGACACAGCCCTCCTTGCAGGTGGAGGGGACTCTGGGGCTGGTGCCCTCACAGTGGCCATCCGGGTTGGAGCAGGAGGGTAGACAGGAGGGCAGACAGCTGGTGTACATGCTATTGGCTGGGCACTTCAAAGCTATGGGGTAGAAGAAGAACAAGGCTCATGGCATGCCCTGGACTCCTCCAACCGTGAGCTGGTTCTGCCTCTCCCTTCCCACAGCTCCCTTACTTCTTGAGACACAGTTATTGCTGCCGTCTTCATTTTCTTCGCAGTAGGTCCCCGAGGGGCACTGGAAACTCTGGCACTGAAAGAGCCCTCCCTTGCATGCACAAATCTGGGTACAGCCAGTGGAGATCCACGTCTGGCCGGTCTGTAGAAGACACGGAAGGGAAAGAAAGAGAGAACAGAAGGGCTGGTCTACAAAACAAGCTCAGCTTTATGTCAGTCTTTTTTTTTTTTTTTAAATTTTATATCTCAAGTGCAGTTTACCTCCCCTCCTTTCTTCCCAGCCCTCCCTACCCCCCCCCCCCCCCCCCCACCCACCAGCCTCCATGGATATCAACCAGCCATGACATGTCAAGTTGCAGTAAGACTGGGCACTTCCTCTTCTACTAAAGCTAGACAAAGCAACCCAGCAGGGGGAAAGAGTCCCACAGGCAGACAACAGAGTCAAAGACAGCTCCTGGTCCCATTGCTGGGAGCTCCACAAGGAGACCAAGCTGCACAACTGTAACATATGCATGGAGGGTCTAGGTCAGTCCCATGCAGGCTCCCTGGTTGGTGGTTCCTTCCTGTCTCAGAGTCTTACATTTGCCCTCTGTATCTGCAGGGGTCCAAATCTATTGAGTCAATCAACTACAGATGGAAAAGATTCTTAAAAATTGCCACTGGGATTGTGGGCATAATTCACCCTGACCAAAATGCCCAGTGAGGGGCTGGGGTGTGGCTCAGTGGTAGAGCACATGCCTAGAATCCCCCAGTGAGGGGCTGGGGTGTGGCTCAGTGGTAGAGCACCTGCCTAGGATCCCCCAGTGAGGGGCTAGGGTGTGGCTCAGTGGTAGAGCCCCTGCCTAGAATCCCCCAGTGAGGGGCTGGGGTGTGGCTCAGTGGTAGAGCCCCTGCCTAGAATCCCCAAGTGAGGGGCTGGGGTGTGGCTCAGTGGTAGAGCACCTGCCAGGAATCCCCCAGTGAGGGGCTGGGGTGTGGCTCAGTGGTAGAGCACCTGCCTAGAATCCCCCAGTGAGGGGCTGAGGTGTGGCTCAGTGGTAGAGCACCTGCCTAGAATCCCCCAGTGAGGGGCTAGGGTGTGGCTCGGTGGTAGAGCACCTGCCTAGGATCCCCCAGTGAGGGGCTAGGGTGTGGCTCAGTGGTAGAGCACCTGCCTAGAATCCCCCAGTGAGGGGCTGGGGTGTGGCTCAGTGGTAGAGCACCTGCCTAGAATCCCCCAGTGAGGGGCTGGGGTGTGGCTCAGTGGTAGAGCACCTGCCTAGAATCCCCCAGTGAGGGGCTGGGGTGTGGCTCAGTGGTAGAGCACCTGCCTAGGATCCCCCAGTGGGGGGCTAGGGTGTGGCTCAGTGGTAGAGCCCCTGCCTAGAATCCCCCAGTGAGGGGCTGGGGTGTGGCTCAGTGGTAGAGCACCTGCCTAGGATCCCCCAGTGAGGGGCTGGGGTGTGGCTCAGTGGTAGAGCCCCTGCCTAGAATCCCCCAGTGAGGGGCTGCGGTGTGGCTCAGTGGTAGAGCACCCTGCCTAGAATCCCCCAGTGAGGGGCTGGGGTGTGGCTCAGTGATAGAGCACCTGCCTAGAATCCCCCAGTGAGGGGCTGGGGTGTGGCTCAGTGGTAGAGCCCCTGCCTAGACTCCCCCACTGAGGGGCTGCGGTGTGGCTCAGTGGTAGAGCACCTGCCTAGAATCCCCCAGTGAGGGGCTGGGGTGTGGCTCAGTGGTAGAGCACCTGCCTAGAATCCCCCAGTGAGGGGCTAAAGGAGTATCTATCTAGAATCCTCCATTGAGCACCAGGCTATGTGGCTCTTCAGTGGCAGAGCATTTCTTTGGCATGTGCCAAGACTCTACGAGCAATCACAACCACATAATTAAGAACATCCAAAGAGACAGAAAAGGAGAAAGTGGCCCTCAATTATACTTTCAAAAAAACTATGTGTGCATGTGTGTGTGAGTGCATGTTAGTGCATTCATGTATATGTGTGCGTGTGTGTATGCATGTGTGTGTGTATATGCGTGTGTGTGTATATGTGTGTGTGTGAGAGTGTGTGTATGCGTGTGCGTGTGTGTGTGTATGCGTGTGTGTGTGTGTGTGTGTGTATATCAGAATGTGGGCACACATCCGCGCTGAGGGTAGATCTGAGGAACTGGTGCTTGCCTTCCACTTTGTACTAAGACAAGGTTCCTTCTGTCTCCATTTCAGTGCTGTTACTCACTGCTTGTGTACACCACCGTAGTTGGCACCCAAGTTTTTTTGGATTTTTTCCTAGCTTCACCGCCTGTATCATAGTAGGACAACTGGGGTCACAGTCAGCTATGCCTGGCTTCATGTGACCCCCACCCCTGCTGCACTCTCCATGCCTGCTCACCTGAATGAGGCTACCATGGGCTTCTTTGCAGGCACAGTGGATTCTGAGCACACACTTGTCACCTTGTAGCACATAGCCAGATCGACAGACGCAGCCCTCCTTACAGGTGGAGGGGGCTTTAGGGCTGGTGGTCCCACACAGGCCCTCTGGGTCCGAGCAGGAAGGCAGGCAGGAGGGAAGGCAGTTGGTGTAGAAGCTGTGAGCCGGGCATTTCAGAGCTTTGAGGTGGAAAGAGAATGGCATTAGTGTAGAGAAGCAGAGGGGCCCAGGGAAGTAGAGGCCACGTTAAACACAGTGGGCAGGAGGACCAAGAAACTTGAGGGCTTCCCCCACCCTCCTGCTATTCATCCAGCAACCATTTACTGAGTGTGGACCATGTGGCTACTCACCCCCCACCCCAGAGAACTAAGTTCCTTTTGGCTCCCTCTCTGACTCTTCCATCCAAAGCACACATCTCTAATCCTCCCCCATGGTTTTCTTACCATTGGTGGCACAGCTGCTGCCACCATCTTGATTGTGCTGGCAATGGGAGCCTGTTGGGCATTTGAACTCCTGGCACTGAACAGTCCCCTCCCGTGCAGGCACAACTCTGGGTACATCCACTGGAGACCCACGTCTTGCCTTCCTGTAGATGCCACAAGAGAGTGGAAGTAAGGATGGCAGCGTTGCCTTATCAGCTGCCTGAGGGGCTGACGTTTGCCATCCCAGTCTCAGGCTCCTCGTCTACTGAGCCAATCTACTGTGGGTGGAAATGGTTTAAAGGAATTTCAACTCTGGCTCTGGGTCTATCTTAGCTGGACTATGATCCTCAATGAGCAGTAGGGGGCGTGGCTCAGTGATTGACAGCTTGCCTAGAGTCCTCTGAAGAAGGGCTGGTGATGTGGCTTAGTAATAGAGCAGTTGCCTAGGATACCCAAACGAGGGGTTTGGAGTGTGGCTCAGCAGTAGAGCAGTGGTCTAGCAAGTAGCAAGAACTGACCAACCTTCAAATTCAGGGCAAGCCATATAGATAGGAGCATCACATGGCAAGACAAACAGAAAAAGGAGAAAATGACTATGACTCCCAAGCTCACTTTTTAAAAAAGCATTTATTTAATGTATATGAATGCTCTATCACCCGAATAGGGTGTCAGGTCCCGGTATAGACTGGTTGTGAGCCACCATGTGGTTGCTGGGGATTGAACTCGGGACCTCTGGAAAAGCAGACAGTGCTCTTAACCACTGAGCCATCTCTCCAGTTCACCCCACCGCCAGCTCACTTTTAAAAAAAACTTTGTGTGTGTGGCTGGAGAGATGGCTCAGAGGTTAAGGGCACTATCTGTTCTTTCAAAGGTCCTGAGTTCAATTCCTAGAAACCACATGGTGGCTCACAACCATCTATAATGAGATCTAGTGCCCTCTTCTGGAACACAAGCAGAACACTGAATAAATAAACAAATAAATAAATAAATAAATATTTATTTATTTTTGTTTTTCAAAACAGGGTTTCTCTGTGTAGCCTTGACTGTCTAGACCAGGCTGGCCTCGAACTCACAGTGATCTGCCTGCCTCTGCCTCCCAAGTGCTGGGATTAAAGGCATGCACCACCATGCTTGGCTAAATAAATATTTTGTTTGTTTGTTATTTGTTTTTTCAAGACAGGGTTTCTCTGTGTAGCCTTGGCTGTCCTAGACTTGCTTTGTAGACCAGGCTGAATAAACATTTTTTAAGGAGAAAGAAAATATTCTTTAAAAAGCTGTGTGTGTGCACATGCATGTTCACGTTTGTGTTTTAGCGTGTGTGAGAGTGTGCATATACTCCTGAAGGTGAGGTGACATTTTCAGGCGTTGGCTCTTGTACTGCACTTTGCATTGAAACAGTCTCTCTCTCCCCACTCCCCTCTCTCTGGCTCCCATCTTGGGTTTGGAGATGCTCACCACCATGATGTACACCAGAATGCCTGGCCAGCAAGCCTCTGAGGGCTGTCCTCTTGGCACCTACCATCCTTCAGTAGGAGCTCTGGGGTTATAGATGCAGGCTACTGTGCTTGGTTTAACTGGGTTATGGGGACTTCGCACACTCAGCCATCTCTTTAGCCCTCACCAAGCCCATTTTCCATGTCCACTCACTGGGATGAGGGCACCCTGGGCGTCTTTGCAGCCACACTGAGCTCTGAGTATGCACGCGTCATTATACAGCACGTAGCCATGTTGGCAGATGCAGCCTGACTTGCAAATGGCAGGCACTTTGGTGCTGATGCCCTCGCAGTGCCCATCAGGATCCAAGCAGGAAGGAGAACAGGAGGGTAGACAGTTGGTGTAGTGGCTGTGGGCCGGACACTGAGGGGCTACAGGACGGAAGTGGAATTAGTGGAGAGGCCCTGAGGACGACGATGGAGGTGGAGGCTTCAGAAACCAGGCCGGGATGAATGACCAACAGAGCTTGTGTATCTGTCCCCCCCCCCACCCCCCATGTTATTATCCATTCAGCAAACTCTCAGTGAGCTCGGACCGTGGGCCAATTCCTGAGAGAACAAAGAAGAGTGGACCTCCTAAGTCAATGTGGGAGCAGAACCACTGGGAGACTAACACTGAGCAGAGGCCCAGCTGTGGGTTCCAGAACCTTCCCCACTGTGGTGCTGCCCACCTCCAATCTCTAAGACCCAGGAGACTAGGTTCCTTTCATCCTGCCACCAGTTCTTCAGTAAAGACCACACCCTCACCACCTTCCCCAGTGGCTCCCTTACTGTTGGAGGCACAATCACTGCTGCCATCAACATTGTGCTGGCAGTGCAACCCCAAGGGGCAGCTGAAGCTGTGGCACTGGATGCTCCCAGCCACGCAGGAGCAGCTCTGTTTGCAGCCACTGGAGATCCAGGTCTTGCCTGCCTGCAGAAGTCATGAAGAGAAAATAAATAAGGAGAAGATGATGGGTCTAAGGAGTCAAGCTTAGTCTCCTGTCTGTAGAGCTTCTGTTTACCTCCTGATCCGCAGGTTCTACACCTACTGAGTCAATCAAGTGCAGGTGGGAACACGGTACATGGATTTAAGGATACAGTTCAGAGGTAGATTGTCTGTGTAGAACCTACTAGGAAGAGTGTTGAGGCAGGGCTCTGCCTCAGGGTACTTGTTTACAATCCATAGTGAAGGGCTTAGGAGATGATGCTACATAAAAAGCCTGCTCACAATCCTGAGTTAAGGGTGAGGGGGCCTGGATTAGAGATAGCACACTTACCTAGAATCCCCCAGTGAGGGGCTGGGGTGTGGTTCAGTGGTAGAGCAGCTGCCTAGAATCCCCCAGTGAGGGGCTGGGGTGTGGCTCAGTGGTAGAGCACCTGCCTAGAATCCCCCAGTGAGGGGCTGGGGTGTGGCTCAGTGGTAGAGCCCCTGCCTAGAATCCCCCAGTGAGGGGCTGGGGTGTGGCTCAGTGGTAGAGCCCCTGCCTAGAATCCCCCAGTGAGGGGCTGGGGTGTGGTTCAGTGGTAGAGCCCCTGCCTAGAATCCCCCAGTGAGGGGCTGGGGTGTGGTTCAGTGGTAGAGCCCCTGCCTAGAATCCCCCAGTGAGGGGCTGGGGTGTGTCTCAGTGGTAGAGCACCTGCCTAGAATCTACCAGTGAGGAGCTGTGGACCTAGCTCAGTGGTAGAGCACCTGCCTAGAATTCTCCAATGAAGGGCTAGCTAAGATGCTCAGAGGAGAGCATTTGCCTAGCATGTTCTAGGTTCTGATCTTAACACACCAGGGCCAGCAATACAGACAGATACATCCAAGATGGAGAGAAATAGGCAAAAGGAAAAGGTCACCCAACTGTCTCACTTTTGGGGGGTAATCTTTTAGGGTTTGTATGCATGTTCACATGTAAAAGCGTACAGCTGTACATACATGTGGAGGTGAGGGGACAATCTAAGGGGTTCATTATCACCTTATGTCTTGTAATGAGACACACTCCATACTCCCTGCTTTTATTTATCTCTGGGTATAGAAGACTACCTGGCCCCCAATCAAAGGATCCTGCTGTGTCCCTCCCATCACCCAATAGCAGCCCAAAGATTACAGACACAGGCTGTCGTACTCAGGTTACATGGATAGTGAACATTAGAGCTCAGACCCTCACCTTTTCAGAGCCAATGTTTAACTCCATCATCCCCAGCCTGCCCCAGCAATGCCACTTTACCCACCCACTCACCGAGATGAGGTTACCCTGGGCATCTTTGCAGCTGCACTGAGTTTTTGGAACACACGTGTCATTACTCAGCACATAGCCAGATTGACAGGCACAGCCCTTCTTGCAAGTGGAGGAGGCTTTGGGGCTGGTGCCCTTGCAGAGGCCATCTGGGTCCAAGCAAGAAGGCAGACATGAGGGAAGGCAGCTGGTGTAGTGGCTGTGAGCCGGGCACTGCAGAGCTAGGGGGTGGAGGGAAAGTGTGGTTAGTGGAGAGGTCCAGAGGGACCCAAGGAAGGAGGGACTACAGAAACAAGACAGGGCAGAGGAGTCGGCAGAATGAGGGTTTTCTCCTTTTGTTATTCATTTGGCAAATGTTTGCTGAGCATGGACTGTGTGCTAAGCTCCAGGAAAGAGGTTTTTCTCAACTCGATGTGAGGGACTACTAGGAGACTAATGCAGAGGAGGGATCATTGGGCAGACGTTTACTGACACGGGAATCCCTGAGAGAAGAAAGAAGAAAAAGTGGAACCTCCCAAGATAACATGGGGCACTAATTCTGATGGTTAATTTTAACTCTCAACTTGATGCAATGTAGAACCATCTAGAAAGAGAGTCTTAATATGGGATTGTCTAGGTCAGAGCATCCATGGAAATGTCTGTGGGAACCGTCTTGACTACTTTGATTAACATAGGCAGTGCCAGTGCACTGTGGATGGCACAATGCCCTGGGGTTGGCAGAGAAGGCAGGCTGGGTGCTAGTGAGTGTGCATGCATTGCTCTTTGTTCCTGACTGTCCCTGTGACCAGCTCTGTAAGTTGCTGATGCCTTGACTTCCCCACCGTGACCAATCATGGTGACAGACTGGAACTGGAACTGTGAGCCAACAGAAGCCCTTTGTCCCCAAGTTGCTTTTTGTCACAGTATTTTATCACAGCAACAGAAATGAACAAAGATGCTGACCACTGAGACACTGGCACTGAGAAGGGACATAGCCTAGCCATGGTCCCCAGAATCCCTTTCCACCATATTACCCCCAACCCCTAATTAGGCCCAGGGGACTAAGCTCCTTCTTGCCCTGCCTCTGATTCCCCCAGTCATGGGGACACTCTCTTCACCCTACTCCCAGGTGGCTCCCTTACTGATTTCAGCACAGTTACTGCTGCCATCTTCGATGTCCTGGCAATCAGTCCCCGAGGGACACTTGAAGTCGTGGCACTGAACAAGTCCTCCCATGCAGGCACATGTCTGGGAACAGCCTGAGGTAATCCAGGTCTTGCCTGCCTACAGAAGCCACAGGAAAATGCAGGAAGTAAGGACAAAGGGGCCAGCTTAGCCTTGTGTCTGAAAGGCTTCCATTTGCCCTCCTTACCTAAATGCTCTATTCAGTCAACCCAGTACAGGTGGGAGGGACCCACGTAGGGCAGCAGAGGGCCTATGGCAACTCCACTAAGAAGAAGGTGGGAGCAGGTCTCTGCCTTAGAGGATCTGTCTAGAATCCCCCAGTAAGGGGCTGGAATGTGGCTCAGTGATAGGACACACCCCTAGCCTGTCCTAGGACCTGAACAACTCAGGGCCAATGAGATAGTCATGTACACCCCACAGAACTCACAGAATGGAGGGAAGAAGGAAGGGGCCCCCAGCCCCAAATTTTGGGCCCACTCACCGGAATGAGGGCACCCTGGGAGTCTTTGCAGCCACACTGAATTCTGGGTACACACTTGTCCTTATGGAACACAAAGCCAGACTCACAGAGGCAGCCTTCTTTGCAGGTAGAGGGGCCTTTGAGGCCAGTGGCTTCACAGTGGTCATTCGAGTTGGAGCAGGACGGGATGCAGGAGGGAAGGCAGTTGGTGTGGTGGCTGTGGGCTGGGCATTGCAGAGCTAGAGGGTGGAAGGATATGAGATCAGTGCATAGGGCTCGACAGAGCCTAGGGAAGTATGGAATAAAGAAACCAGGCTAGGCAGAATGACAAAAATAGCTCGTGGCTTTTTCCTTTGTTTATTCACACAGCAAACCCTTAGTGAACATAAATTGTGTTCCAAGTCCTGAGAGAAGGAAGTAAGAAGAGAGGGTCTCCCAGTCACAGTGGGAGCCAGACTGCTGGGAGATAAACACTGAGAAGACACCCCGCCATGGGTCCCCAGACCCGTCCCCATGTGGTTCCTGGTATGCTGACGCATTAGGCTCAGGAGACTAAGTTCCCTCTTGCTGTGTTTCTGATCTGTCCTTCCATGAGCACGCCCTCTCCACGTCCCCACGGCTTCCTTACCAGTTTTGACACAGTTACTATTGCCATCATTAATGTCCTTGCACTGAGTCCCTGAGGGACACTGGAAATCCCGGCAATGAATGTCTCCTGCCACGCAGGTACAGTTTTGGGTGCAGCCTCTGGAGATCCAGGTCTTGTCTGCCTGCAGACACCACGGCAGGGAAAAGGAGGAGAGACAGCAGTTCTAGAGCTTCACGCCCTGGCTGAAGGACTAGCAGCTTCCTCCCGCCCACTGCGTTCACGCTATAGAACCAATCAATCACAAGTGGAAAATATTGGAAAAACCATTGCAACTGGGAGTTTTGGTATACCTTAGTGGGATTGTGCCTATCTAGAATCTTCTAGTGAGGGATAAGTATATGACTCAATGGTAGAATGCCTGGGGTGTGGCTCAGGGTAGAGCACCTGCCTAGAACCCCCCAGTGAGGGGGTGTGGTGTGGCTCAGTGGTAGAGCACCTGTCTAGAATCCCCCAGTGAGGGGCTGAGGTGTGGCTTAGTGGTAGAGCACCTGCCTAGAATCCCCCAGTGAGGGGCTGGGGTGTGGCTCAGTGGTAGAGCATCTGCCTAGAATCCCCCAGTGAGGGGCTGGGGTGTGGCTCAGTGGTAGAGCACCTGTCTAGAATCCCCCAGTGAGGGGCTGGGGGTGTGGCTCAGTGGTAGAGCACCTGCCTAGAATCCCTCAGTGAGAGGCTGGGGTGTGGCTCAGTGGTAGAGTACCTGTCTAGAATCCCCCAGTGAGAGGCTGGGGTGTGGTTCAGTGGTAGAGCATCTGCCTAGAATCCCCCAGTGAGGGGCCATACATGTAGCTCAGTGATAGAGCACCTGCCTAGAATCCCCCAGTGAGGGGCTGGGGTGTGTCTCAGTGGTAGAGCACCTGCCTAGAATCCCCCAGTGAGAGGCTGGGGTGTGTCTCAGTGGTAAAGCACCTGCCTAGAGATCCCCAGTGAGGGGCTGGGGGTGTGGCTCAGTGGTAGAGCACCTGCCTAGAATCCCCCAGTGAGGGACTGGGGTGTGGCTCAGTGGTAGAGCACCTGCCTAGAATCCCCAAGTGAGGGGCTGGGGTGTGGCTCAGTGGTAAAGCACCTGCCTAGAATCCCCCCAGTGAGGGGCTGGGGTGTGGCTCAGTGGTAAAGCACCTGCCTAGAGATCCCCAGTGAGGGGCTGGGGTGTGGCTCAGTGGTAGAGCACCTGCCTAGAATCCCCCAGTGAGGGGCTGGGGTGTGGCTCTGTGGTAGAGCACCTGCCTAGAATCCCCCAGTGAGGGGCTGGGGTGTGGCTCTGTGGTAGAGCACCTGTCTAGAATCCCCCAGTGAGAGGCTGGGGTGTGGCTCAGTGGTAGAGCATCTGCCTAGATTCCCCCAGTGAGGGGCCATACATGTAGCTCAGTGGTAGAGCACCTGCCTAGAATCCCCCAGTGAGGGGCTGGGGTGTGTCTCAGTGGTAGAGCACCTGCCTAGAGATCCCCAGTGAGGGGCTGGGGTGTGGCTCAGTGGCAGAGCACCTGCCTAGAATCCCCCAGTGAGGGGCTGGTGTGTGGCTCAGTGGTAGAGCATCTGTCTAGACTCCCCCAGTGAGAGGCTGGGGTGTGTCTCAGTGGTGGTAAAGCACCTGCCTAGAGATCCCCAGTGAGGGGCTGGGGGTGTGGCTCAGTGGTAGAGCACCTGCCTAGAATCCCCCAGTGAGGGGCTGAGGTGTGGCTCAGTGGTAAAGCACCTGCCTAGAATCCCCCAGTGAGGGGCTGGGGTGTGGCTCAGTGGTAGAGCACCTGTCTAGAATCCCCCAGTGAGAGGGTGGGGTGTGGCTCAGTGGTAGAGCACCTGCCTAGAATCCCCCAGTGAGGGGCTGGGGGGGGTGCTCAGTGGTAGAGCACCTGCCTAGAATCCCCCAGTGAGGGGTTGTGGTGTGGCTCAGTGGTAGAGCACCTGTCTAGAATCCCCCAGTGAGAGGCTGGGGTGTGGCTCAGTGGTAGAGCACCTGCCTAGAATCCCCCAGTGAGGGGTTGAAGTTGTGGTTTAGTGGTAGAACTATGGCTTAGAAATTTCCTGTAGGGTCTGGATGTATAGCTCAGTTCCACAGGAAAGCTGCCTAGCACTTGTCTTGAATCCCTAAGCGATACACATGGGGGGGGGGTGCATGCTGTTAGATGATAGAGCACTTGCCCTAGGTCGGACCAAGCTAGCCCTACAGACAGGAGATCCCCAGATGGACAAAAAGAAAGGGGAGGAGAAATGGCTGCCAATCTCACTTTGAAAAATTTTTAATTACATTTATTTCTTTTCTTTGTGTGTATACATACATGTGCATATTCCGTGGCACACATGTGGAGGTCAATGGGCAACTTGCTGGAGTCAGTTCTCTCCTTCCACCACATGAGTTCCAAAATTGGCTTGGCTTTTGGGTAAGTACCTTTTTACCCACTGAGTCATGTTCCAGGCACTCTGCTTTTTTTTTTTTTTTTTTTTTAACTAATCCCTCTCTCCTCTCTCTCTTTCTTTCTTTTCTCTCTCTTCTCTCTTCTCTCTCTCTCTCTCTCTCTCTCTCTCTCTCTCTCTCTCTTGTGTTTAATCATAGTAGATATATGTTTGGAGGTTAGAGCACAAATCTAGGGTATTGCTCTTCACCTCTAACCTCATATTCAGATATTCCGACAGTACCAGACTAGCAAGCACCTAAATTTTGGGGATCCTCCTATCCCTGCCTCCCATCTCACACAGAAATCCTGGGATGGCCTAACAGCCTTCTACAAAACAGTTCTCTGACCTGTGGAGACTCCGATCATGTCCTCAGGCTTGTGCCGAACCGGGTCCTTACTCACTCAGCCACCTGCTCAGGCCTGCCAGCCTTACCTTTTGAATGCACTCACCGGGATGAGAGCACCCTGGGCATCTTTGCAGCTACAGAGAATTCTGAGCAGACACTTGTTCTTATGCAGCACAAAGCCAGGTCGGCAGACGCAGCCCTCCTTACAGGTGGAGGGGGGTCTCGGGCTGGTGCCCCCACAGAGACCTTCTGGGTCAGAGCAGGATGGTAGACAGGAGGGAAGGCAGTTGGTGTAGCGGCTGTGGGCTGGGCACCGTACAGCTGCAGGGAGGAGAAAATAGTATTAGCAGAGAGTAACAGAGTGGCCCAAAGACACAGAGGCTACAGAAACCAAGCTGGGATGAATGACCAACACAACTTGTGTTCCCCCCACCTCTGTTTTGTTGTACATTTAGCAACTGACCATTTACTGAGCGCGGGCCGGGTGGCAGCCCTAGGGAGAGAACAAAAGAATCTATCTTTTTTTTTTTTAATTTATTTTATTATGTATGCAATGTTCTGCCTGCATGTGTGACTGTCCACAAGATCTCATTATAGATGGTTGTGAGCCACCATGTGGTTGCTGGGAATTGAACTCAGAACCTCTGGAAGAGCAGACAGTGCTCTTAACCACTGAGCCATCTCTCCAGCCCTGGAGAACCTAACCATGGAGAGACTAGTGCTGAAAAGGGACGCAGCCCAGAGTGGGTCCCGCCAAATCCCTCCGCATTGTGGTATTTCTTCTCCCCAACCTCCAGAGCCAGGGGACTAAGCTCCTTCTTGCCCTGTCCCTGATCCCTCCAGCCTCGAGCCCACCTCCCCACTTCTCCCATTGCCCTCTTACTGATTTTGGTGCAGTTTCTGTTGCCATCCTGGCCAGTCTGGCACCGAGTCCCTGGGGGGCAGTTGAAGTTGTGACACTGGACAGCCCCTCCCACACAGGTGCAGCTCTGGGTGCAGCTGCTGGAGATCCAGGTCTTGCCTGCCTGCAGAAGCCACGGGAATAGGCAGAGTGAAGACAGAGCGGCTGTTCCGGTGCTGCAGTCTCACCTCCTATCTGGACAGCTTCGGGTTGTCTCCCTGTCTATCCACAAGTGCTACATCTAGTGAATCAGCCAGCCTCAGGTGGAAAGTATTTGAAAAGAGACTTATATCAGTGCACAATCTTAAACCCTCAATAGGAACCTCTGAGGATAGCTCAGGAATACAATTCACCTGCCTACACTCCTTCAGTGAAGGGCTTAGGCGTGGCTTAAGGGTAGATCCTTTGCCTAGAAAACCCCAGTGAGGGGCTTGGGTGTGTCTCAGTGGTTAGAAAAACTGCCTAGAATCCTTAGTAAAGGCTTGGGGGTGTGGCCTAGTGGTAGAACACTTGCCTAGCCTGTGACAATCTCAAACTTCCATACTCAAGGACCAGACACACAGATTGGAGCATCCCAGACAGAAAGAGTTAGAGAGGAGAAAGTGGCCTACAACTCAATTTTTTAAAAATGTTTTATATGACCACAAAGATGGCTTAGCTCTTAAGAGCACTTGCTGCCTTGTAGAAGACCAAAGTTCAATTCCCAGAACCCACAGGCAGCTTACAATTCTTGCAACTCCAACTCCAGGAAATCCAATGCCATCTTTTGGCCTCTCTGGGCACCAAGTTCCCAAGTGATACACACACTTGAATATGTATGCAGGCACACACACACATAAAATAAAGCTTTGTAAAGATTGCATGGTGTGTGTGTGTGTGTGTGTGTGTGTGTGTGTATTCACGTGTGTGAGTGCTAGCCCGCATACAGGTCAGAGGACCATCTCAGATGTTGTTTTCTGGGGATCTCCCCTGTGCCCATCATTTTCTGGTCGAGTGATGGGACTGCAGACACAGGTAACTGCCCCTCTACAGTGAGTTGTGGAGATCCAAACTCAGGTCTTCACGCTTGCCCAAGAAAGCAACTGGCGCTGGCACTCCCATCCCGTTTCCACATCCACTCACCGGGATGAGGCCACCCTGGGCGTCTTTGCAGCCACAGTGAATCTGGAGCACACACTTGTCATGATTCAGCACATAGCCAGGTTGACAGAGGCAGCCCTCCTTGCAGGTCGGGGGGATTTTGGAGATGGTGCCCTGACAGTGGCCATCCAGATCGTCACAGGAAGGTGGACATGCGGGAAGGCAGTTTGTGTAGCGGCTGTGGGCAGGACATTGCAGAGCTATGGAGTGGAGGGAAAGTGGAGTTACTGGTTGGGGATCAACAAAACCAGAGAAATGACCCACAGAGCCTCAGGCTTTTTTTCTCCTGTTATTTTACTTTTAAAAATATTTACTGAGCATGTTATGTCAAGCCCTTGGGAAAGTAAGGAGAAGGGATCTCCCAACTAAGTGAGGAAGACTAAAGAGTAAGAGACCAGCACTGAGAAAGGGCTCAGCAGAGCCAAAGGGCCACAGAACCCCTCCCCACTGTGGTACCTGGTAACCCAACCCCTGAGCCCAGGGGTCTAAGCTCCTTCTTGCCCCACCTCTCATCCCTCCAGCCATGAGCACACCCTCCCCACCTTGCCCGTGGCTCCCTTACTGATTTTGACACAGTTACTGCTGCCGTCACTGCTGTCCCTGCAGTAGGTCCCCGAGGGACACTGGAAACTCCTGCACTGGATGTTCCCTCCCATGCAGTTACAGCTCTCGGTGCAGCCTCTGGAGAGCCAGGTCTTGCCTGCCTGCAGAAGCCATGGGAAGGGAAAGGAAGTGAGAAAGAAGCCAGCTTTATGGAGACAGCCTCACTGTTCCAGGGTGTGTAGGTTTCTCCTCACTGTCTGCAGCTTCCACATCTACTGAGTCAAAAACTATGGCTGAACTTTGCATCCAGGGCTGTGAGTTGGCCCATCCCAACATCTCCCTCATCTGTGAACCGCTGGAGCGCGTGAGGGGCCAGTCCTGCTGATCCAGAGCTGCAGGATCTCCACGACACAGGGCAACAACGGAATAATTGAGAGGAGTCCCTGGGAGGATCCAGTATTGATAGTGTAGCTGAAGCCAGAGGCCTCAGATCAGATCAATGGCTTGTTGCCATGAACATGTGCAAGTAACAATGTGTGGACAGAGGGATATACTGTGGGACAGACACACTGTGACACACTGCAGCTTCTACAATGAGATGTTGTCTGTGCTTTGCTTTGTTTTTTCTTCTTGGACGGCTGCGAGGGCAGATATGAAGGGACAGGGGGATGAGTGGGATGGGGGTGTATGATGCAAAACTCACATGGAATCAATAAAGAGTTAAAAACAAAACAAAACTATGGGGGCTGGAGAGATGGCTCAGAGGTTAAGAACACTGGGTGCTCTTCCAGAGGTTATGAGTTCAATTCCCAGCAACTACATGGTGGCTAACAAGCATCTTTAATGAGATCTGGTGCCCTCTTCTGGCCTGCAGGTGTACATGCAGGCAGAATGCTGTACACATAATAAATCTTAAAACAACAACAACAACAAAACCCTATGGGTGGAAAATATTTGAAGAATTAATTGCATTAGGGGTGTGGGCATGTATTAGTGGGATAACGCTGCCTGGAATCCTGTGTTAGGGGTTGGAGTTACGGCTCAGTTATGGACAGCCTCCCTAGAATTCAACTGATGATTTGTAGGGACATGGCTCAGTGGTAGAGCACTTGTCTATCCTGTGCCAAGCCATGGCCATCCTTCACATTCCAGGGCCAGGCCTAAAGACAGATGTATCCATGGCGACTCGTGCCTTTAACCCTAGCACTCAGGAGACAAAGTCAGAGAGAACCCTGTGAGTTCAAGACCAGCCTGCTCTGTTGACATAGTGAGTTCCAGAACAGTCATGGCTATGTAGAAAGACCCTGTCTAAAAAACAGAAACCAAACAAAGCAAAGCAAACAAAAGTTCAGGCACTCTACTTTTGGCATTCCACTTTTATTTGAAATCTTAGTATGTGTCTTTTTCAAGTATGTTCATGTGCATGGACGTATTTGTGCATGTATGTGCGAAGGTCAGACTACAACCTGGCATGTAGCTCCTCACCTCTCCCTTGTATTGTGAGGGTGTCTGTCTCTCTCCAGCCACAAGACTGGCTGGCCTACAAGTTTCTGAGGATTCTCCTGTGTCCCTGTAGTTAGAAGCTACGACATCACCTTACATGGGTTCTAGAGATTTGAACTCAGGTCCTCACACTTGCAAGGCAAATATTTTACTCAGTGAGCCATCTCCTCAGCCACCCACCACTCCCGCTTCCCACACCCACTCACGGGAATGAGGCCACCCTGGGCGTCTTTGCAGCCACACTGAATTCGGAGCACACACTTGTCGTTACTCAGCACGTAGCCAGGTTCACAGATGCAGCCCTCCTTGCAGCTGGAGGGGACTTTGGAGCTGGGTTTCTCACAATGGCCATCCAGAATGGAACAGGAGGGCGGACAGGAGGGCAGGCAGGCGGTGAAGTGGCTGTGGGCTGGGCACTGCAGAGCTACGGGGTAGAGAGCACGGAGTCAATGAGGGGACCCAGAGTGAGCACAGGTGAGCGAAGCCAAGTTTGGCAAAATGAGCAGCAGGTCTTCAGGCCCTGTTTCTCTTTCGTTGCTCATTTAGTAAACATTGACTAGGCACAAGCCCTTTGCCAAGCCCCAGGGAAAAGGGCAACAAGACTGACATTCAGTTGGTGTGGGAGGCTAAAAAGGATGCTCTCTCAAGTCAGCACGGGAGACCAGTCAGTGAGAGATCTGCAGTAGGGAGCAGTCTAGCCCAGTACTGGTGTCCAAAATCCCTCCCCACTACAGGGCCTCCTATCCCCAACCTCCAAGGTCGAGAGACTGAGCTCCTTCTTGTCCTGCATCTGAATCTTCCAGCCATGAGCACACCTTCCCCTCTTCCCCCCACAGCTCCCTTACTGATTTTGGCGCAGTTACTGTTGCCATCAACACTGTCCCTGCAGTAAGTCCCTGAGGGACACTGGAAATTCTGACATTGGACAGTCCCTCCCATGCAGGTACAGCTCTGGGTACAGCCCCTGGAGGTCCAGGTCTTGCCTGCCTGCAGAAGACACAGGGAGAGATAGTGAGAGTGGAGAGCTTTACCTCAGAAGACAGACTCACCTCCTGTCTGAAGTATTTGCAGTTGCCCTCTGTCTATAGGTTACACATCTATTGAGTCAAACAACCGGAGACAGAAAATATTGAAAAAAGAATTATATCTTGCCAGGCATGATGGCACACGCCTTTAATCCCAGCACTTGGGAGGCAGAGGCAGGCAGATCTCTGTGAGTTCAAGGCCAGCCTGGTCTACAAATGGAGTCCAGGACAGCCAGGGCTACACAGAGAAACA
This sequence comes from Acomys russatus, assembly GCF_903995435.1. Classification (NCBI taxonomy): domain Eukaryota; kingdom Metazoa; phylum Chordata; class Mammalia; order Rodentia; family Muridae; genus Acomys; species Acomys russatus. The sequence continues at coordinate 39,556,489 of NC_067155.1, read as the reverse complement.
CTGTCTCGAAAAACAAAAAACAACAACAAAAAAGAATTACATCTACAGCAACAGGGCTAGCTCAGTGGTAGAGTACCCATATAGAATTCCCTCCTCCCCCACCCCTTGAGAGACTAGTGGTATGGCTCAGTGGTAGAGCACCTGCCTAGAATCCCCCAGTGAGGGGCTGGGGTGTGGCTCAGTGGTAGAGCCCCTGCCTAGAATCCCCCAGTGAGGAGCTGGAGGCGTGGCTCAGTGGTAGAGCACCTGCCTAGAATCCCCCAGTGAGGGGCTGGGGTGTGGCTCAGTGGTAGAGCACCTGCCTAGAATCCCCCAGTGAGGGGCTGGGATGTGGCTCAGTGGTAGAGCCCCTGCCTAGAATCCCCCAGTGAGGAGCTGGAGGCGTGGCTCAGTGGTAGAGTACCTGCCTAGAATCCCCCAGTGAGGGGCTGGGGTGTGGCTCAGTGGTAGAGCACCTGCCTAGAATCCCCCAGTGAGGGGCTGGGATGTGGCTCAGTGGTAGAGCCCCTGCCTAAAATCCCCCAGTGAAGAGCTGGAGGCATGGCTCAGTGGTAGAGCCCCTGCCTAGAATCCCCCAGTGAGGGGCTGGAATGTGGCTCAGTGGTAGAGCACCTGCCTAGAATCCCCCAGTGAGGGGCTGGGGTGTGGCTCAGTGGTAGAGCCCCTGCCTAGAATCCCCCAGTGAGGAGCTGGAGGCGTGGCTCGGTGATAGAGCACCTGCCTAGAATTCCCTATAAGAAGCACCAGGAGAGGCTCAGTGGTAGAGCACAGGCCTAGAATACTCAACAGGGGCCTCTGAGCAACACTCTGTCATACAGCTCACCTGCATAAATCTGCATTGCAAGGCCAGATGCATGGCTCAAGTGGTAAAGTACGTGCCCAGCAAGTGTCAGGCCCTGACCAACTTTCAAACGCAAGGGCCAGCCAGAGAGGCAAGCACATGTGTGGAGGTCAGAGGACAAGTTGTGTGAGTCAGTTCTTTCCTTCTACCATGTGGGTCCTGGTGATGGAACTTGGGTGTTCAGGCTTGAAGGCAAGTGCCTTTATCTACTAAGCCATTCCCTGGATCCTACTATTAAAAAATCATTAATTAAAATTTAAAAGATTAATTCTTAAAAAGATAGAATGGGGAATGGCTTGGTAGGTTATATGGAGGGGGAGGGAGGGAGGGAGGGAGAGAGGGAGAGAAACAAAGGGAGGGGGAGAGAGACAGAGGGAGGGAGGAGGCGAGAGAGAGACAGAGGGAGGGAGGGAGAGGACGTGTGTGTGCTAGCACGCACGCACGGGAGAGGCAGTTGGAGAACAGGCTCGGATGCCGGGCCTCACTTTGCGCACTGCGCACTGAGACCGGGTCTCCCTAACTCTTGTTCAGTGTTCCTATTGTTCTTCACAACAAATTCCTGGCCAGCCATCTTGCAAGTTTCTGGGGATTCCATGCCTGCTTTAACATGGCTCTGTGGGACTTAAACTTAGATCCTCACCCTTGCACAGCCAGCGTTTGATTCGCTGAGCCATCTTCCCAGCTGCCCCAGTCCTACTCACCGGGATGAGGCCACCCTGAGCATCTTTGCAGTCACAGTGAACCTGGAGCACACACTTGTCGTTATTCAGGAAGTAGCCAGGTTGACAGACACAGCCCATCTTGCAGGTGGAGGGGACTTTGGGGTTGGTCTTCTCACAGTGCCCATCCAGGTCGAAACAAGAAGGCGGGCAGGAGGGAAGGCAGCTGGTGAAGTGGCTGTGGGCCGGGCACTGCAGAGCTATGCAGTGTGGAGAGAGTGGGGTCAGTGGAGAAGACGAGAGGGCACCGAGAAGCATAGGCTATAGAAACCAGTCTAGACAGAATGAAAGAAAACTTGGGGCTCCCCCACCCACACTTTTACTGTTCATTCTAAAGACATTTATGAAAACATGGCTCTTGTGACAAGTACTGAGGGAAGTAAGAAGAATGAATCTCCCAGTCAGTGTGGGAGAGCAGCCATTCAGACTAACCCTGAGAAAGGATTCGGCTGTGGCACCCCAGAATCCACCCCTACTGTTGTCACTTTTACACCCAACCCCAAGCTCATAGGAAGAAGCTCCTTGTTGCCTGGCCTCTGGTTCCTCTTCCATGGCTCTCTTACGTAATTCAGCACAGCTACTGCTGCCGTCACTGCTGTCCTTGCAGTAAGTCCCGGAGGGACACAATGCCCTGCCCAGAGCCACTACCCCAGCTGCCTTCCCTCCTGCCTGCCTTCCTGCTTGGACCCAGATGCCCACTGTCAGGGCACCAGCCCGAAAGTCCCACCACCTGCAAGCAGGACTGCATCTGTCAACCCGGCTATGTGCTCAGTAATAACAAGTGTGCAATTGGGTGTGGCTGCAAAGATGCCCAGGGTGCGCTCATCCCGGCGAATGGACATGGAAATCAGAATGGTGCCGGGCACTGCAGAGCTAGGGGATGGAAGTGTAGTGGGACCAGTGGAGAGGGCACAAAGAAGAAGAAGCTGTAAACACCAGGCTAGGCAGAGTGACCAACAAAGTTTGGGGCTTTTTCCTTCTCTTAGTGTTCACTTCGTAAACATTTGCTGAGGATGGGCTACATGTCCAACAGGGAGGACAGAAGGAAAGAAGAGCTTCTCCTGATTCAGTGTGGGAGACGAAGCATTGAGACACTCACACTGAGAAGGATTCAGCCACGGCCATGGCCCCAGAATCCCTCCCTACTTGGAACTCCCTATCCACAAGCCCTTAAGTGGGGACAAAGCTTCTTACTAGCCTGCCTCCGACCCTTCCAGTCAGGAGCACACACCCGCTCCACCTTCCCCTGTGCTGCCCTTACTGGTTTTGGCACAGTGACTGCTGCCATCATTGTTGTCCTTGCAGTAGGTCCCTGAGGGACACTGGAAATTCTGGCACTGAACAGCCCCTCCCACACAGGTGCAGCTCTGGGTGCAGCCTCTGGGAGCCCAGGTCTTGCCTGCCTGCAGAAGCCACAGGAAGGAAAGAGGAGTGGGAACAGAGGGGCTGGTTAAAGGAGGATGGTCTTATGCCTGTCCACTCGGCTTTCATTTTCCCTTCCGTTCTATGAGTCCATATCTGTTGAGTCAACCTTTTAGTACATGGACAATATTTAAAGAAAATACCGCCTCTGTGGATGGGGGTTAATTCAGCAGTAGGGCACATGACTGGAATCTGACAGTGACATGCTGGCGACTGTTTCAATAGACAGCATCTGTCTAGACTTACCCAGTGAAGGGCTAGGGCATGACTTAGTGGTAGAACCACAACAAGGAGCTTGGAATGCGCACTCACCTAGCCTATGCTAGTACAGACCTTTCACATTCTGAGGCCAGCTATATAAACATAAACATTGCAGACTAAGAAATGCAGGAAGAAGAAGGAGGAGGAGGAGGCTCAGAGGTTAAGAGCATTGGCTGCTCTTCCAGAGGTCCTGAGTTCAATTCCTAGAAACCATATGGTGGCTCACGACCATCTATAAAGAGATCTGGTGCCCTCTTCTGGTGTGCAGGCATACATATAGTCAGAACACTGTATACAGAGTAAATAAATAATTTTTTAAAAAAAGAAGAGAAGAAGAAGAAGAAGAAGAAGAAGAAGAAGAAGAAGAAGAAGAAGAAGAAGAAGCCATTCCTGTTGCCCACTTCCACTCACTGGGATAAGAGCACCCTGGGTGCCTTTGCAGCCACACTGAATTCTGGGCACACACTTTCCCTTATCAAGCACAAAGCCTTGGTGACAGAGGCAGCCTTCCTTGCAGGTGGAGGGGACTTTGGAGCCAGTGCCTCCACAGTGGCCCTCTGGGTCCAAGCAGGAAGGTGGGCAGGAGGGAAAGCAGTCCGTGTAGTGGCTGTTGGCTGGACACTGCAGAGCTATGGAGTGGAGGGAGAATGGGGTTAATAGAGAGGATCAGAGCAGGCCCAGGGAAGCACAGGCTTCTGTGCAGAAATCAGGCTTGACAGAATATGACCAAGAGACGCTATTCCACCCCACTCCCATCTGCTAGTCATGCAGCAAGCATTCACCGCACACGCCCAGTTTGCCAATCCATGAGCGAGAGAGATCCTCCAAGCCAATGAGGAGACTAAACTGAGACTGACATTGAGAAGGGACTCGGCCCAGCCATGGCTTCACAACATCTCTTTACTGTGCTTCCTTCTGCTCCCAACTTCTAAAGCCCAAGGAGTTTGGCCCCTTGCTGAGCGCCGAGTCCCTCCAGCCTTCGGCACAGCTTCTCCACCTTTCCCCACAGCTCCCTTACTGGTCTCAGCACAGACGCTGATGCCATCATCGCTGTTCTTGCAGTAAGTTCCCTGGGGACACTGGAAGTTCAAGCACTGAATGGTCCCTCCTGTACAGGCACAGCTCTGGGTACAATCTCTGGAGACCCAGGTCTTGCCTTCCTGCAGAAGGCATAGAAAGAGACAGGAAGTGGAGGAAGGAGAGGCTGGCTAGACAGCCTCAGCTGTCTGAAGGGACTCCCCCTTGCACATCTACTGATTCAACCAACAATAGGGTAGGAAATATTTGAGAGCTCCTTGTTGTATGCATAACTCAGCAGACTAGAACCTGCCTAGAATCTCCCAGGGATGGGGCTCAGCGCATGGGCCACTAGCAGAGCTTCTTCCTGGAATCCTAGGTCAGGGCACTGGGGGAGTGGGCCAGTGGTAGAATGCTGGCCCCAGACCCTATCGCAGGGCCCTGAGGAACACAGCGTAGGTTGCAGAGCGCCTGGTAGAACCCTCAGGCATAGGCAGCTGTGCGGTTCTGAAGCAGAATGTCACCCCAGCGAAAGGCTGTCTGTCTTGAAGACAGGTTCTCACCATGGAGCCTTACACAGTCTAGAATTTGCTATGTAGAACAGGTAGGTCTTGAATTTTTAGGGATCCACCTGACACTGCTTTTCAAGTACTAGATTAAAGACATGAATCACCACCCCGTATGTGCATGCATGCAGGGTGGGGTGAGGGGAGGAGAAGGGAGGGAAGTGGGGGAAGAGAGAGAGGACAGAGAGAGAGAGCACATGCTCAGACATGGAGGTCAGGGAATAATTTCTCTGTCCGTCTGTCTCTTTCTCTGTCCCTTTGGCTGTTGGTCACCACTGCATACACAAGGCTAACTGGCTCTTGGATCTCTGAGGATTCTGCTGTCTCCCTTTGTGTAGCTCAGTGGAAGCCATGGCATTATAGACACAGGCTACTGTGCCATCTTGCATGGGCTGTGGGGATTCAAACCTGAGTCCAAACCCTTGCAGGATGAATACTTTATAATGGAGCGTTTGGTGCAGGCCCCACCAATCCTACCACCCATGGCCACTCACCGGAATGAGAGTATCCTGGGCGTCTTTGCAGCCACAGAGAGTTCTGAGTATACACTTGTCATTATGCAGCACAAAGCCAGGTTGACAGATGCAGCCCTCCTTGCAAGTGGAGGGGACTTTGTGACTGGTTCCCTTACAGAGGCCATCTGGGTCCAAGCAGGAAGGCAGGCAGGAGGGAAGGCAGCTGGCGAACAGGCTGTGGGTGGGGCACTGCAGAACTGTAGGGTAGGAAGAAAGTGGGGTTAGTGGAGAGGCCCCAGGGGCCCTGAAAAACCAGAGGTTACAGAAACCAGGTTGGGCACAATGACCAAGAGACCTTAGTGGTGGTGGTGGTTGTTATTTTTCCCTTTTTGCTTTTTATTCAGGCCCTGAGAGAAGAAAGTTAGAATGGATCTCCCACGTCAATGTCACAGACTTTTGAGTCTAACACAGAGGAGGGGTTCGGCAGAGCCATATGTGCCAGAACCCCTCTCTTCTCTGGTACCTAGCATCTTGACCTCTTAGGGCTCAGGACTAAGCTCCCTTTTGGCCCTGTCTCCAATTCATCCAGCCAGGAGCACACACGCCTCTTCTCCGCCTCCCTGCCCCACCCCCAAGCTCTCTTACTTATTTTGGCACAGCTGTTGCTGCCATCATTGTTGTTCTTGCAGTAGGTCCCCGACGGGCACTGGAAGTTCTGGCACTGAATGGCCCCTCCCATGCAGGCACAGTTCTGGGTACAGCCTATGGAGGTCCATGTCTTGCCTGCCTGCAGAAGCCATGGGAAGAGATAGGATATGAAGACAGAGGGACTGGTTAGAGACGGGCAGTGTCACATCCTGTGTCAAGGACTTAGGTTTGCTATCCATCTGGTCACAGCTATTGAGACTACCTATCTGGTATCAAAAGCTTTTGTTTTGTTTGTTTGCTTGTTTGTTTTTTCAAGACAGGGTTTCTTTGTATACACCTGGCTATCCTGGACTCTCTCTGTAGACCAGGCTGGGTATTTTAAAAAGACTGTTTCTGCTGCTATGTGCCTAGAGTCCTCCATTGAGGGCTAGAGCTCTGGCCCCAAACCTGTGATGGGGACCTGGGAATATAGCGCACATGATCAGATCCCCAGTGATAAATGGACTGATGTGACCTAAATACACTCACCCAGCTCCCTTCAGGGAGGGCTGGAGCTACGGCTCAGTGGCAGAGCCCTCACCTAGCCTGTGCCAGGACATGCCCAACCTTCCCACACCAGAGGCAGCCATACAGACAGGAGCATTCCAGGTAAGATTAGAAGAGGCAATGAGAAAGCGAGCCTACAAATCCTATGTTGGTTTTCAAACCATTCTCCCACCACTCCCTGCCATGTGCACATACGATTGTGCATCCCTGTGTGCATTCTGTGTGTTGGGGTGTGCAAGGTCACTTAAGTGCTCACATCAGAGGACAATCTAGGGTGTTGATTCTCATCTTCGACTGTGTATGGAACAGGGTGTCTCTGCATCTGTCTCTCTCCTGTCCCCTCCCCTGGCCCCCACCACACCTCCCTCCCTCTTCCCCTCAGTTCATTGATACACTGTTCACTACTCTCTCACAAGTTTTTGGGGATTCTTCTGTCTTCCCCTGCCAGTGTGAACCCTGGGATTAAAGACAGGTTACCACCTGGGCGTGGTGGCGCACACCTTTAATCCCAGCACTTGGGAGGCAGAGGCAGGTGGATCGCTGCGAGCTTGAGGCTAGCTTGGTCTACATAGTGAGTCCAGGACAGTCAGGGCTACATGAGAAACCCTGTCTCAAAAAACCAAAAAAAAAAAAAAAAAAGACAGATTACCATGTCCAGTTCACAAGGGATATGCGGACTCAAACTCTGGTCCTTACGTTTGTTTGCGGTGCAAGCATTTTGCCCACTGATTCATCTCTGCAGCCCTCACCAATCCCACAGTAGGTGCCCACTCACCGGGATAAGAATACCCTGGGAATCTTTGCAGCCACATTCAGTTCTGAGAACACACTTGTCGTTGCTCAGCAAGTAGCCAGGTTGGCAGACGCAGCCTTCCTTGCAGGTGGTGGGGACTTCGGGACTGGTTCCCTTACAAAGGCCTTCTGGGTCCAAGCAGGAAGGTTGACAGGAGGGAAGGCAGCCAGTGTAGTGGCTGTGGGCAGGGCACTGCAGAGCTATGGGTGGAAGGGGAGAGCTTAGTACAGAGGAACAGGGGGTGCCCAATGACTCAGATGATACAAAAAATTCTAGCCGAATGGAATCAACAGCCGAGCCCTCCCCAGCCCCTTGCTATTCAGCAAACATTCATGGAGCAAGCTAGTGTGCTGAGCACTGAGGAAAGAAGCAAGGAGACTCCATCTCCCAGTCAACATGGAAGAGTGACCACAGGGGACTAGCACTGAGAAGACACCCAGCCCATCAGGGGTCCTCAGAACCCCAACCTCTTAGGGCAGAGCACCAAGCTCCTCCTTGCTCGGTCTCTGATTTTTCTAGCCGTGACAGCCACTGCCCGCCCCCCCACCCCCCCAGCTCCCAGGGATGGCCCCCTTACTTGTTTTGGTGCAAGTGCTGCTGTCATCACTGTTGTCCTTGCAGTAGGTCCCCAAGGGACACTGGAAATTCTGGCACTGGATGTTACCTTCCATGCAGGCACAATTCTGCATGCAGCCTCTGGAGGTCCAAGTCTTGCCTGCCTGCAGAAGCCAGGGAGTGAGAAAGGAATTGGAGACTGAGGCGATGCTGTAGAGAGCCAGGCTGAGCCTCATGCCTACAGGGTTACGGATGCTCTCCCTATTCAGTTTCCACGTCTAAGGTGGACAGGTGGGAAGGCAGTAGGTGTGCTTCTGTGGGCTGGACACTGCAGAGCTAGTGGGTGGACACATTTCCATTTTTTTAGACCCACACCCAGATCCTCTCCTGAGTCCAGGGCTGGGTTGTAGAGAGCCTGTGCAGAATCCCTTTATGGGCACAGCTGCATGGCTTTCTTAGAGCACTGGTCTGCTGTGTGTCAGGCCATGAGCGGCCCTCTCATTCCAGGGTCGGGCTTTGAGATGGAGAATCCCAGGAGAGAGAAGGAGCAAAGGAGAAAATGGCCCTCAATCGCACTCTCCGGGCCCACTCACGGGAATGAGGCCGCCCCGGGCATCTTGGCAGGCACACTGACTTCGAGGCACACACTTGTCTTCACTGAACACAAAGCCATGGTCGCAGAGACATCCCACCTTGCACATGGAGGGGACTTTGGGGCTGGTGACCTCGCAGCGGTTGGAGCAGGAAGGAGGACAGGAGGGAAGGCAGTCTGTGAATTGGCTGTGGCTGGGGCACTGCAGAGCTGGAGTGTGGAGGGGAGTGGGGTCAGTGGAAAGGAGCAGGGAGGACCCCAGCAAGCAGGGTTAGGGAATGCTGGGGGCTGCAGGAGAGTTCAGGCTCCCCCGCCCTCCTTTATTATTCATTCAGCAAACATTTTCTAAGTTGTGGTGCCAAACAATGAGGAACTAAGACGACAGATATCCCGAGTCAGTGTAGGACGCCAACCATGAGAAACTAACCCTCTCCCCACTCTCTTGTATCCCCCTTCCTTACTGGTTTTGGTACAGTTACTGTTGCCATCCTTCATGTCCTTGCAGTAAGTCCCAGAGGGACACTGGAAATTCTTGCAGTGGATGGTCCCTGCCACACAGGTGCAGCTCTGAGTACAGCCTCTGGAGAGCCAGGTCTTGTCTGCCTGTAGATGACCAGAAGAGAAAACACCTGAGGACCAAGGACCAGTTCTAAAGAGACAGCCTCACTTCCTGTTTGAAGGCCCATCCCTGCTTTTCTTATCTGAAGGTCCCTCCTCCGCTGGTTCAACACTATAGGTTAAAAGTATATTCTTACATGCAGCCTGGGCTGTCCCCATAGCCTGGCAGTACAGTGTCTTCCTAGAATCTCTCAGTGAAGTAATGAGGGCATGTCTAGAATTCCCAGCGAAGGCCTGACTGGGTTTGGTTCAGTGGTAGCCCATTCCCCTAGCCTGTACCGTGGACCTGACCAATCGGCTAACTACAGGGCCAGCCAAACAGGCAGGATCGTCTCAGGTGGGGAGAAGCAGAAAGAAGAAGGGCCCCAATCTCACTTCGTAAAAAGAATTCTGTGTTTATGTGTGATCCATGTGTGTATGTGAGTGCAGAGCAGAGAGCCGAACACAGCCCAGGTGTTGGTCCTCACATCCCACCTTGTTTGAGACAAAGTCCGTCCGTCTGGCTTTTCCTTTGATGATGCTACCCATACAAAGCTAGTTGCAAGTTTCAAGGATTCTTCTGTCCTCACCCCCTGGTTAGGGACATAGGCTACCATGCCCAGTTCATAGGAGTTGTCAGAATTAAAACTCATGTCTTCCTATGCTTCCTAGCATAGCTGTCCTCTGAGAGGCTCCATCCAGCAGCAGATGGAAACAGATGCTGAAACTCATAGCCAAACATTGGGTAGAGCTTGGGGAATCTTGTTGTGGAAGTGTGTGTGTGTGTGTGTGTGTGTGTGTGTGTGTGTGTGTGTGTAGGGGGTAATAGAAGATCCCAGAGGGGACAAGAACTCCACAAGAAGACCAGCAGAGACAACTAACCTAGGCTCAGTGGGGCGCACAGAGCCTGAAGCACCAACCAAAGAGCAGGCATGGACTGGACCTAGGCCCCTGATATATTTGTAACCGATGGGCAGCTTGGTCTTCATGTGGGCCCTGAGCAGGTGGAGTGGGCACTGGCTCTGACAGGGACTCTGTTGCCTACTTTTGGACCACTTCCCTCTGTCGGGGCTGCCTCACCAGGCCTCAGTGGAAGAGGATGAGCTCAGTCCTGATGTGACTTAATGCGCTGGGGTGGGTTGGTAGGTGTGTGTGCTCCCCTTTTCTGAGGAGAATGGGAGGGGAGAAAGAGGGAAGAGGGTGGAGGGTGGGACCAGGAGGAGAAGAGGGAGGAGACTGAGAGTGGGGTATAAAGTGAATTGAAGAATAAAAACACAAACAAATCCACAGGTCCTCATATTTCTGAGCAAATCTACTCAGTCATCCTACTAGCCCCTACCAAGCCCGTTTTCCACACACCCACTCACCGGGATGAGAGCACCCTGGGCATCTTTGCAGCTACAGAGAATTCTGAGCACACACTTGTTGTTATGCAGCACAAAGCCAGGTCGGCAGACGCAGCCCTCCTTACAGGTGGAGGGGGGTCTCGGGCTGGTGCCCCCACAGAGACCTTCTGGGTCAGAGCATGAGGGTCGACATGAGGGAAGGCAGTTGGTGTGGCGGCTGTGGGCTGGACAGTGCATCGCTACAGGACAGAGAGAGATCACAGTTAGTGGAGAGGACCAGAAGGGCCCAAGGAAACAGAGGCTACAGGAACCATGGTGGGCTGGGAGACCAACAGAGTTTGTCTGTCTGTCTGTTCTTCCTTCTGTTATTAATTCAACAAATATTTACTGGTCATGAACTGTGTGTCAGGGCTGGAGAGCACAGAGAAGAAGGTGGATATGGCGTTGGAGAGACAGCTCGGTGCTTAGAGCACTTGCTTGTCTTCCAGAGGAACGGAGTTTGGTTCCCAGTATCCACAACCACCTACAAACTCCAGCTCTGGATATAACTGCCTTTTCTAACCCTGCCAGCACCCATCTGTACACACACGGACTATGCACATATATATGAAAATAAACATAAATAAAAAACCTACCCTCCCCACTCCCCCAACTCCCAACTCCTTACTGATTTTGGTGCAGTTACTGTTGCCATCCTCAGTGTCCTTGCAGTAAGTCCTCGAGGGGCACTGGAAACTCCTGCACTGGATGGCTCCTGCCACGCAGGTGCAGCTCTGGGTACAGCCCCTGTTGATCCAGGTCTTATCTGGCTGCAGAAGCCACAGGGAGAGGGAGGGAGTCAAGACAGAGGGAAACAGTGTCACCTCCCACCTGAAGGACTGACCTTTGCCCTCCCTACCAACAGGTTCCATAGCCACTAAGTAACACGGCCATGGGTTTGCTGGGGGTTGGCCTGGTGCTATGTATTGAATTGTTGGTCACACTCCAGACGAGCCCATTCTCATGTACACCAAGTGATGCTGGGTAACTCTAACCCCCGGTTATCCCTGATTGGTTAGTAAAGTTGCTGACAGCCTGGGCTGGGTAGAAGAGAGATAGGCAGGGCTGGGGTTCCCAGGCCCTGGAGAGACAGCTCGGTGCTTAAGAGCACTTGCTTGTCTTCCAGAGACGGGAGAAAAGAGGAAAGAGGCAGAAGATGTAGCTGGAGGAGAGGAAGCCAGAGGGAAGGAAATCGACACGGGAAGAACAGACCACGTGCACGTGGCCATGAGGCCAGAGTGATGGAGCAGACCCAGCCCACACAGGATGACTGATTGGCAGGTAACTTGGGATGTGTAGCTGGGATATAGCAAAAGAGCTTAGAGGGTTGATATCTGCCCAGCCCCAGTGCTTTAAGCTTACAAAATAAACTATGGTCTCTCTGTGTCAATTATTTGGGAATTAGCAGGGGTAAAGAAGCCTTCAAGAGTCTATTACAATTAACACAACATGGGTGGGAAAAGATCTGGAGAAAAAAAGATGCCTCTGGGACTGTGGACATAACTCAACAGCACAGTACATGACTGGACTCTTTAAGTGGCTGGGGTGTGGCTCACTGGTAAAACCCGGGTAGAGAGCTCTCCCTTGGTGCTTAGAAGCACAGCTTCAGATGCAGAACCTATGCCTGGAATCTTCTGTGATGAGTGGCAGGAGTGTGGGAGGGGCTGAGGAGATTGCCGCTCAGAGATAGATCATTTGCCTAGGATTTTCTGAGAGAGTCTGGGGCATGGCTCTGCAGTATGAAATTACCTAGTGTCCTCCATTGAGAGGCTGGGACTATGGCTTAGCTGAGAGAACTTGTAAGGAAGGCTCCTCTAAGAGGACTGGGGGTGTGGCTTAGCAGTAGAGCAATTGCCAACCATTAATAGGGGGATCAAGGCCTTGCTCATTGGTGTGAACTGCTGCCAAGAGTCCAGAGTGAGGTGGTGGAAGGGGGCTCAGGAGTACCAATGAGGCACAGGATCCTCAGTGAGGGCTAGGGAATACATCACAGGGTTAGAGGCCCTGATCAGATTTCCAGAGAGGGGCTGAAGTTGTCTCTCAGCAGTAGAGCACTGGCTTAGCATGTTCCAGGACATTACCAACCTCCACAGTACACGGGGGAGGGGGAAGGAAGCATAGGAAAGGAGAAAGTGGTCCCCAGTTGTACTGGCTGCTTGTGTGTCAACTTGACACAAGCTAGAATCATTACAGAGGAAGGAGCCTCAGTTGGAGAATTGCCTCCATGAGATCCAGCTGTAAGGCATTTTCTCAGTTAGTGATCAGTAGGAGAGGGTCCAGCCCATGGTGCCTCACAACCATCTATAATGTAATCTGATGCCCTCTTCTGGCCTGCAGGTGTGCATGCAGGTGTGCATGCAGGCAGAGCACCGTATACATAATAAGTAAATAAATAAACAGATAAATAAATCTTTTTAAATATTGCTTTAAGTAAATAAATAAAGAAAGAAAGGAAGAAAGAAGAAAGAAAGAAAGAAAGAAAGGAAGGAAGGAAGGAAGAAAGAAAGGAAGGAAGGAAGAAAGAAAGAAATTCTGCCTAGCATCCTCTGGTACAGTGGGTGCAAATTGTGAACGGTCACAGCTCTGCTGTACAGCATTTGCCTAGAGTGCTCTAAGAGGGTGGAAGGGAGTGCTTTAGACTCAGAGCACTTGCTTAGAGTCCTCCAATCCTGGCTCACTATAGAGCATCTGCTGGGATTCCCCAGTGAAGAGTCGGGTGTGTGGTCCAGTGGTGCAGCTCAAGTCTGGTTCTCAAGCGAGGGCTAGGTGGTGTAATCTCACAGCCCCAACCAGAATGTCCCTGGGACAGGATGGGGCATGGCTTGGCAGAGGTGCAGACAGGAGCATTCCCAGTGAAGAAAAGCAGAAGGGAGAAAACCCAATCCCAACTAGTTTTCTTGGTTTTGCTTTTATTTTGAGACAAGATCTCACTCTGTAGCCCTGTCTGTCCTGGAACTCACTTGGTAGACCTAGCTGGTCTCAAACTCACAGGGATCTGCTCACCTCTGCCTGCGCCTATTCCTCTAAGTCCTGTCTCTGCCCCTCTGCCCCTCTGTCCCTCTGCCCCTCTTCCCTTGACTCCTGAGTGCTTAAAGAAATGCATCACCATGCCTAGTACAATCCCAGATTTTAGAACAAATAATGTACGTGTGTGTGTGTGTAGATTCCCCGCCCCCCCCCTCTCCTATTGTTCACTGCTGCCTGTACAAGACTAGATAGCTTTTAAATTTCTGGGGATTCTCTGGTTCCTGGCCCACTGCCCTGCTGCCCTATAGGAGCCCCTGACTAGAGACAGGCTAACAAGGTGTACATGCGTTGTAGGGATGCAATTTCCCAGCCTCCCAGTAACCCCACTTTTGGTGCCCACTCACCGGGATGAGAACACCCTGGGCATCTTTGCATCCACACTGAGTTCTGAGCATACACTTGTCGCTATTCAGCACATAGCCAGATTGGCAGACACAACCCTCCTTGCAGGTGAAGGGGGCATTACGGCTGGTGCCCATACAGAGGCCCTCTGGGTCAGAGCAGGAAGGCAGGCAGGAGGGAAGGCAGCTGGTGTAGAGGCTGTGTGCTGGGCACTGCAGAGCTATGGGATGGAGAGAAGGTGGGTTAGTGCAGTGGAATAGAATGGGACAAGGAAGCAGAGAAAAGCAGTCTATGCCAAATGACCACAGAGCTCGGGGGAGCGCTCTCCTCTCTCTCTCTCTCTGTCTCCTTCTGTTCTTTCCTTAGCAAGCATTTACTGAGCATGGGGTGTGTGCCAAGTTCTGGGAAAAGAAACTAAGAAGAGTGGATCTTGGACCAGAGAGCATTTCACTTAGTGGTTAACAATGCTCGCTGCTCTTGTAGAATATCTGAGCTCAGTTCCCAGCACCCAGGTTGAGTGGCTTACAATATTCTATAATTCCAGCTCCAGGAGACCTATCTCTCTCTCTCTCTCTCTCTCTCTCTCTCTCTCTCTCTCTCTCTCTCTCACACACACACACACACACACACACACACACACCACATCTTTAAAAAGAAAGAGAATGAAGAGGAGGAGAGATCTCCCAAGTCTGTGTGGAAACTAACATGTGAGAAAGGATTGACATCCATTGACAAGGGTATGGCCGAGCCATGGATACCCAGAGTCCCTCCCTACTGTGGTACCCCTAGCATCTTAGAATGAGCGAACTAAGTAAGCTCCTTCTTACCCTTTGTCTGGCTCCTTCAGCCCTGAGCACACCCTCCCTCACCTTCCCCCATGGCTCCCTTACTGATTTCGGTGCAGTTACTACTGCTGTCATTGCTGTCACGGCAGTAGGTCCCCTGGGGACACTGGAAATTCTGGCACTGGACAGCCCCTCCCACACAGGTGCAGCTCTGGGTGCAGCCTCTGGAGATCCAGGTCTTGCCTGCCTGCAGAAGCCAAGGAAGAGGGAGTGAGGACTTGGCAGAGTGTTCTAGAGACAAACTTACAGCCTGAACAGATTGTCTACATACTCTTCACCTGCTGAGTCAACCATTCACAAGTGAGAACTATTTGCTTTAAAAAAAAAAAAAAACTGCATTCAGACGCTGGAGAGATGACTAAACATTTGAGAGCACTTGCTGCTCTTCTATAGTATCCAAATTTAGACTCCTGCACCCACATTGGGACCCCCCCGCAAAACTACTTATAACTCATGCTCCAGGCTATCTGATGTCCTCGTTTGGCCAATTCAGGCACTTGAACTGGTGTGGCATACATTCATATAGAGACTCGAATACACACATAAGTACAATTTATAAAATATCTTTTTACATGGTTTTTAGTGATGGTATATGTGATTCAGAGGCAGAGGTCTGTGTAGAATCCCCAGCGAGGAGCTGAGAAGAAGGCTCAGCAGTAGAGTGCTTGCCTGGAATTCTCAAAGAGTGACTGGCAGTGGTAATGAGTTAGATCGCTAGCCTGGAACGGCACGATGACTCCAGGCCTGATCAATGGTCACACTCCAGGGCCAGCATCCCAGGCTCAGAGAGAGGGAAGGAAGAAGGGGGACCCCAAAGTACTCTCCATGCCCACTCACCGGGATGAAGGTACCCTGGATGTCTTTGCAGCCGCACTGAACTCTGGGCACACATTTGTCCTCATGAAACACGAAGCCTGGCTGACAGAGGCAGCCCTCCTTGCAGCTGGAGGGGACTTTGGTGCTGCTGGCCTCACAGTGGCCATTCAGGTTGGAGCAAGAAGGCAGACAGGAGGGAAGGCAGTTGGTGAAGCGGCTGTGGGCCGGGCACTGCAGAGCTACGGGGAGGAGGGAGAGTGGGGTTAGTGGAGAGGCTCAGGGAAGGCCTGGGGAAGCAGACACAAGAGAAACCGGAGGAGTAGAATGTTCAAGAGAACTTGAAGTGGGTGGGGTTTGCTTCCCACCCCCAAACATTTCCTGACACAGGCTGTGTGCCAAGCCCCTAGGGAAGAAAGTGAGGAGAATGGATCTTCTAAGTTGTTTTAGGGTGCTAACTGTGGAGAAACCAAGACTAAGAAAGTACCTAGCCCCAAAATTGGTCCCCAGAATCTCCCCTCACTGTGTCACCTCCTACCCATGGCCTCTGAGGCCCAGTCATGAACATTCTCCCTCACGTCTTTCCTGTGGCTTCCTTACTGATTTTGGTGCAGTTACTGTTGCCATCCTCTATGTCCTTGCAGTAAGTCCCTGAGGGGCACTGGAAACTCCTGCAGTGGATGGTCCCTGCCATGCAGGTGCAGGTCTGCGTGCAGCCTCTGTTGACCCAGGTCTTGTCTGCCTGCAGAAGCCATAGGAATAAACATGAAGTGAGGGCAGAAGGCCTGGTTAGAAGGCAACAGCCTCATCTTCCTGAAGTGCTGACCTTCGCCCTTTGTATCTGCAGGTCGCACATCTATTTAGTCAGGCAGTCACTGCTGACCCGTGTGATTCGTAAAGCGCCTACTAGAATCCCGCATTAAAGGGTACACAGGGGGCCTCAGTGCTATTGTTCCAGCTCCAGTCATCCCTCGGTGGCCTGGGAGTACAGCGCAGCTCTCACAGCTTCTCACGACATACAGTCTCCTAGTGGGGATTTGGCTGTGGAGCATCAGTTGGAGAGCGCTTGTCTAGTATGTTCCAGGACCTGAGCAACCTGCACTCTCCAAAGGCAGCCACGCATACAGACAGGGCATCCCAGGTGCACGAAACAGAAGAAACGAGAAAGTCAGCCCAATCCTACTTTTCAAAACAACCCGTGTGTGTGTGTGTGTGTGTGTGTGTGTGTGTGTGTGTGTGTGTTCACATGTCTGTGGAGGTCAGAGGTGCCGTTTCTCACCTTCCACTTTGTATTGAGACCTCTCTCTTCTCTCTCCCACCTTCTCTCTCCCCTCCCTTTCTCTCCTCCTTTTCTTTTTGCTGGTGTCCTCCTCTCTAAGCACACAAGACTATCCTAGGGACTCTCTTGTCTCTACCTCCCGTCTTCCAGTAGGAGGCGTGGATTACAGACACAGGCTACCCAGCCGGTCTACATGGGTTGTAGAGATTCACACTTAAGCCCTCATTCTTTTGGTGTATATACTTTCTATACTGCGCCATTCCCCAGCCCCCACCACTCCACTCTCTATGCCCACTCACCGGGATGAGAACACCCTGGGCGTCTTTGCAGCCACAGAGAATTCTGAGCACACACTTGTCCTTATGCAGCACAAAGCCAGGTCGGCAGACGCAGCCCTCCTTACAGGTGGAGGGGGCTTTGGTGCTGGAGCCCCCACAGTGGCCTTCTGGGTCTGAGCAGGAAGGTTGACAGGATGGAAGGCAGTTGGTGTGGCGGCTGTGGGCCGGGCACTGCAGAGCTAGCGGGTAGGGAGAGTAGGGTTAGTAGGAAGACTAGAGCGGTTCAAGAAGCAGTGGCTACAGAAACCAGGTGGGACTGAATGGCCAATGGAGTTCTGAGGGGTTTCCCCTCCTTGTATTATCCATTCAGCAAACATTTACTGAGTATGGGATGTGTGCCAAGGAGTGAAGTAATAAAATGCATCTCCCAAGTCAACATGGGATATTAACCATGAAGAGACTAATGCTGAGAAAGGACCAGATGAGCTCTGGGGCCCCAGCACCTCTCTCCTCTGTCCCAGACCTCAGAACCCTGGGGAAGCAATCTCCTTCTTGACTGTCTCTGATCCCTTTAGTCATGAGCATGCCCTCTCCCCTCTCCCGCCAGGTAGCTCCCTTACTGATTTTAGCACAGTTACTGGTGCCATCCTCGATGTCCTGGCAGTAAGTCCCCGAGGGACACTGGAATTTCTGGCATTGAATGACTCCTTCCATGCAGTTACAGCTCAGGGAACAGCCCCTGGAGGTCCAGCTCTTGCCTGCCTGAAGAAGCCACGGGAAAAGGAAGAAAGTGAGGAAGGAGGGGCTGGTTCGAGGGACACAGCCTCACCCACTGTCTGA
The DNA here is from genome assembly GCF_903995435.1 of Acomys russatus. Lineage (NCBI taxonomy): Eukaryota > Metazoa > Chordata > Mammalia > Rodentia > Muridae > Acomys > Acomys russatus. Next base: position 39,538,668 of record NC_067155.1, on the reverse strand, counting down.
AGGGCTTCGGGCTGCCCTCCCAACTGCAGAGTCACCATCTAGTGGGCCAAATCAACCAGAGAAGAAAACCACTTCATCCTGTCAGCATGTGCGGTGCACATCTCTAATCCAAGCACTTGGGAAGCAGAAGCAGGCAGATCTCTGTGAGTTCAAGGCCAGCCAGAGCTACATAGTGGGATCCTGTCTCAATAAACCAAACCAAACAAACAAGTAAATGCTGCATCTGGGGCTGGGAGTACAGTTCAGGGATACAGTGCTTGCCTAGAACCCTCCATGAGGGGCTAGGGTATGGCTCATCCTCAGAGTTCGTCTATAAGTCCTACTGAAGGGGAAGGCTCAGAGTTAGAGTAGAGGCCTAGAATCTTCCAATGGGAGCCTGCTGTATAACTCAGCCACAGAGCACCAGAGTAGGATCCAACTCATAGGCAAGGGTGGGAGGTGGAGGTGGGGCCTGTACTAGAGGCAGAGGGCCTGTCTAGAATGCCCTAGTGAAGGGCTTAGGGTATTTTGCTTAGCAGCAAAGCATTTATCTAGAACCCTCCAGTTAAGGGCTAGGGGTGTGGCTCACTGGCAGAGGGCCTGCCTAGCGTGTGGTAGGCCCTGACCAACCAGGGAAGGATATCCCAGGTGGAGAGAAGCAGAAGAAACTAGAAAGTGGCCACCAAACATATTTCTAAAAAATATTTTTCTGTGTTTTTGTGGAGAAGCAATTGAGGAAGGACTTATTCATAAAGGCCAGAGGGCAATCTCTAGTTTTGACTCTTACCTTCTACTTTATATTGAGAGTCTCGTGTGTATGTATGTACGTACGTACGTATGTATGTATGTATGTGTGTACGTATGTATCTATGTATGTATGTACGTATGTATGTATGTATGTATGTATGTACGTATGTATGTATGTACGTACGTATGTATGTATGTATGTACGTACGTATGTGTGTATGTATGTACGTACGTATGTATGTATGTATGTACGTACGTATGTATGTATGTATGTACGTACGTATGTATGTATGTATGTACGTATGTATGTGTGTATGTATGTATGTACGTATGTATGTACGTATGTATGTGTGTATGTATGTATGTACGTACGTACGTATGTACGTATGTATGTATGTATGTATGTACGTATGTATGTATGTATGTACGTACGTCCGTACGTATGTATGTATGTATGTACGTATGTATGTATGTACGTACGTATGTACGTATGTATGTATGTATGTACGTACGTACGTATGTATGTATGTATGTATGTACGTATGTATGTACGTACGTACGTATGTACGTATGTATGTATGTATGTATGTACGTACGTATGTATGTATGTATGTACGTACGTACGTACGTATGTATGTATGTATGTACGTATGTATGTATGTACGTACGTATGTACGTATGTATGTATGTATGTATGTATGTACGTATGTACGTATGTATGTACGTACGTACGTATGTATGTATGTATGTATGTATGTATGTACGTACGTATGTATGTATGTATGTACGTATGTATGTATGTATGTACGTACGTACGTATGTATGTATGTATGTACGTACGTATGTATGTATGTATGTACGTACGTATGTATGTATGTATGTACGTATGTATGTATGTATGTACGTATGTATGTACGTATGTATGTATGTATGTACGTACGTATGTATGTATGTATGTATGTACGTATGTATGTATGTATGTACGTATGTATGTATGTATGTACGTATGTATGTACGTATGTATGTATGTATGTACGTACGTATGTATGTATGTATGTATGTATGTACGTATGTATGTATGTACGTATGTATGTATGTATGTACGTATCTATCTATCTATCTATCTATCTCTCTCTATCACTATCTCTAGCTCTCTCTGTGTATATACTGCTGTTCTCCACAAGACTAGCTCCCACTTCCTGAAGAGTCTGAGGAGCACTGTGACTAGAGAACTACTACAGCAGCTTATATGGGTTGTGGTCACTAGAATCCAGGTCCTCAGACTTGCACTGTGTGGTGGCTATTGTTGGTTGTCAGTTTGATTACATCTGGAAAGAACTAAAACCCGAATGACTGGGCACACCCGTGAGGGATTTTCCCCCCTTAATTACAACATTTGAAGTGGGAAGACACACTTCTAATCTGGATCTTTGGGGTGGGAGGATTCACCTTTAAAACAGACCACGACATGGAAGAAGGAAGCTTTCTCTCACTTTGTCTACCTGCTCTCTCTAACAGGTCCGCCCCCTTACCAGCATCAGAGCCTACTTTGGGACTCCAGCACACACTGAGGACCAGTATGTGCCTGGGACACCCAGCCTCGTGGACTGAACGACTACTGGATTCTTGGACCTTCCATTTATTGGCAGCCATTGCTAGATTAACTGGAACACAGCCTGTAAGTCATCCTAATAAATTCCCTTCCTACATATAGAGAGATTCATTCCATATGCTGTTAATCTAGAGACCCCTGACTACTACACACAGCAAGAGATTTGCCCACTGAACACTCTCAAACCCACTGATGATGACACCAACTCACAGGGATGAAGACACCATGGGCGTCTTGGCAGCCACACTCCATTCTGAGCACACACTTGTCCTTATGCAGCACGTAGCCAGGGCGACAGACACAGCCCTCCTTGCAGCTGGAGGGGGCTCTGGTGCTGATGCCCTCACAGCGGGCATCGGGGTCCGAGCAGGAGGGTTGACAGTGGGGAAGGCAGTCTGTGAACTGGCTGTGGGCTGGGCACTCTAGAACTATGGGGTTGAAGGAAAAGAGGATTAGTGGAGAGAGTAGAGGGGTCTCGTAGAATACAGAAACACCAAGCAGGGCAGAATAAGCAAGAGATCTTGGGGCCTTTTTTCCCTTCCTTTGTGCATTCAGCAAACATTTCCTGACTATGTGTGTGGAGCCATGAGAGAAGAGAGAGAGAAGGATGTGGGAGAGAACCATTTGAGGACTTACACTGAGAAAGGGCTAACATCAGTCACCAGGGTCTTTTCCAACTAGGGTAGCTCTTATCCTTGAGCTTTAAGGCCCAGAGGACCAAGATGCTTTTTGCCCTGCCTCTGAGGTTTTTTTTTCATTGTTGTTGTTTTGTTTTTGTTTTTGAGCACACCCTCCCCACCTTGTCCGTGGCTCCCTTACTGAGTTTGACACAGTTACTGCTGCCATCACTGTTGTCCCTGCAGTAGGTCCCCGAGGGACACTGGAAAGCCTGGCACCTGATGGTCCCTCTCATGCAGGTACAGCTCTGGGTACAGCCTGTGGACATCCAAGTCTTGCCTGCCTGCAGAAGTCAGGGGATGAGAAAGGAATTGGAGACTGAGAGGATGCTGTAGAGAGCCAGGCTGAGCCTCATGCCTGCAGGGTTACGGATGCTCTCCCTGTCTTCGAGTTCCATAGCTATTCAGTCAACCAGTAGAAAATATCTGATTTTTTAAAAAAGGCATCTGGGGCTGCAGGCATGGTCCAGAGACAGAGGCCTGTGTGGAATTCCCCAGTGGGTCTTAGGGTGTGGCTGAGCAGTACATTGCTCGCCTTGATTCACATCAGGCAGCTTGTGCTGGATGGCTCAGAGTTAGGAGGCCTAGAGTCCCTCAGTGAGATGCTGACAGCAAGGCGCATCCTTAGAGCGCCTGCCCTACGTAGTCTTCATGTTCGAGGGCTAGCCATACAGACAGCAGCATCCCAAGCAGAGACAAGTAAGGGACGGAGGAAGGAAGGGGAGGGACCCCGAGCCCACTCTCCACACCCACTCACTGGGATGAAGGCACCCTGGGTGTCTTTGCAGCCACAGTGAATTCTGGGTACACACTTGTCCTTGTCAAGCACAAAGCCGTCGTGGCAGAGGCAGCCTTCTTGACAAGCAGAGGGGACTTTGGGGCTTGTGCCCTTGCAGCCGCCATCCAAGTTGGAGCAGGAAGGAAGGCATGGGGGAAGGCAGTTGCTGTAGCGGCTGTGGGCCGGGCACTGCAGAGCTAGGGGGAGGAGGAGAGATGGGTAACTGGAGAGGGCCAGAGGGGCTCAAGGAAGCAGACACTACAGAAACCAGAGTGGGCTGAATGCTAAACAGAGTTGCGCGGTCTCATTCTTTTGTTACTCACTCAGCAACCATCCCTGAGTGTGGACTGTGTGCCAGGCCCTTGGGAAGAAGGTGGCTCTCTCACGTTAACGTGGGAGGCTAAGCCCTGACTGATCTCCAGAACCCCCATCCACTGTGGTACTGCCCATCCTCCACCTCTTAGGCCAGGGGACTCAGCGCCTTCTCGCCTCACCATTGGTCCCTCCAGTCACGAGCACACCCTCTCTACCTTCCCTGTGGCTCCCTTACTGATTTTGACACAGTTACTGCTGCCGTCCTCATTGTCCTGGCACTGAGCCCCTGAGGGACAGTGGAAATTCTGGCACTCGATGGTCCCGCCAATGCAGATGCAGTTCTGGGTACAGCTACTAGAGATCCAGCTCTTGCCTTCCTGCGGAAGCCATGAGAAGGGAAACAGAACGAGGGAAGGGCTGCTGCCGGGTTGAGGGCCTTATATTTTTCTGTCTGCAGGTTTCACCTCTACTGAGTCAATAAACCACAGATGGAAAAATAAGAAAGACAAATGCAGGCCTGGAGAGATGGCTCAGTGGTTAAGAGCACTGTCTGTTCTTCCAGAGGTCCTGCGTTCAATCCCCAGCAACCACATGGTGGCTCATAACCATCTATAATGTGATCTGCTGCCCTCTTCTGGTGTATAGGCACACATGCAGGCAGAACACTGTATACATAACAAATAAATCTTAAAAAAAAAAAAAGACAAATGCGCCTGAGGCTGGAGGCGGGGCTCATGAAGAGCTCAGGAGCTGCTGTGTACAGTCCTCATAAAATGGCCAAGGACATAGCTCAGAGGTAACCAGCAGAGCCTGCACCAGGCCCTCCCTGATCAACTTTCATACTCCAGGGCCATTCGTACTGACACGTTCGTTCCAGACTGAGAGAAACAATGACGAGGAAAAAGTGGCCCCCAATCCTACTTTCTACACCCACTCACCGGGACGAAGACGCCTTGGGCGTCTTTGCAGCCACAGTGAGTTTTGAGCACACACTTGTCGTTATTCAGCACGTAGCCGGGATGACAGGTGCAGCCCTCCTTGCAGGTGGTGGGGACTTTGTGGCTAGAGCCCTCACAGAGGCTGTCTGGGTCCAAGCAGGAAGGTGGACAGGAGGGAAGGCAGTTTGTGTAGTAACTGTGATCTGGGCATTCCAGAGCTATGGATTAGAGGGAGAATAATATCAGTTAGGAGGGCCAGAAGGACCCAAGGAAGCCAAGGCTGCGGAAGCCAGGGTGGGCTCAATCATCAACAGAAGTTGCCCCCGCCCCTATTTTATTATTCATTCAATATTGGCTGAGTATGAGCTGTGTGCATATCCCAGAATGGATGGATGGATGGATGGTTGAATAAATAAAGTACTTTTAAATTAATGTGGGAAACTTATCCAGGTCAGCCAGCAAAAGCAAAGTGACCTTCATGTCCTCAGTCACTAAGTATAGGTATACACTGAGTACCAGGTTTAATGAGGCCACAGGGCAGTGAGGGGAAACTGTCAAGGAATTCAAAATGGTCTTTAAGGGAAAGAGCTATGTGTGCCACCATACCAGCACTTGGAGGACAGAAACAGGAGCGTCCAGACTCAAGGCTATCCTTGGCTACAATAAGTGAGTTTAACGAGAGAGAGAGAGAGACAGACAGACAGACAGACAGACAGACACAGACACAGACACAGACACAGAGAGACAGATTTCCTAGCAGGTAAAGGTGTTTGCTATCAAGCCTGATGACCTGAATTGAATTTCTGGGATACACACAGTGAAAGGAGAGCAGTAACTCCCCAGACTTGTGTGCTCCCCTCTACATGTGCACTGTTACACATGTGCATGACAACATGCACAGGAACTGTACAAGTTCAAGCCCAACAAAATCTCAGCACGGAGAAAGGATGTGAACGCTCTCCCACCCCTAGCGGACAGTCAGTTTTCTTTCACAGCATGGCCACTGGGAAGTGGACCACACACCAATAGATGCCTGCACACCCAAAAGTGAATGAAGAGCACAAACCAACTCAATTCTTTAAATGACAACAAAAACCAATAAATAAATAAATATTCCCCCAAGACAAAACAAACCAAACAAACAAACAAAAACCCACCCACACCAGTGGTGGCACACACCTGTGATCCCAGCACTCAGGAGGCAGAGGCAGGTAGATCTCTGTGAGTTTGAGGCCAGCCTGGTGTAAAGAGTTGAGTTCCAGGATAGCCAGGGCTACACAGAGATCCTGTCTTGAAACCTGCCCCTCCAATTACATATAATACATGTAAGTGTAGTATATAGATATACAGTTTAAATGAAATTATATCACTTGGGCTGACAACCCCAGTATCAGATGTGAGAGACCCCTTCGGAGTTGTTGGTCAGGCAAAGACTCCAAAACAATATAGGCTATTGGCCTTGGTTGCGCAAACGTAAAGGCAAATCACATTTGCTGAAGACTCATGCACTTTGGATACAATACTGGAGCATCTGAGCTGGATCCTCCCCAAGAGCCTCCTCCCCGAGGACTAGCTTTCATAGGACCAGCAGGTGCTGTGCAAATTTCAAAGGAAGGCAACAACCAATAGTCTCCCCTAGCTGTTGTATCTAGGAGTCACAACCGCCACCCGCACAGTAAGACATCCCCATGGGTGCACTGGTGACATCTATATCTTGGCAATAACAGTCAACTGTCTAAATGACCTAAGGCCTGCTCAGCAGGAGGGGACCTGTGCTTGATACCGGAAACCTGGCCTAGGGCTAGTGAGCTCATGCAGCTTAGAGAAGAGTGTTATCACTTTACTAAGTCAGAAAAAATCTGAGCTGCATTCTTACACAGTTCAAATACGTTCCCCTATATCCGTAGGTAAGTGTAGCCCACACCCCTCACCAAAGGAGCCTCTCTTTGCAACAGATGGAGATCATTATAGAAAACTGAAAGTGGTCAAAATGTAAACAAACAAACAAAACACTGCCTAGGGGCTGGAGAGAGCAGCTCTTCCAGAAAACCCAGGTTCAATTGCCAGCACCCACGTGACAGCTCACAAGTTTCTGTAACTGCAATTACAGAGGACCTGACACCCTCACACAGACATGCAGGCAAAGCACCAATGCACATGAAATAAGAGTTAAAATAGAAAAGCAACTGCCTAGACCCATCTGACACATCTAAGTCACAACTCCTCCAGCTACGGCTCAGGGAACATTGCAGAAGAGGGGACAGAAGGATCACAAGAGCAGGAGGGCCAGGAAATCTGCTGTGACTGTGTCTCCTAGAAACAACAGGCAAGCTTCATTCAAGATGCTGCCATACGGCTGCCTAAACAAGACCTGCACAAGCACAGCACCAACAGATGTGCTAGTATGGAAGGGGGAAACCTCGTGTGTGTGTGTGTGTGTGTGTGTGTGTGTGTGTGTGTGTGTGTGTGTGTGTGTGTGTGTGTGTGTGTAGTAAGGTAGATGGCTGTATAAGGAACAGCACACAAAGTTGGTTTCTAGTCTCCATATGTACATGCACATGCTCCTACACACACACACACACACACACACACACACACACACACACACACAGAGGTTTTTAGGGTACAACGTTAGAGTTTTGGGTGACTGTTCAGGCAGCAAACTCTCTCTGTAATTTTTTCATTTTGGAAGATGCTAACCTGTACTTCCTGTTTACTCAGGTAATTAAATTTATTCCTTCTCAAGTCTCTGATGGGGTTGAAGACCAGATAGTTAGTTTTAAACTTAAACTTAGTTGTTTAGAAGTTAAGAAGATACCTTTAGGTCTAGATAGATATTTTTAGGTTGATAGATATGAGCTTTAATAGAGATTGATTTACATTCAGAACTTTAGACTCGCCAAGATAGATCATCTCTCTTCAAGGTTTGCCAAGTATCTTTAGATTAGACATTATGTCTGTGAGTCTTACCTATTGGTTTTTATAATTTTTCATAATTGTTCTTACTGTATATAAAAAGAATGACCTTTTTATTTAGATATAAAAGGGGACTTGTTGGAGGTTGGTCTGATGTATTTTGACGCTAATTACTGCTTGCTGTCTCTGTGACCCACCTTGCCTAAGGAGCCTAACCTGTTTGACAAATAAAAGGCCATCGCACCCGTGCAGGGCAAATGGGGTAGGCACAGCTAAGGTTCCAGGGCTTGGGGAGACAGAGAGAATCTTGGGAAGGAGAGAGACTGGAGGAGAGGAGAAGAGAAGAAGGCTGCCATGGGTTAGGTGGAGGAGAAGCTCATGGCAGGTGTGGATGGAGGATTTGGCCCAGATGAAGAACATTAGCAAGTATATGAGATTATGGATGGGAGGTAGCTTGAGAGAAATTATTAGAAGCAGATGGCATGGGATTGGGACAGGGATTCCATACCTGCCCCACCATGGGAGGTAGTTTAGGGGATTACTATATGCCGTGCCCCAGGTTAGCTAAGGCTATTTAAAAAATATAACAGGTGTCTGTGTCGATTGATTGCTAGTAGGTTATACTGCCGTAATAATAATTATAGGCCTAAGAATAAACATTATTAGGCCATACTGCTAATTTAACTGTAACACTCCAGTATTCAGGAGGCAGAGGCAGGAGGACCCTTAGCTTGAGGCCAGCCTAAGCTAGAGAAATCTGTGAGGAGACATGGGGTTTGGAGTAGCTCTGGGGTAACTACAGGGAGACTCACGGCAGAAGCTGCTGTTCCTCCAGATAGGTGGTGCAAGCCCCTGGTTAAGGCAGGCGTCTCCGAAGGACTGCAGGGACTCACAGAGAGCACGGAAGAGCTCTCTGAACTCACAGAAGCTGTTCATGCATCCGAGCAGGAAGGGCTTGAGGGGAACCTGGGAGGCACACTGGGCCCAGACAGGACTCAGCAGGGCCCTTTGGCAGTTTGCCTGTGCTTTCTCAAAGTCACTGGGCCTGCATTTTCCATTCATGATCTCCTGCGGTTTCACTTGGATGTTCTGTTCCTCCATTCTCTGGCAACTAGAATGGGAAAGCGAAAGCAGGGCCTCAGAAGAGCTGGGCATGGTGGAGTATGCCTGCTCTCAGGTGCTTGGAAGGGGAAGCCTGGGGGGGGGGGGGCAGAAGTTCAGAGCTGGGGATGGTGAGAAATTATGGCAACTAAGGCCCTTGCCAGCGCACCTCAGGACCTGAATGGGATCCCTGGACCCGACACACTGGAATAGGAGGGCATGTACTCTTACTAACTGTCCTGGGGCCTCCACACAGGCACCGCGGTGCGTGTACACACACAAACAGAATTCATAAAATTGAAAGAAAAAAGTTTAAGTTGTTCAAGGAGGCTGGAGAGATGGGTCAGTGGTCAAGAACTTGTTGCTCTTGCGGAGGACCCCAAGTTCAATCTCCAGTACCCACATGATAGTTCATAAGCACCCTTAACCAGCTTCAGGGGGTCCAGTGCCCTCTTCTCATCACGATGGGCACGAGACACATATGCAGTGCACATGTACACATACAGGCGAAACACTCATACACAGAAAATAAAAAAGATAATTTTTTAGAAGTTGTTCACTGGGTGGTGATGGTGGCAGTGGCATACACCTTTAATCTCAGTACTCAGGAGACAGAGGCAGGCAGATCTCTGAGTTGAGAGAAAGAAAGGAAGAAAGAAAGAAAAAAGGAAAAAAATTCAAAGTCATCCTCAGCTACAGATGGGTTTGAGGCTGGCACGGAATATATAAGACCTTGCCTTAAATATGCACACACACACACGCGCGCACACACACACGCGCGCACACGCACACGCACACACAGGAAAGGTGATGGCAAAATGGCTCAGCAAGCAAAAGTACTAGTTGACTCAAGATTCCACGTGTGCACCATGCATATTGAAGCCCACTCACACCGCCAGACACAATAACAATAAATGAAATAAAATGGAAGCTGGGAATATGGTTCCAGGTTAGGGCTCTTGCCTGGTCAACCTGTTCAGTTCTAGGCCAGCCAGGGCTACACAACAAGACCTGAAAGGGCAGAAGTGAAGAAACAAGGGAGAAAGGAATGGAAGGGAAGGAGGGAAGCAGGATGGATAGACAGCCTTAGAGGACCATTACGTTGGGTAGATGCTCTTATCTTCCCAGCTATTCATGAACTCCTGCTCATCCTCAGCTAGCTCGTCACTGGGCATCATGAGCTCATCCTCTTCTTCGCCGTTGAAGTTGCCACACACACCGCAGACCTGGGCAGGCAGGGGGAGGTGGATTTTCAGCGCTAAGTGAGTAGAGAGGGATAAAGCACTTTTTTCTTTTCCAAAAGAAATGAAACCTAAGCCTTTTGGTTTTGAGACAGTCTCTCTAGGTAGCCTGGAACTGGCCATCCTCCTGCCTCAGCCTCTCACATGCTACGATAAGAGGTGCATGCCAAGTCTAAGGGCATTTTTCATTGATGCATACTTGCCACCCCTACATGGAAATGAACATTCAGCTTTCTTCCTCTATGCTGGGGAATGACCTCTCTGGTGTGTTAGAATGGGATGCCATTTGCCCCTCAAAGGCCATGGTGTTTTTCCTCCTCACCTTTCCATTTGAAGATGCAGGGATTTTGATATCTAAGAAATTATTGCTCTCAAATTTGACTTGAACTTCATCCTTAATTGTGACAATGGTATAGACGTCTTCAGTCGTGATGCTGACTCCCGGGATCTGGGTGGTGGCAGGAAGGGTGACCAGCGTGTCATTGATCTGAAGAGGAAAATAGATCCATGAGTAGATGGAAAAACCCGAGCTCTCCTCCCAGGGTTCACTCTTCCTTCCCAGCCCAGGACTGGTACCCAACGTACCAGGACTGAATGGTCTTTCTGCAGAGTGACATGGAAGCTGAAGATCTCAATGTATAGCTGATAGACGCCGAAGGTCTTGCTTTTGCTTCTGGTGTTCTGCTCAGTCTTGGCACTGATCGTGAAGAAAGGCAGGTTCATGTTGGGGTGGCACACTTTGACCATGATGTAAGTACACATGTCTTGGATAGGATGGCTATAGCCATCGAAGCTCACGATCTGGGAATCCTCTGAGATGTGACACTCTCCAATCTCTGTGGAGAAAGAGGTGACTAAGGGATCACTTCAACGTCCCCAGGAATGCAGTCCATCCTTCTCTCTGCCTGGTCCAGGCCAGAGAGACCCAAGAGAGAAGACAACCACATTTAAGAATCAAAATCCAAGGATTTGCTGGCACAAGGCTTCAGGGCAGATAGGATGTGACTCACACAGCCAGAAACTTAAAATACGCCACAGAAGAGCAGGCATGGGGCCAATGAGATGGGTGAACAGGCCAAGCCTAATAACCTGAGTTTGATTCCCAGAACTCACATGGTGGAAAATGAGAATTGATTCCCATAAGTTGACCTCTGACCTCCATACGCACAGGTGCATGTCCACCTCCCCACACAAAATAACTAAACGTAATCCCAACCAATACCGTGGGAAGCCGTGGGAATATCAGGAGTTCAAGACTAACCTAGGGTTGGGGTGAGGGGAGGGATGGCACTTTGAGTTCCACCAGGTAAGGCCAGGCTATGTGAAGACTCCAGCACCACAGGGCATGTCAAGAGGGGATGTAGAGGACTTGGAAAGCTGCCCCTAGTGACTAAGGGTCCCCTGCAGCATGCCCACCCCACCCTTTACTCCCCCTACCCCCCCAGCCTCCCACCCCCACCCCACTCTCGCTTACCTGCGGCACAGCGCAGCCGCCCATCCTGGCGCAAGCACACGTGGTTGGCCTCACAGGCCGTTTGGTTGCAGGCGATGTTGCCGTGGACTGAGCAGGTGCAGATGGTGGTGCAGGTCTTCTCCGTGTACCAGCTCTCCCCCAACTGTGGGGCATGGCCATCATCAGCAGAGCCAATAGGAAACTTGGAAACTGGAGATGGGTGGAGCCCTCCCCAACCCAGAAGGGTAAACTGCATTTGGTCCCTGCCCTTCCCTCATCTTTCTCTCTTCCTTCCCTCCCTCCTTCCCTTCACCAGACATTTTCCTTCCTGCCCTTCCATCCTCCTCCACCTCCGCTTTCCTTCTATCTGCCCATCTATCTTTTCTTTGAGACACGCTCTCGCTCTGTAGCCCAGGATGCCCTTGAGTTTCTGGTCCTTCCACCTCAGCCTTCCACGAGCCGAGTCTAGGCATGCACCACCACTCCTGGATCTTGATCTCTGACTTTTTCTCCTCCTCAGCATCTAGCCTTTGTCCTCACCCCCAGCTCTGTCCTGCCCTCCCCCCTTTTCTTGGGCCCTGAGGCCTCTCTTCTCTCTTGCCTCCCCACGCCTGCCCACGTGAAGGCAGAAGGGGAGAACATCCCGTGCCATAAGGCCTCTCACCATGTGATAGGAGCCTTCCTGGTCACTACAGCCACAGTGTCTGAGGGGCACACAGGTGGTTCCACTCAGGATGTGGCCTCTCTGGCATTCACAGCCCTCGAAGCAGGGCAGTGTTGGGCAGTCTCTTGGGGTGCTTAGGGTGAGGCAGGTGGCTGGGCAGGGGTCGGCACATGGGTTGTAGCTGCTCCTGGGCGGGCACCTCAGAGCTAAGAGGAAAATAAATGTTTAAAAAAAGGCAGCATTGCACTGCTAGCTCCTGGCCCAGTTGACTGATGCATAAGAAACCCTGGTCTATCTATGTCGTGGGCTTTTAACTTTTTTCTTCTTCTTTTGAGGCAAGGTCTCATGTAGCCGAGGCTAGCCTTGAATTTGCTATGTAGTTAGGCGTGACCTTGGATTTCTGATCCTCCTGCCTCGTCTCCCCAGTTCTGGGATTACAGAACTGTGCCACCGTGCCCTGTTTTATTGATTGATTTAACTGCTTGATCAGTACAGGGTTTTTCTCTGTAGCCCAAGCTGACCTCAAACTCATAATCCTCCTTCCTCAGCCCCCAGACTGCTGAAGTTACAAGCATCAATTACCACACATGCCTCTCATGGTTCTACAAAGAACTATTATTTAGCTTTCCAAAGGAAGTAAGACCTGGGCATGGCAGGACACACCTATAACCCTAGGGCTCAGGGGAAGCGGATGGAGGAAGATTGCCACGAGTTCACGGCCTGCATGAGATAGATGAAAACCTGTCTAAAATCCCATCTTCCTCCTCAAAAATAATGTCCTGGTATGTGCTACAAATGGATGAACCTGGGAAATCATGCTAAGTGGAAGAAGTTGGGGCTAGAGAGATGGTTCAGTGGTTAAGAGCATTGACTGCTCTTCCACAGGACCTGGGTTCAATTCCCAGCAACCACATGACAGTCACAACTGTCTGTAACTCCAAGATATGACACTCTTATACAGACATACCTGCAGGCAAAACACCAATGCACTAAAAATAAAAAAAATTATTTAAAAATAAGAAAGAAGTTGATTATCACAGGACACATACTACATGATTCTTTGTGTGTATGCACATGTTCACATGTGTGGGGATGGGTGTATAGATGTGTAGGAATATTAAAGTCATACCTATAGCATAGGTGCCATTTAAAATATTAAAAATGAGGGGCTGGAGAGATGGCTCAGAGGTTAAGAGCTCTGGCTGCTCTTCCAAAGGTCCTGAGTTCAATTCCCAGCAACCACATGGTGGCTCACCATCTCTAGTGAGATTTGGTGCCCTCTTCTGCTGTGCAGGCAGAACACTGTATAAATAATAAATAAATCTTTTTTAAAATATTAAAATGAACACTTAACCTCAGGTGTCATTCCTCAGGTGCTGTATACTTTTTGAGGGGCTAGGAAAGGAGAAAGCATCTAACTATGTAGTCCTAGGAGGTCTGAACTCCTTATATAGCCCAGGCTGACCCTGAACTCCTGATCCTCCTGCTTCCTCCCAGGTGCTGATCACAGTCCTGTACCACCATCCAGTTCTTAGAGGAAGTAAAGGTTGTAGGGACAGAGGGGGATGTGGGATAGGGATGTGGTTCAGAGTTTCAGTAGGGGGAGAGAAAGTTCAGGTAATGCATGGTGGGAAGGGTTTGATGGCTGTAGAATAAAGGGAATGGCCTTCTTACCACTGAACTCTGGACACTTTGAAAAATGTCCAAAAAGGGGGCTGAGAGAGAGAGAGCTCAGTGATCCAGAGCTCTGTTCATTCTTCCAAAAGACCCGGGTTCAATTCCCAGCACCCACATGGCAGCTCACAGCTGTCTGTAACTCCAGGATCCAACACTGACATGCATGCAGGCAAAACATCAATGCACATAAAGTAAAAGCAAATAAATAAATAAATAATTTCTAAAATGTTCAAGATGGCTTTGGACATTTTATACATATGGTGCCACATTTGATCCTTGGTGGCTTCTCTAGTGAGCAGGGTTTTCATTCACCCATGTTGAGATTCCATTCTTTTTATAGCTGCATAACTATATAACTATATGCATAACTATGCTCTATGTTGTTTACCCTCTCCGCTGTTGATAAGGCACTCAAATTGTTTTTAATCTTTTTTGTTCTTGGTAGGATCTTTCTGGATAGCAGAGGCTGGCCGCCAACTGCCATCACTCCTGCCGCTGCCTCTCGAGCACAGGCATTAGAGGTTATCTGCAGCCCAAACTTCTGTCCACTTGTTGGCTGTGACGAAGAGTGTTTGCATAAGCATTTTAGTTCAGCTAAGTTATTGTTTTCTGCACATATGAAGGGCTGGATTGCAGGTCAGATGGTAAATCTGCTTGGGTTATTTTTAGGAACTGCCATACTGTTTCCCCCAAAATGGGGTTTACCTTTACGGCAGTGGGGCCGCCTAGCATACACAAAGCCTTGGGTTCAGCCTGTAGCACTAAAGAGATAGAAGCAGAAGGCTGTAGGTCTCAGACCCCAGCAGTCAAGAGACTGCTGAGAACACCCTAGACTCTATGGAGAGCTCAAGGCCAATTTTGGCAACTCAACAAGATTTTTGTCTTAAAACCAAACTAATGGGATTGGGAAGATGGCCAAACAGGTAAAGTGTTTGCCAAGTGCTGTGAGGACAAGAATTCTGACCCCCAGCAACTGCGTAAGAGCTGGATGGGTGTGGTCGTCTACCTGTAATCCCACAGCTCTGGAGGCCAAGACAGGGGTCCCAGGGGCAAGCTGGCTAGCTAGACTAGCCCAGTGGAAAAGCTCCAGGTTTATTGAGAGAGCCTGCCTCTGCAAATAAGGTGGAGAGAGAGCAAGGAAGACACCTGAGGCCAACCTTTGTCTTTAGACACATGCACATGTACACACACACACACACACACACACACACACACATGCACACGTGTGCCCACACGTATAAAAATGAATACATAGGGGCCAATAATAGATCAGACAGTAAATGTGCTTGCTGACAACCTGTTAACCTGAGTTTGGTCCCCAGGGCCCTCATGGGGAAGGAGAAAACCAACTCCTACAAGTTGTCCTCTGCCCTCCACATGCACACCACACACAAACTCACACACTGCAAATACCAACCAACCCAAACAGAAAACAAAACAAAACAAAAATTTAAGACAGTTTAAAGACTGAGCTCTCCAGGAGGATGGCCCAAGCCTTTAATCCCAGCACTCAGGAGGCAGAAGCAGGCAGACCTCTGCAAGTTTGAGTCCAATCTGATCTACACAGCCAGTTCCAGGCAGCCAGGGCTACACAGTGAGACTCTGTCTCAAAATTATTTAATTAACTAATTTTTAAAATGCTTAAAGGGTTTGGTTAAAAGAAGTGGCCTAGAAGAAGGGGACAATAACTAGACACAAGGCCAAATTTTTGATGAGGTAAAAAGTCAGATGGAGTCAGGCATGGTGGTGTATGCCAGTAATCCCAGCACTCCTCACCTACACAGCAAGTTTGAGGCTAGCCTGGGTTACACGAGCTCCTGAGAGCTCCCTGTGGGTGTGGGTGCAGACTGGGGGATGGAGCTTTGGGATGGGAGAGAACAGGGTCCTCGGAATTCCCCAAGGGCTATAGGAGCTAGAGGAAGGATCACTCACGGCAGAAGGTGCTGTTGCGCCAGGTAGTCACCTGGCCGGCTTGGGCACACAGAGATGCATAGGCCTGTAGGGAGCGGCAGAGGGCCAGGTTGTCCCCCTTGGTCCCACACTGGCTATACACACAACTGGAGAAGCTGGCCTGCGGAGGCACTGCCTCATGGCAACCGGAGAAAGGCCCTGGAGGACAAGACAAGGTTGGGGAGAAGAGGGTGAGCCCAGTGAGCAACCTGGGCCTTAACGCATCTGTGCAGCTAATTTAGGGAATATGTGTGTGTCTGTATGTGTGTGCAGGTGCACATATGTGTACATGCATGTGGAGACCAGAAGACAACTTCAGGTGTCATTCCTCAGGCACCATTCACTCTGGGTTGTATTATTATTATTATTATTATGATGATGATGATGATGATGATGAGATGTATGTATGTGCACATGTGCTATGGCATTACTGTGTGTATAACATGTATGTATGGGCACATATGCTATGGCATGTGGAGGTCAGACAACCGCTACATGGAGTTGGTTCTTTCCTTCCAAATTTACATGAGTTCTTGGGATTAAACTCAAGTTGGAGCAAGCAGCTTTATGTGCTGAGCCATCTTCCTGGTCCCACCTCATATATGCTAAGTATGTGCCTGTGTGCGTGCGTGCGTGCGTGCGTGTAGAGGCACATGTGCCATAGCACACATGTGAAGGTCAGAATACAACCCACAGGAGTTAGTTCTCCCCTCCCACCTTGTGGGTCCCAGGGATCAAATGTGGGTTGTTCGATTTGATGGCAGGCACTCATGTCCTCAGAGCCATCTTTCCAGTTCTCTCTTGCTCTTTGAAGCATGGTCTCTCAGAGACCAAGAACTCACCAAGTTGGCTAAGCTGGTTAACCAGGGAGCTCCAAGGATTTGCCTGTCTCTACTCTCTCAGCACTGGGATAGCACATGTGTTGCTTTATTATTATTATTACTGTTGTTGTTATTAATCATTATTATTATTATCCTTTGTGAGGAAAGGTCTATGCATGCCACAATACACCTGTGGAGGTCACAGTACAACTTCCTGGAGTTGCTTCCAAGGATTGAACTCAGGTCTTCAGATTTTATTCTAAGTGCCTTTACTCTCTGCAGGCCCACATTCAGAGTTTATTTACTATTTGTACAGTGTTCTGCCCACATGTGTGCCTGAGGCCATAAGAGGGCACCAGATCTCATTACAGATGGTCATGAGCACCATGTGATTGCTGAGAATTGAACTTGGGACCTCTGGAAAAGCAGACAGTGTTCTTAACCTCTGAGCTATCTCTCCAGCCCCATACTCAGGTTTTTTATTTGAGTTCTAGGGATCAAACTCAGGTCTTGTGCTTGCAAGGCATTTTCCAATTGAGTTATCTCCTCAGTCCCTGAACAGCTAACTTAATATCCACTTTCATCAAAGCCTAGATGTGGTCAGGCATGGTATCACAGGCCTATAACCCCAGCACTTGGGAGACTGAGGATCACTGTGATTCTAAGACCAGCCTGAGCTACACAGAGAGACTGAGGCCACCCTGGGATAAAACTGAGGCCTTATGTGGGGGGGAAAAACCCAAACAGGAGCTGGGAATGTAACTCAGCTGTGTTTGCCTGGCATGTCCCAGGTTTGATCCCCCAGCACCACATAAACTGGTTGTGGTGGTAAACAGCTGTAGTCCCAAGCATTCAAGATGTTGAGGCAGGAGGATCAGAAGTTCAAAGTCATCCTTGGCTACCCAGTATGTTCAAGGCCAGCCTGGGGTACATGGGACCACGTCTCAAAACAAACAAATAAGCAGAAACAAAACAACAATGACAAAACTAGATGCGCTGGGACCCTGTGGCTAAGAGGGCCTGTCAGTCATGGTTTCCAAGAAGATAACCACCGGCTACTTTGTACTCCTGTTGGTCTCCATGCCTTCCTATCTGCTTCTACTCTGGCTCTTTTTCCCATCATGCCCTGCCAAGAGCCATGCCCAGGGCCTAGGAGGAGATGTCTCTCACCGACAGGGTTCATTAAGATGGCACACTTTTTAGTCCAGGCGTCATCCATGCTGTTCTCTTTGCAGCTGGAGGACTTGGCCCCCTCTAGGAAGCAGCTGGATGAGGAGCAGAGGAAAGGTTAGAAAATTAGGGTTGAGGAAGAATCTGCCAAACTGAAGCTAAGCCACCGAGGGGAGAGTGGGAAGGAAACAAAGCCCCCCTCAAGTGGCCAGGGGCTGCATCTGGAAGGAAGAAGGCTAGAGGTCAACAGGACTTCTCAAGTGGCTATGTCAAAGGCAAGCGTAAGAGAAGTCAGTTGGTGTAGGCCTGAGACATTAGAACACTTTTATTTAACTATTTTGTTTTTTGTTTGAGACAGGGTCTCTCTACATAGTCCTGGCTGTCCTGGGAACTCACTATGTAGATGAGGCTGGCCTTGAACTCACAGAGATCCACCTGCCCCTGCCTCCCAAGGACTGGGAGTTAAAGACACGAGCCAGCTGGGTGTGGTGGCACACACCTTTAATCCCAACACTCAGGAGGCAGAGGCAAGTGGATCGCTCTGCGTTTGAGGCCAGCCTGGTCTAAAAAGCAAGTCCAGAACAGCCAAGGCTACACAGAGAAACCTTGCCTCTAAAAACAAAGACAAAACAAAACAAAACAAGACAGGAGCCACCATGCCAGGCTTTTTTACATTTTATTATTTATTTTTTAGTGTTTAGTTTATTATGCTTAATTACATCTGTGAATGTCTATGTGTGTGTATATTCATATGAGTGCAGGTGCCTAGAGGGCATAAGATTAGCTTTAGCTGGAGTTACAGGAGCCTGTGAGCTGCCACGTGGATGCTGGGAACCAAACCTGGGTCCTCTACAAAGCAGCAAGCACTCAAGTGCTGAGCCACCTCTCCAGCCCCATTTATTTTTTGATAGGGTCTCATGTATCCCAAGCCAGCCTTGAATTGACTATACGGACCAAGATGACTTTGAAATACTGACCCCCTGCCTCCACCTCCCATCCGTTGGTATTGCAGGCGTTGTGCTTGCTTCATATGGTGCTGGGGATGGGATCCAGGGCTAGGATGCCAGGAGAGCACTTTATGGACTTGGTTACACACACCCTGCCCCCATCCCTGTCAGAACCACTTTTCAAACTTCTAGCCTAGGGTCAGGGAGGGAACCCTAGCTAGTTGCTGAGTGTGTGTCTGCCTGGGGCAAAGCCCTGAGTCCCGTCTCTAGCACTGGGAACTCGGAGAGGAAAAAGAGACCTGACTGGACTCCTGGTAGTAGGGAGTCCTGCACAGAGGAAGCCCAGACACACAGAGGACAGTCACTAGCTGACTTCCCCCAGGGTCAGGTTTCCCTAGGCCCAGCTCATCAGATGCCCAGCTCCCCCATGCTCAGACCCCATGTCCATCTCCCAAATCCACATCCCTGGGCCTAGCTCCCTAAGGCTCAGCCCTTTATAGGCCTAGCTCCCCTAAGCACAATCCACCCAGGCTCAGTTCACCTAGGCTCACCCAGATCCCTATACCCAACTCACCCAGGCTCAGAGGCTTCAAGGATTTTCCAAGCAGCACCCAGCAGAAGCGAGTTGCCTGTAGGCTTCCTGTCCGGACGCAGATTGTCATCCAAACTGTCATTGTTGTAGTTTCCTAAGGCACACAGACATCATGGGGGGTGGCAGAGGAGCTTTAGGTCCACCCAGCTCTGGGGCTGTATCAAACCTGGCCCTTTTATCTTTTTGTTTTTCTGGGTTGTAGTTTTTGTTTTGTTTTTTTAATGGCAAGGTCCCATGTATATCACTCTAGCCTTGAACTAACTATGTAGCCAAGGATGGCCTTGAACTCTTGACCCTTTTATTTTCCCCTTGCAAGTCCTGATATCACAGGCATGCACTACTACACCCAGTTAACGCAGTGCTGGGGATGAGACCCACCACTTTCCGCATGCTAGGCGAGACGAGCTCTACCCGTTGAGGAACATTCTCATCTCACCTTTCTCCTTTGTTTGTTGGGGAGCAGGTTTTTATGCAGCCCAGGTTACCCTTGAACTCACCACATACCAGAGGATGACCTTGAACTCCTGGTCCTCCTGTTTCTACCTCCTGAGTACCATGATTACAGGCATGTGTCATCACATCTGGCAACCCTTTTCTCTTTACCTGTGGCTTTCCCAGGCACCTGCTTTGGGGTCCAGTTTCCTCAACTCATTCATCAGTTGACAAGCCCTGAGGATACTTAATAGAGAGGAGAGGAGGGGGGCACAAATCTCCCTGAGGGTGCTTACCACACAGCCCACAGAGTGAGCCTGTGTATGAGGAAGGCACTGTCACCTCCACCAGCTGGTTGCCATCATATCGAACTTGAAGCCCAAAGTTCGTGTAGAGCAGGACAAAGATGCCACTTAACCTAATGGTCACCCGTCCTTTTGAAGGCCACACAGGTAGCGCCACCCTTTGGTTGTTCAGCTGCAGAAGTGGGCAGGACATAGGGAGGGAGGGAGAGAGAGAGGGGGAGGGAGAGAGAGAGAGAGAGAGGGAGAGGGAGAGAGAGGGAGAGAGTCAGAAACTTGGGGCAAAGATCAAATGGGGCAGGGGTTAAAAAAAAATGGAGACTAGGACGGAAAAGTCTTGGAGCTCAACTCTTGGAGGTGGAAGCTGGGGAATTGATAGTTCAAAGTTAGCCTCAGCTACATAGCAAGTTCTGGACCAGGCTGGACCCATGAGCCCCTACCTCAAAAAGAACAGCAATAACTAAAAGAAAAAGGGCGGAAGAGGTTGGGTGGTGGTGTGGGGTCTAAGAGGTAATACAGGACACATACCACGACCTTACGACCTTTGAGCAGGGAGATTTTGAGATCAAAGACCTGCACGTGTACAGCTTTGACATAGGAGACTTCCAAGTTGCCACCCTGGATCTCGTTGGTGGCACTCACAACAAAGTTGTTGTCTTGAGAATTGGACCAGCAAGGCTGGGTCAGCACATAAGTGCAGGTACCCATAAAATGGTGCAGAGCTCCATCGAATGTCAGATAGTGGGGGTCACCTGAGGCAATGCAGGTGGCTGCACCTAGAGAAGAGAGGACAGGCTTTGGTGTCTCGCTGCTCCACACACCCAGAAACCTCAGGCCAAGGCTACAACTTGGGGAGGGCTGTTTTGAGTTTGTGCCCATGGCACGTCCTTTGGACTTGAGTTTCCTTTAGGAAGACCTGTTGGCTTGGCTCAGGCAAGTCAGGAAAGGAGACTGACTGCCTTCCTCCACCTCACTGTCTGAATCCTTGAAGGTGCCAATCTTACTATGAAAGTTTGTATCTAGAATCCCAAAGACTTGTGTTTCAGAACCCCAGTTTCCCGGCTCAGTATTATTGGGAAGTGGTGGGAACTTTAGGTGTAGCTGGCTGAAAGTGTGAGGTCATCGGAAGAGTGCTGCTGAAGGGGATTGTGGGATCCTAGCTTTTTTCTCTTTCGTTTCCTCATGTCCAAGCCATAAGGAAGACATTTTGTTTTTGGTGGTGTTGTGCCATATTTCCTAACAGGATGTGTTGCCTAATCATGGGACCCAAATCAACAAGACCAAATGACCACAGACCGAAACCTCCCAAACTGAGAGATCAAAGCAACCTTCCTCCTTGTCCTCCTTATCGCATCCTTCCCCCTCCTCTTTCCTCCCCCCTTCTTCCTTCACCCTCCCCTCATTAAAGAACAAAACATTTAGGTTTTTTTTTTTAATATACACAGTCCTGTTACTTCTATACAAGTGATAAGGCCTCAGGATTCTGGCTAATGCTCTCGTCAATGGACATCAAGGCATTTGTCTCTCTGCTTTCATGTAGACCTCTCTCCTTTTCTCATCACTCTTTGAACTCTTCTTGGCCCTAGTTGGGGGTGCGACGGGGGGGGGGAGGGTGAGGGGGGACCTATGTTTATGGACCCTGAGTAACTTCTATCTAAGCCCAAATGAACAAAAGTAAGAATGTTTTCAAACTGATACAAACTCGGGGTGGGCCGAGCGCGGTGGCGCACGCCTTTAATCCCAGCACTCGGGAGGCAGAGGCAGGCGGATCGCTGTGAGTTCGAGGCCAGCCTGGTCTACAAAGTGAGTCCAGGACAGCCAGGGCTACACAGAGAAACCCTGTCTCGAAAAACAAAAACAAAACAACAACAACAACAACAACAAAAACCAACTTGGGGCAGTGGACCTGAGCACTACATAGCACAACAGACGGTTTTAAATTGTGAGTTCTCACTGCCATCATTAGCTGCAGATGACAACCTGACACATCTAAAAAGAGGGTACCTCAATTGCAAAACTGCCTCGGTCAGAATGGCCCGTGAGCATATCTGAGGGGCATTTTCTTGATTCTTAGTTGACGTAGGAGTGCCTCATCCACTGTGGGCAGTGCCATCCCTAGGCTGGGTAAGAAAGGCAGCTAAACGTGACTTGGGAAGCAAGCCCCTATGTAATGTGTCTTCATATCCTTCTCTTTCCGGTCCTGAAGGACTGTGGCCTGTAAGTTGAAATACTCCTACTCCTCCCCAACTTGCTTTTGGTCATGGTATTCGTTGCGGCACAGAAAACAAACTAGAACACTTAAGGTTTGGACTCATGAGATCTTAAGCAAAGAATAAAATTATAATGCCAAGTTAGAATTGTCCGACTAAATCTTACTCTTTTTTGACAGCCGTTTCTTCCACTTACGGATGGATTTCATATGAAAATCAATTTTCTGTATTATTTGAGCACTGTAAAGCTTCAGCCTGGTGACAGAATACGTGATAAACACGCAGAAATAACACAGACCAAGAAACTCTTTGGTGGTAAAAGAATAGTTGCAGTTGAGCCAAGGAAAATGTCAACTTGACCTTAAAAATATGAACTCTCCACAGAACAATGAACGACTGCGGGGGGGGGGGGGGGGGGGGGGGCGGCAGGGAGGGGGGGGGGGGCAGGGAGGGGCAGGGCAGGGGGCGGGGAAGCCAAATTCTTTTGACTGCAAATTGTTGCGTTACTCTTATTTCTGAAGACAAATAAATCAGCAAATTCCTCCAACAAAAGTCTTTTAAAAGATCAGATGGGGCTGGTGAGATGGCTCACTGGTTAAGAGCACTGACTGCTCTTCCAGAGGTCCTGAGTTCAATTCCCAGCAACCACACGGTGGCTCACAACCATCTATAACGTGATCTGACGCCCTCTTATGGTCTGCAGATGTATACGTGGGCAGAGCACTGTATACATAATAAATAAATAAATAATTTTTTTTAAATCAAATGGCTCATTCCTTGTTTGTTTTCATTTTTTGATTTGGGGTTTTGTTTTTTGATGTTTTGGATTTTTGGTTTGGTTTAGTTTTTTTGTTTGTTTGTTTGTTTTTCTTTTCTTTTCTTTCTTTTTCTTTTTTTGAGACAGGGTTTCTCTGTGTAACAGCCCTGGCTGTCCTGGAACTCACTTTCTATAGAACAGGCTGACCTCAAACTAACAGAGGTTCACCTAACTCCCAAGAGCTGGGATTAAAAGCCTGTGCCACCACTGCCTGGCTGCTTTTTGGCATTCCCGGACAGGATTTCTCTGTGTCTCCCTGGCTGTCCTGGACCTCTGTAGCCCAGGCTGGCCTCAAACTCACTGAGATATGCTGGGATTTAAGGCGAGTGCCACCACGGCCGCCTCTTTTGCGGGGAGGGTGTTGAGGTGGGGAGCGGCGGCGGCATCTCTTAAAGGCGGTATTCGGACCTCCGCTCTGTGTACTCAGGGAACGTTCTGGAACTCTGGCTGAGTACCTGGCTCCAGGACCTTGGAATCTCCTCTCCCTCTCGTGGCAACCTCTCTGCTCCTCTTCTCTTTCCGGCTTGAGGGTTCGCACCAGACACTTGCCTGGTTGTGTCCGTCAAGCTCCGCGCCGCTGCTCCTCCCGGAAGTTCCTGTCACGTTCCTCACAGCTGGTTCTGCCTTCCCGTTCCCCACAACTGCTCTTCCCGGAAGGTTCCTCACAACTGGTTCTCCCGGAAGTACCTGTTGCGTTCACCACAACTGCTTTTCCCGGAAGTGCCGCCTGTTGCTTTGTGTCCCCCACGCAGTTGCCCCCGGCTCCGCCCCTGAACCTATCCGTTGAGTTCCTCATTGGGCAGCTGCTTTTTCTATCTTTCCCGTTGGAATTTCTTGAAGGAATTTCCTGCCCCCGCTCCAAGCTTCTCAAGGTGCAGCAGTTGCTCTTCCGTTCCTGGCCCAGCTGTTTTTCCCCATCCAGAATATTCTGTCAAGCTCCTGGTTTCGCAGATGCACTTCGTCCCTTGCTCCTAACCACCTTCTGTAGCCTTCCACTTTTCTTGTTCCCCTTCTCGTTAATAATTAATTGCGTTTTTAACCGGTCTCTGGGCTGGAGGGATGGCTTAGTTTAAGTTAAGAGGACTTGCCGCTTTTGCAGCCAGAATTCAGTTCCCAGCACCCACAATGTGGGCTTAGGGTGGCTTCAGCTGTCTGTAATTGCATGCAATTCCAAGGAATGCAGCACTCTTTTCTGGCTTCCGGTATTTATACTCACGTGTACATCCACCCTCATGCAGAGACACATACACATAATTAAAAATGAGAATTAAGTATTGAGACTGGGCTGGGCTCAAACTGTGTAACTGAGGATGACCTCAAACTCCTGACTCACTGGCCCCCACTTCCCAAACCCTGGCATTACATTTGGCACCACCACAATGAAACCTTTTTTCTTTATATATGGGTCTTTCTCAAGTACCAATCACAGTAAGATGACCAACGCACATTCTGTAGTTGAGCCCCTATTTTCTGGGAAAGCTATTTTGGCAACGCTCTCTCTACTACTTATGTCTCTGACCAAATCCTGACAAAAGCAACTTCAGGAAAGAAAGGTATATTCTAACACACAGTTTGTAGAGAAACCATCATGGTGGGAAGGCACGGGGAGGAGAGTGAGAGACAGCTCCCATTGCATCCTCAGGAAGGAGAGAGAGAGGGAGAGAGAGAGAGAGAGAGAGAGAGAGAGAGAGAGAGAGAGAGAGAGAGAAGAATGCTGGTACCCGGCTCCATTTATACAGTCTGGGACCCCCAGCCTACAGAATGGGGCTGCCCACATTCAGGTTTGGGTCTCCTCATGCCCTTAGCTCAAGCTAGCAACTTCCTAACAGACACGATGAAAGGCTTGCTTCCTAGGTGTTTCTAGAACCTATCAAGTTGATGGTCAATATAAAGCATCACCATCCCCTCACATGAAGCCCTTGCTCACCTTCCGTGGTGACTTGACTGCTCACCTTGGGCATGGCAGCCTAACACGCCATTCTGGTGGCTACAGACCTCCTGAGCCTTGCATTTCCAGGGCTGGCAACGGATACTGTTGTTGTCTTCGCAAGTGCAGATCTCTTTGCAGTCGGGATTAAACCACTGCTCCTGTATCTGGGGTGAAGAAGGGAAAGAGGAACAAAAAAAAAAATGCCAGCCAGTCAAGGTGGTGCACACTTTTAATGCCAGCACTCAGGAGGCAGGCAGCTCTCTCGGTTCCAAGACATCCTGGTCTACAGAGTGAGTTCCAGGACAAACAGCTGTTAGACAGAGAAATCCTGCCTCAAAACAAACAAACAAAAAAAGAACAACAAATAAAACACTAGAGCTTTGGTGCATTAACTGGTACTGTAACTCAGTGCTAGATCACCTGCCTAGAATCCCCCAGTGAGGGGCTGGGGTGTGGCTCAGTGGTAGAGCCCCTGTCTAGATTCCCCAGTGAGGGGCTGGGGTGTGGCTCACTGGTAGAGCCCCTGCCTAGAATCCCCCAGTGAGGGGCTGGGGTGTGGCTCAGTGGTAGAGCCCCTGCCTAGAATCCCCCAGTGAGGGGCTGGGGTGTGGCTCAGCGGTAGAGCCCTTGCCAAAGACGCACAAGGCCCTGAGTTTCATCTTCAGTAAAAATCAAAAGAAGGAAAAGAAGGAGGGAAGGAAGGAAATTAGAATAGAGCTAGGGAAGGAAAGGAGGAGAGAGGAAAGGAAGAGGATCAGAGCATGGGTCCGATGTGCTAGCCTTCGCTTCTTTTTCTCTGACCGTCTCTTTTCTGCACATATGCCCTCCCCAACCTCAGCCCAACTTCAGAACTCAGAGCGAGACCTTTCTGTCTGTGGGCTGATGGGTTCGTGCCAGCAGCTCACCTTGAAGTAGCGCCCCTCGAGGCTGGTGCACCCACACTGGGATCGGGGGACACACTCGGAACCACTGAGGATGAAGCCAGGGTCACACTCGCAGGATTCCACACACTGGTCTGTGCAGGGCTGGGAAGCAGATCCGGGATGGCACGTGTCCGGGCATGGTTTGGCACACAGGGAGTACTTGCTATTTTGAGGGCAAGCCAAGGCTGTGAGAGGGAGAAGCTTAGGTAAGGAAACAAGCAGACAGGATGTGGTGGTGCAAGCCTGGAATTCCAGGACACAGGGGGCTGTGGCAGCAGGATTGAAAGTTCCAGGCCAGCCTGGGCTGCGTAGTGAGAACCTGATCAGAAAATAATTTCAAAGGGTGATTGATGAGACCAAGGCGCAAAAAGGAAAAAATGTGCTTTGGGAAAAAAAAAAAAAAAAAAAAAAAAAAAAAAAAAAAAAAAGGTCCTGTTAGAGATACTGTGACCAATATTGGAAAATATGGCTTTTGAGAAGATGAGCCCAGGAGAGCAGCTATTGGGACCTGCTGCTAGACACTAGCACAGCTGTCTGCAGTCTGAGGATGTAGCTCAGTGGGTAGAGCGTTTATGTAGCATACATGAAGTGCTGGGTTCCATCTCCTGTACCATGTGAATTAGCCGTCGTGGCACATGCCTGCGATCCCAGCACTGGTGAGGTGCAGGCAGGAGAATCAAGAATTCAGTGCCATCTTAAGTTCCAGAGTGAGTTCAAGACTAGCCTTGGGGGAGGCGAAGGGGTGGAGAGATGGCTCAGAGGTTAAGGGCACTGACTGTTCCTCCAGAGGTCCTGAGTTCAATTCCCAGCAACCACACGGTGGCTCACGACCATCTATAATGTGATCTGATGCCCTCTTCTGGTCTGCAGGTGTAATGCAGGCAGAGCACTGTATACATAATAAGAATAAATAAATATTTTTTTAAAAACTAGCTTGGGCTACAAAAAGCAAAGCAAACCAGAACAATCAGCTGCCTAAGCCACACCCGCTGTTTGGGTGCTCCCACGGCTGTCCGTGGAAGGCGGATGAGCTACAAATGAGAGGATGCAGCCACTCGAATGTGGAGACATTCTCCGTTAGCAAGTGTGGTACCCAGAAGGCCAGCATCAGCCTGATCCTGGGGGTGGTGTATGGTAACGCAGAACTCTGCAGTGGACTGGGGTGTCCACACCGGAGTTTCAACCCACAGCCTCACACAGTCAGTCTGCACAGAATGCAATGGGAATTTGGTGGAGCTCCTAATCACACTGCCTTCTTCTCAGAACCAAGGGACTGGCGGTAGTTATTGCTTTGCCCCCCCCTCTTCCTCCTCTTTCTTTTCCTCATCCTTCCACCTGCACCTCCTCTCCTATTTCTTCTTCTCTTCTTTTTCCTTTTCCTGCCTTCCCCTGCCGGTACTCAGAATTGAATCCAGGGCCTTGGGCACATCGGGAAAGGGCTGTACATCCAAGCCACACCCCCAACTTCTCACTGACAGATTCTAGGCACACACCCTGTCACTAAGCCGTACCCCCAGTTTATTGACGGATTCTGGCCACATGCTCTACTGCTAAGCCACCTGCCTAGCCCTCTTTCTGCTTTTTCCTTTTTCTCTTTTCTGCTTTTTTGTTTTTTGGGGGGGAAAAAAACCTCCCTAAATTGCTCAGCCTGGTCTTGAATTTGAAATCCTCCTGCCTCGGCCACCCAAATAGCTGAGATTATAGGACCCCGGTCTGGCCAGCTTACTGATTTTCCTCAGGGATGTTTTCCAGCTCTGCCCACTTCCCTGTCCTCATATGGAAACAAAGTGGGGGGGGGGGGTTCAGCAGGTATACCCCGATTCTATCTATAAGGAAGCTGTATCAGATCTCCCCACCTCCATGCCTTGGGTCCCGACTCACAGCAGAACTGGGGTCCCCTCCAGGACTTCACGGCATAGCCGGCATCCTGGCAGGTGGCCGTCATGGCTGACATGTGAGCACAAAGCTTCTGCTGGAGCCCCTGGAAGCTACACATGTCAGACACACAGTTATCCAAGAAGGAGGAGGCCTGCAGGTGTAGCAGGCATGACCTGGGGAGAGAGGCTGAATCAGGGGGCAGGAGTGGGCAGAGCCTCTGTGCCCCAGTGCAGAGAAAGCCCAGTGCCCAGCAACCCTTTGCAGCCCATCTGCCTTCTTCCATACTCAAAGGGTCCTTTTGGGTCAACAAGCTGGCCACAAAACTTGGGTCCCGACAAAGTGCTCCTCAAGGCAGGGTCACAAGATGGGGGAGGACTCATCGTCTTCTGGTACCTGGAAGAGACCCAACCAAAGCAGTCAGCGGGACTGGAAGAGCCTAAAAGAGGTGGAACAGCTGGAGTGTCCAGGTAGGGAAAGAGAAAAGGGTCAATGCTAGTCAGTTTAGTTTGTTCTTCTTGAGACAATCTCACTAGGTTAGCCCAGGCTTGGCCCTGAACCTCCTGTACTCCTGGAGACCTAAAGATTACAGGCAAGGACTACCAAGATCTGCCCCCTCCCCTGCCCAGCTTTCTTTTGTTTCATTTTTTACATTGCTGAGGATCAAACACAGTAGCTGGTGCATGCTAAACAAGTGTTCCACTGAAGAGCCACACCCCAGCCCCTCACTGGGGGATTCTAGGCAGGTGCTCTACCACTAAGGCATAGTCTTAGCCCCTCACTGGGGATTCTAGGCAGGTGCTCTACCACTGAGCCACACCTCCAACTCCTCACTGGGGGATTCTAGGCAGGTGCTCTAACACTGAGCCACACTTCTAGCCCTTCCCTGGGGGATTTTAGGCAGGGGCTCTACCACTGAGCCACACCCCCCATCTCTTGGATTTTAGAAACCAGATCTTGCTATGTCTGCAGCTCCAGACATTCCTGCCTCTTCTGGGATGACAGGCAGAACATGTGAATTCAGTTCTGGTAGGTCTTAAAATAGGCAAAAGTCAAGAGAGCTGAGGAAAGGAAAGCCACACATGGCCTCCAGTGGGGACCCTCACTCACTCCTTGCTCTCCTCATCTTCCATCTGCCAGCTCTTCCCCAGCTCCTCCTCATCTTGTGCCATCGTGTTATCTGGCTTCAGGTTGTCGTTGCTGCCATCCCCGTCGTAGTTCCCACAGACGCCACAGAGTTTGCCCGAGTAGGCACTATGGGTTCAGAAGAGGGGTGAGTCATGACTGAGGAAGAGGGTCTCAGTCATCAGAAACCACGGCAAGGGGATAGTGAGCTGTGTGCCCTGAGGCAGGACTGGGTCGAGTACATCCACTCTTTGTTGTTGTTGTTTTGTTTTGCTTTGTTTTTTGAGACAGAGTTTCTCTATGTTAGTCTTGGCTGTCCTAGACTCGCTTTGTAGACCAGGCTGGCCTTGAACTCACAGCTTTGCGCCTGCCTCTGCCTCTCAAGTGCTGGGATTAAAGGCGTGTGCCACCACCGCCTGGCTTGAGAACGCCCACTCTTAATAGACTCTGTGACAGGCTTCAGGTATGTGAGGCCACCGCTCAGGCCTCAGCCAGTGCCATCTCTGCAGGAATCTCTCCCTCCCTCTCCCGCTGCCACACACACACACACACACACACACACACACACACACACACACGGCGGGGGGGGGGGGAGAGAGAGAATGAGGGAGGGAGGGAGGGAGAGGGAGAGGGAGGGAGGGCGGGAGAGGGAGAGGGAATGTGCACTCACATTCAGGTGCATGGGCCAGAGGTCAACAATGGTATCTTCCTTAGGTGCGCTCCACCTTAATTTGTTTATTTTTGTAAATATATGTACATATGTTTTTAGCATTTTCTCTGTTTTGTTTGGTTGACTGGTTTTGGTTTTTTTGAGACAGCGTTTCTCTGTGTAGCCTTGGCTGTCCTGGCACTCACTCTGGAGACCAGGCTAGCCTGAGACTCAGAGATCCACCTGCCTCTGCCTCCTGAGTACTGGGATTAAAGACATCCCGCCTCAGCATTTGTTTTTATTTTACGTGTATGGGTGTGTTTGCCTGCATGTATGTCTGTATGCCATGTGCATGCAGTGTGTCCACAGAAGTTAGAATAAGGCACTGTGTCCCTTGGGACTAGAATTACAGACAGTTGTGAGCTGCCATGTGAGTGCTAAGATTTGAATCTGGCTCCTCTAGAAGAGCAGCCAGTGCTCTTAACCACCGAACCATCTCTCCAACCCTGGTGAGCATGTGTTTTGCATTACCCTCATGTGTGCTCAGCAGCCAAGATTAGGAGGCTGGATGTCCCGCTTGCTCACTCTCCACTCTATACCTTTGTGACAGGGTCTCTCACTGCACCTGGAATTAGGCTGGAAGCCAGCAAAATTGCAGAGAGCCTCCTGTTTCTGCCTCTCACAGGACTGGAGGGGCTCCAGGCGCACAAAACAGCCACATCCTGCTTTAAAGACTCAAGTTCTGGTCCTCACACTTGTACAGGCAGCACTGTTGCCCATTGAACTATCTCCTCAGTCCCCTCCCACCTTACTTTTTGAGAAAAGGTCTCTCATTGACCCTGGAGCTCATCCCTCCAGTTAGAGAGCCCCAAGTATACTGCTGCACCCTGCTGTGTGTGTGTGTGTGTGTGTGTGTGTGTGTGTGTGTATACGTGCGCGCGCTTGTGCACATGCGCACACAGGTTCCAGTGGTGAGATTTAGCTCTTTACCAGGTGAGCCACCTCCCCAGTCGCCATGTCACATTTTCCACAAAGCCTGGCTTATTCTTGTCCATCCATCTGGGGAGTCACTCTTCCTTGAAGAATGGTTTCCGGCAACAGGCCTTCTGAGGACTCCCCAGAGTAGCGCATTTGCATTTCCAAGGCACTGTGTACACACCCTGCTATCACCCCACTGCCCTGGCCCCACTTCCTACTGTTTCCCTTGCCAGCTTTAAAGGACACATATGTAAATGATTAACCCCGAGCCACTGGAATGGCAAGGGGGTGGGGGTGGGGACGTGGAGGGTTCTGGGAGAAATGTCAGCCGCCTGCCGAGGCTGTCTCCCTTACCTGGACACAGTCACAAAAAGCTGCTGGTCACCGTCCCATCTCACACGCAAACCAAATGTTGTCCTCAGCTCCACAAATCGACCACTGAGACCCACGTAGATGCCATTAGCAGGTATCACTGGGAGGGTGACTTCCTGATCTTCAATCTGGCAGAGAGAGAGGAGATCAAGAGAATGATCCAGGGTCAAGGAGGACCCTGAAACTCTAACGTCACACCCAAGACATCACACACACACACACACACACACACACGCACACAGGCACAGCCACATGCACACACGCATGCATGCACACACAGCATCCCTCCAACATCTCTCACCTAGAGTGATTTGAAGCATCTCCATCATGATTTTGTTTAAGCCCATCCCTAACAGGGTTTCCAGGACAGGGATGGAGGTGGGCTGCCCATGGCCTGGCCTGGCGGGGTGAGTGAAGGGCAGGGCTCACCAGTGTGTGTCTGCCCCTCATCAGGGTAACGGTAATCTCTGGCAGAGTGACGAAGACTTTGTCCAGGCAGGATACGCCTTCTACGCCCCGTTCTTGGATCTTTGCTGTTATCCTAAAGAATAAATCTGGACGGAGAGAGGAAGAGCACGAAGCGGTTATGTCACACACACACATTTGCTTGTTTGTTTAGTTCCTTGGTTTCATACAGGGTCTCATTATAACTTAGGCCAACTTCAAACTTTTTCCATATAGCTGAGGGTGACTTTGAACTCTCGAGAGTACCGTCTCCTCCTCCTTGGCGCTCGGATTATAGACATATGCTACCATGTTCAGTTTATATGGTGCTGGCAGGGGTGGGGTGGGGATGGGGGTGGATGCCAGGATTTTGTGCATGTCAAACAAGCTCTCAGCCAAGGGAGCCACACACCCCCAGTCCCTGTTGGTTTTTGAGACAGAGTCTTACTATGCATCCCAAGCCGAAACTCAGTCTTCCTGCCTTGGCCCCCAAAATGCAGGGATTAAAAGTATGCACCCCCCTGTCCTCTGCTTTCTGAGACCCTGTTAGTGGTGGTGCCCGACTTGGCACTACGGAAAAGAAGGCTCGGTGGTGTAGCCCTGAGACTTTGGTAAGGGACTCAGGACCTAAATGGAAAGAGGCCTGGTTTGATAGTCTACTTATTTATTTATTTATTTATTTATTTATTTATTTATTTATGATGTATTTAGTATTCTGCCTGCAAGCCAGAAGAGGGCACCAGATCTCATTATAGATGGTTGTGAGCCACCATGTGGTTGCTGGGAATTGAACTCATGACCTTTGGAAGAGCAGCCAGTGCTCTTAACTTCTGAGCCATCTCTCCAGCCCGTGATAGTCTACTTTCATGATTGGCTGTCTCCACCTCCATAGACTGGGACATCTTCAGGCAATCGTGTTCATTCGTGAGTCCTTCTCACCCTCTGTGTGAGCCAAGGCCTCACATAGCCCAGGCTAGCCTCAAACTCTATGTAGCTAAGATGGCTCCCGATCCTCCCGCCACCACCTGCCCGGTGCCGAGAGGATAGGCGTGCACTCCACACCCAGTTAATGAGGCTATAGAGGGTGGAAACCAGGGCTTCAGGAACAAGAAGCAAGTGCTCTACTGAGCCACACCGCCCCCCCACCCCAAGCAAAAGTCCCCGTTTACAGTAACTGTCACTCTCCCAAGGGAGCCTTCCATAACAGCAGGTAATTGATCTCGTCAGCTGCATTTCCGAAGGATCGTGGGCCTGAAAGTACTGCCTCTGTGTGTGTGTATCCCAACCGCAGCCTAACAGAGGCCTTTGTTCCAATATAGCCTCCTTTTGCCATCTATCACAGATTCCCCCCCTTCCCCCATCCCCCCCCCCCGCTCCTCCCCTACTCCGTTCAACCACCTGCTACGTCACCATGCCTCACACCCAATTATATGATCTCGGCCCCTCCCCGACCCTCGTCAAGCTCCAGCTCACATCCCTCACCTGTGGAGTTGTCGCAGGTCTGGGTCAAGATATAGGTACATGTCCCCATGAAGCTAACGTGCCTCTCATCAAAGGTGACAAAATGAAGGTCCCCATAGGCCATGCAGGTGGCAGTACCTGCCAGAGAAGGGGAACGGAGACATAGGAAGCTGTTTCCAGTGTTCCCCCACTTAGCTGGACCCCCCACACCCTAGCTCTCCTACCCAGATACACTCCCGGCTCCACTGCCCAAGAGAGATCCTGGGACTACAAGGCCTTGCCCACTCTGATGGAGAAATGGTTTTTGAAAGAAGGGAGGGATAACTTCTTGGGATCAGAGCAGGACCCCTGAAAACGTGGTGATGGGGAAGAGGGAATGCATTCTTCAAATGCCCCGCCCACTCTGACAGCACGAGGGGCAGTGCTTACCATAGGGTTCACATTTGTACTGTTCGTTCCTCAGTCGGCAGACAGTGTGCGTGCCACACTGAGAGATCT
Source organism: Acomys russatus (assembly GCF_903995435.1). NCBI lineage: Eukaryota > Metazoa > Chordata > Mammalia > Rodentia > Muridae > Acomys > Acomys russatus. The sequence goes on along the minus strand of NC_067155.1, from coordinate 39,505,074 downwards.
GGCACTCCATGAGGCTACCAGGCAGGCAGCGGCACCGTTCCATGCAATTGGGAGTGAACCACTCTTCTCCAGGCTAAGGGCAACAGATCGAGAGTCGCAAAGTCACGATTCTTGGGTGTGTGTGTGTATGTGTGTATGTGTGTGGATATGGGTACTTGTGCACATGCCCTCCCACCGTAACACATATGTGCAGGGTCAGAAAATGACTAGTGGGAGTTGTTCTCTCTTCCCATGAAGACCTTCATGAAGGTCCCAATAATTAAATTCAGGTCAATCAAGCTTGACAGCAGGTGCTTTTAGCCACAGAGCCATCTTACCAACCCAGTGTGTGTGTGTGTGTGTGTGTGTGTGTGTGTGTGTGTGTGTGTGTGTGTTCATGGGCCATGGCACCAGTGTGGAAGATCAGAGGACCACTTTCTTTGGGAACCTGTTCTCTCCTTCCATATGTGGGTCCCGGGGAATGAAGTCAGGACTGAGGCTTGGCTCGGAGGCAAATGCCGTTATGTGTTAAGCCATTTCAGCAGAACCTTCTGGTTGGCTTTACTTCTAAGACCTTGTCTCACTCACTACACTGAACTCAGGTAACTTTCCTCCATCTGCCTCCCAAGTGCTGGAGTTACAATTTGTGACTCCACATAGAGTTTGCTTAGAGCAGTTTTTTTGTTGTTGTTGTTTAACGTGAGCCAAGTTGTCACTGGGCTGGCATGAAGCTCACCATATGGACCAGGCTGGCCTTGAACTCATCGAGATCCTCCTGCCTCTGCCTTACGAGCTCTGAGATTAAAGACACGAGCCACCACACCTGACCTTTTCTTTCTTTTTTTTTTTTAAGATTTATTTTTTTATTATGTATACAGTGCTTTGCCTGCATGTACATCTGCAGGCCAGAAGAGGACACCAGATCTCATTATAAACCGTTGTGAGCCACCATGTGGTTTCTGGGAATTGAACGTAGGACCTTTGGAAGAGCAGTCAGTGCTCTTAACCTCTGAGCCATCTCTCCAGCCCCATCCTGGCTCATTTTTAAAGCGCTTTTCGTTAATGGATACATGCGTTTCTGATAAATTGTTCCAAACGGCAATGAGCATTTGTTTACTTTTATTTAATTACTTTATTTTGTTTTTTTGAGACAGGGTTTCTCTGTGTAGTCCTTGGCTGTCCTGGACTCACCAAGTAGACCAGGCTGGCCTCGAACTCACAGAGATCTGCCTGCCTCTGCCTCCCAGAGCGCCGGGGGTTACAGGCGTGCACACCACCACACCCAGCTCAGCAATGAGCATTTATCAAATAATCGATATATGTGGTAGGATCTAATTTTAATTGGCAACTTGATACCTAGAGCCACCCAGGAAGAGAGTCTCACAGAGGTATTGTGTGCATTAAGTTGGCCTGTGGACATGCCTGGGGAATTGTCTTATTGCCTTATGGTATGGGAAGACAGATCAAGAATGCATGGATGGCCCCATTCTCTGCTTTGGAACCGGGGACTATATAAGTAGAGGAAGCCAGCTGAGCACTAGGCGTGCGTGCATTGATAGCTCTGTGTTCTTGACTGTGTAGAGCGTAAAAGTAAAACCGACTCTCTGTTAGGTCCCTGCTGCCTTGATTTCCTCTCAGTGACAGACTGTAACTTGGAGCTGTGAAGTAAATTAAATCTTCTCCTACCCAAGTTTGCTTTTTTGTCTGGGTATTTTATCAGAGCAACAGAAATTGAAACTAAAACACAGCCATACTCGCCCCACCACCACCACCGCCACCACAAAAATCTGTTTAAGCCTGGCGGTGGTGGCACCCAGCACTCAGAAGGCAGAGGCACGTGGATCTCTGAGTTCAAGGCCAGCCTCGTCTATAGAGTGAGTTCCAGGACAGCCAGGGTAACACAGAGAAACCCTGTCTCTACCTCCCCCCCCCCCAACCCCGAAATCGGTTTAGTTTTGGTTTTGTTATTTTATGGCAGTGTCTCATGTAGCCCAGGCTGGCCTTGAATTCCCATAAATCGCTGAGGATGATCTGAAACTCCTGATCCTCCTGTCTTCAACCCTCCTGTGGTGGGTTTGCAAGCGTGTGCCACCACATCTAACTCTGGTCAGTCTTATGTAAGGGGAGAAAGCCTTAAGCCGAGAGGAGGCGCACACACCTATACCTCCCGCATTTGGAAGACCTAGACAGGAAAACTGTCACATGCCTGTGACTAGCCTGGGCTCCAAAGAGAGCTCCAGGCCAGGCTGGATGAAGGAGTAATGCTCTGCTTACAAAAAAAAAGGAAACAAAAGGGAGCCACCGTCCCTCTTCTTGCTGGAACAGAAACACGGAGGAAGAGGAAGAGGAGGAGGAGGAGGGCCAGATGTAGCTCAGTTACTAGTGGGCATGTCAAACATGGACAAAATCCTAGGTTCAGTTCTTAGTACTGAATAACCAAACACTCATTTCCCCAGCACTTGAGAAGTAGAGGCAGAAGGCTCAGAAGTTCAAGGTCATTGTCAGCTACATAATCGGTTGAAAGTCCATCTGAGACAAGACTATATCGCAAAACTAACTAATAAAAACGTAAGTCTTATTATGCATATTGTTTTATTTTCCTTCTTTCTTTTTTCTTTTCTTTTTCTTTCTTTCTTTCTTTCTTTTTTTTTTTTTTTTTTTTTTTTTTTTGTTGTTGTTGTTGTTGTTGTTGTTGTTTTGGTTTTTCAAGACAGGGTTTTCTCTATGTAGCCTTGGTTGTCCTGGACTCACTTTGTAGACCAGGCTGGGCTCGAACTCACAGAGATCCGCCTGCCTCTACCTCCCCAAGTGCTAGAATTTCAGGTGTGCACCACCGCTCCTAGCCTTTTATTTTGGTTTTTCAAAACATGATTTCTCAGGCCGGCCAATGGTGGCGCATGCCTTTAATCCCAGTACTCAGGGAGGCAGAGGCAGGAGGATCTCTGTGAGTTTGAGGCCAGCCTGGTCTCCAAAGTTAGTCCAGGACAGCTAAAGCTACACAGAGAAACCCTGTCTCGGGGGGGGGGGGGAACCCAAACAAACAAACAAAACAAAAAACCCCTACAAAAACATGATTTCTCTGTGTACCCTTGGCTGTCCTAGAACTTGCTCTGTAGAGCAGCTTGACCTCCAACTCAAGAGATTTGCCTGCCTCTGCCTCTGCCTCCAGAGTGCTGGAATCAAAGGCATGTGCCACCACTGCCCAGTATTAATATGTATATTCTTATAGCCATGGAAACAAATTTAACAAGATAAACTTTCCCAAGACCATGCAGAGACTGAATGCTGCATCCAGGTTTTAGATCTATTATTCTAGCTCTGGAGAGTAGTAGTCCTGGGTTCGGGGTGTGGCTCGGTGGTAGAGCACCTGCCTAGAATCCCCTAGAGAAGAGAGTGGGTCTTTGGTAGAGCACTTCCCTAGCATGCAAGGGGTCCTTGGTTCCATCCTTAAGCACTACAAAACGAAAGCCCAGGCAGAATGAATGGCTCTGCCGCTGGGTAACCAGTGCTTTGCGACTACCCTTTGGGACTCTCTAAGCTCCTCTCATATGGAGAACAGGGGCACCAGGACCCAGGTGTTCCAACACTGACCCCCCTCTGGGAAGCTGGGCACCGCCCCCATGTCCCCCCCGCCCCCCGCCAAGCTTACTTTATAGTACTTGTTGCTGTAGAGGCAATCACAGGAAGATGCGTTGACACATTGATTGTTACTAAACAGGAACCCAGGATTGCAGACACAGCCAGGATGGCAGGGGGACTTGCAGCTGGGCTTGGGGTTCTCACAGGATGCAGGGCACCCACACGGTTCATGGTGGGCATTGAGAGGGCAGCTCTCTGAAAGCGGAACACAGCCTCTGTTCCACAGCTGTCTCCATTCCCCAGAAGCCTCCCTGTCTCTCTACTACCCTGGGCTCTAAGTAGGCCTGCAGTTTTCCTGCCACAAGGAGGAGAAGGAGAGGAAGAAGAAAGAGAAGGAGGAGGAGGAGGAGAAATAAGAAGGGCATGGTGGCATAAGTGAGAGGCTGAGGTAGGGAAGACTGGTTCCATAGTCAATTTGAGGCCAGGACCTTGTCTCAAAAAAAAAAAAAAAAAAAAAAAAAAAAAAAAGCGTTCTGACCAATGTTATAATAACACTGCGCTCGTGAAATATGTGTGTGTGTTGTGTAGCATATATGTGTATACATGTGTACACACATGATACCTACATGTGATACGTGTGTATATCATATATATATATGGTAAAGGTCAGCTGTGCTGGTGTTTGCCTATAATCCGAGTAATTTGGAGACCAAGGCAAAAAGATCACCCACTTGAGGCGAGCCTGAGCTATGTAGGAAGACAGGAAGGAAAGGAGGGGGGGGGGAATAGAAAAGGGAATGGGGGGGGGGGGTCAGGAGAGAGAGAGAGAGAAGGGGCTGAGGATGTGACTCAGTTGGTTTGTGGCTGCCTTATCTGCACTCTCAGTGTAGGATTTTCCCTTCAAGAACCCCCTTCCCACAATCCTTCCTCCTTATCTCCCTAAACTCTATCTATTGTTTGGCTATGGGCTTCTGCATCTGTCTCCATCCGTTGCTGGATGAAGCCCTCTCTGAGGACAATTGAGTTAGGCGTCAATCTGTGAGGCAGAAGGGCCAAGGGGACCACAAGAAGACACACAGAATCAGCACAGCCAGACTCACGGGGCTCTCTGAGACTGAACCGACAGCAGGGAGCCGACCTGGGGCTGACCTAGGCCCTGTGTATATATGCTACAGCTGTGTAGCTTGGTTAGCTTTTTATGAGGCTCCCAACAGAGGGAGCAAGAGCTGTCTGTGTCTGACACTTTTGCCTGTTTGGGGGAACCTTGTCCTCCTACTAGGATGCTTAGTCTAGCCTTAATATGAGGGCAGATGCCTAAATATTTTATTTTATTTTATTACTTTTTTTCCCCCCAAGACAGGGTTTCTCTGTGTGTAGCTGAGGTGCCCAGTTTTATTGCAACTTGATACGCCATGCTTGTTTGATATCCCTGGGAGGTGCCCTTTCCTGAAAGGAAACAGAGGAGTAGTGGAGAGGGAGGGAGGAGATGGGAGAGGGAGGGAGGAGGTGGGAGGCAGAGGCCGAAAAGAGAGGAAACTGTGGTCGGGATGTAATATGTAAGAAAAAGAAAAATGTAGTTGGAGAGATGGCTCAGTGGCTAAGAGCACTGTCTGCTCTTCCAGAGGTCCTGAGTTCAATTCCCAGCAACCACATGGTGACTCACAACTATCTATAGTGAGATCTGGTGCCCTCTTCTGGCATCCAGGGGCACATGCACATTTAATTTTTAAAAAAAAAAGAGAGAGAGAAAGAAAAACAAGCAAACAAACAAATCCCTCCTTCTCTAGCCTCCTCCTCCTCATTGTCTTCTACTTGCTCCATTCACCTCATGCCTGTGATACAATAAATAACTGCGGGGCTGGAGAGATGGCTCAGTGGTTAAGAGCACTGACTGTTCTTCCAGAGGACCAGGGTTCAATTCCCAGCTCACAACTTGGACTATAACTCCAAGATCTGAGACCCTCACATAGACATACATGTATGCAAGCAAAACACCAGTGCACATAAAATGAAAATAAATAAATAATAAATAGAATAAATGGCTGCAGTTGGGGCCATACCTAGAACCTGTGAAGGGCTTGGTTCAATGGGAAAGAATGGAGGGCTTGGACAGGGTGGTTTGCATGCTGCGGACATTTGAGTGAGGTCAGTAGATTGTTCTGTAATGACAGTGGTTTCTTCAGTGGAAGCAGTGGTCTCAGTGGTCTCTTCAGTGGAGGCAGTGGTCTCAGTCGTCTCTTCACTGGAGGCAGTGGTCTCTTCGGTGGAGGCAGTGGTCTCAGTGGTCTCTTCGGTGGAGGCAGTGGTCTCAGTGGTCTCTTCAGTGGAGGCAGTGGTCTCTTCAGTGGAGGCAGTGGTCTCCTCAGGAGGGTTAGTGGTCTCCTCAGGAGGGATTCTGGTCTCTTTGGGAGAGACAGTGGTTACTTCTGTAGGGGTAGTGGTCTCCTCAGGAGCAACACTGGCAGGAGGGACAGTGCTCACTTCCATAGGGGAAGTGGTTTCCTCAGGAGAGATGCTGGTCTCTTCAGGAGAGAGAGTGGTTATTTCTATGTGGATATTGGTTACTTCTGTGGGGACAGTGGTCACTTGTATGAAGGCAGTGGTCACTTCTGTGGGGACAGTGGTCTCTTCAGTGGGGACAGTGGTCTCTTCAGTGGGGACAGTGGTCTCTTCAGTGGGGACAGTGGTCTCTTCTGTGGGGACAGTGGTCTCTTCAGCACGAACAGTGGTCACTTCTGTGAGGATAGTGGTCTCTTCAGGAGGGACAGTGGTCACTTCTGTAGGGGTGGTGGTCTCCTCAGAAGGGACAGTGGTCTCTTCTGTAGGGGCAGTGGTTGTTTCTGTGGGGACAGTGGTCACTTCTGGTGGGACAGTGGTTGTTTCTATGGTAACAGTGGTCACTTCTGTGGGGACAGTGATCTCTTCTGTGGGGACAATGGTTGTTTCTATGGTAACAGTGATCCCTTCTGGGGGGACAGTAGTCTCTTCTGTGGGGATAGTATTTGTTTCTATGGTAACAGTGATCCCTTCTGTGGGGACAGTGGCCTCTTCTGTAGGGACAGTGATTGTTTCTGTGGGGACAGTGGTCACTTCTGTGGGGATAGTGGTTGTTTCTGTGGGGACAGTGGTCTCTTCTGTGGGGATGGTGGTTGTTTCTGTGGGGACAGTGGTTACTTCTGTGGGGACAGTGATTGTTTCTGTGGGGACAGTGGTCACTTCTGTGGGGACAGTGGTCACTTCTGTGGGGACAGTGGTCTCTTCAGTGGGGGTGGCAGGCTGTTCTATGGGAAGCATAGAGACAGTAGTTTCAGATGGGCCAGTAGGTGGAGCCAGAGGACTTGAAGAAGCCTCTGCCTGCGGCAGTACTGCAAAGAAAAACAAAACCTTGTAATTTAGTCAAAACTATATCACCTTCCTTTCATGTCACTCACGTCTAAATAGGAGTGGGTGGCCTCATTGGAGGGGGAGGGGAGGGGCGGCTACTTGGTCATCTCTATTTCTGTTTCCAATCCCCAACCTTCACTCACTTATTCAACAGGCAGAGCCCCCAACACACATCTGACATGGTGCCAGGCGCAGGAATCACAAAACTGAACAGGAGAGATGGGTCCTGCCTTCAGCATCGCTAGAAAAGTGTTCTGGATCCTGCCCCCAGAAACTCAAGCCATCAAAGACACAGTCAAAAGATGCGTGTGGTATTCCTATCACAGTCATGGGAGTCACCAGTGACACTGAGGTAAGAGGATCACAAGTTTGAGGCCACCTGGGCTACATTGTGAGATCCTGTCTTCCAGCGAAATACAGTAAGCCTGGGAGCAGTAGAGAACTTTCTAGGATTCCCCGCACCGCCCCCCCCATGAGGGGCTGGGGCCGTGGTTTATTAGTAGAACACTTGCCTAGCATCTTCTAGTGAGCAGCTCGGGGTGTGGCTCAGCCATAGAGGGCTTGCCTGTCACCTATGAGGCTCTGGGTTCTATTCCTTGTCCTCAGGGGCAGAAGAAGCTGAGCCCTTGAATTTCATCTTACCCCGACACTGTCTGTGAGAGATCAAGATGAAATTCACAGCGACGACAAAGGCAGTGCTGGTACCCCGGATGGCTTCAAGAAACAACTGAAGGCAGTGGGGGACAAAGAGGGAAGAAAAGGACAACAGATCCCTGGAGCCTCAGAAACTCTGCCTCGTGTGTCCTCTGCCCGAGTGTCACTTCTTTACAACCCCAATAGTCCCAGCACCCACCCCCCCCCCCACTCCCCCCAGCCTCTTGAACCAGAAGCCCACCACTTTCCCTTGGGCTCTTTTTATCTATTAGAATCTGAGTCTGAAATTTCCCCCACAGAGGGTCATGTTTTAGAATACTTGGCCCTCGTCTGATGGGACTGTCTTGGGGGATTGTAGAACCTTTTGTTTATAGGCCACTAAGAGCCAGCCATGTGATGGCTACAGCCTAGCCCCACTCTTGGTACTATTTCCTGCTTTGTGGCCTTATGAGCTCCCAGGAAGTTCATGCAGCAATAAGCCCAGGCACCATGCCTCCACCATGACAGGCTATATCTCCCTGAAACTGTGAGTCAACATAAACCGCTCCTTGAATAAATTGTATTTTGTCTCAAGAAAAATAACTAACACATTACTTTTCTACTGCCTCAGTTTTATCGCCCACCATGGACCCCTTATTAGTGCCCCACACTGATACAAATAGGGCACACTCTCTTGTCTCTCACCTGCATGGGTTGCTGATGTCCCTTAGGGATGGTGACAGAGCTGTTCAACCAGCCAGAGCTCTGAGACCCAACACGGTTCCACAGAGAAACGGGGGCACTGCCTGCAGGACTCCCCAGAAGGAGCTTGAGCATGGTACCTTGTCCGAGGCCAAACATGTGATAAGCGAACTCCACGCAGATGTCCCCAGGGGCACAGAAGGGTGGACTCACCAGTCTGGCAGACTGCCCTTCCTGGGATAACTTGACTGAATCGAAGTAAATGTAATGTTCCCCTGGGTGAAGAAAGGGAACCAGAAAAGTGAGACCTACCCCCCTCAAGTCCAAGCCTGCCTATAAGACAAGTCTATCTTTCCAAGTGAGCACACAGCCAAGCAAGGCACTGTAGCTTTGTTTGTTTGTTTGTTTTGTTTTGTTTCTTGTTTGTTTGTTTTGCTGGTTTCTTCAGTCTTTGAGACTCAGGCTGTCCTAGAACTTACAGTGTTGCCACCTCAGCTGCCACATCGTGGGCCGCACATGCGTCACTACAACCTGTTCGTCTAGGACTCTTGGCTGAGAAAAGTCAAAAGACATCCTAAGAAACCCACAGCCTGGGTTCTTATAGCATCACCTGCAAAGATCTTGGCTGAAAATAATGACAATGGATTTTGAAGTCTTGGACTCAGTGCAGAACAAGGCCTTGATTACTCTTCTCCATCCCCCCCCCCACCCCCAGAGCTAGGGATAGAATCTAGAGAGTTGCATATGCTAAGCACGTGCTCTATAGTGTACACACACACACACACACACACACACACACACACACACTCACACACACACACCAGCAAGCGCTCTACCATTAAACTGTGCCCATATGGAGAAGCCTGGATTTTCTGCTGCGTGGCTTTGAGCATCCTAAGCACATTCTACTTTTCCGCCTCTGAGTTCTCATCCGTAAACACATCATCCTCCAGCAGCGACTCCATCAAGTCCCTAGCTAGACGGGGAGGCTGTCTCCTCACCTCCGTATGGGAACTCTCTTGGCGGCCCTGAGATGGGGGTAGGTACACTTTTACTCCCCCAGCTCCAGTGTCCCATGTCTCCATACACGTGGCTCCAGTCACAGAAAGGACGAACTTTGTCTTCGAAGCTGCACTGGGGAAGGCTCTCTAGGAGAGCCCAAGAGGAAACGTCTGACACACTCAGCCTGTGACTCCCCTGTGACACACTTCACCCCCAGCCACCACCACCACATACCCCCAATCCAAATTACCCCAACCCCTCATTCAGCGGAGGGTTCCCAAAGGCTCTGTTCTCACCCCCACAGGGAGAAATGCTGATGGCATCCACAGCTATTGCTGGCTCAGGCTGCTCTCCAAACACACCCACTACCAGGAACTGAAAAGAAGAAGAAAGGAAGCCTGGAGTGAGCAGGCCCTGCCCCCCCACCCCCCCAACCCTCCACCCTCATCAATCCTCCAGCCCTCCTATGAAGACCAGTATTGACCATCAACTTTGACAGAAGCTAAAGTCACATGAGGGATAGGCCTCTGGGCACGCCTATGGGGTGGGGGTGGGGCGGGGCTATCGATATGCTAATTAAGGTGGAATGGCCTGCCCACTGTGGGTGGCACCATTCCCTGGCTGGGATCCTGAACAGTATTGGTGGAGAAGGGAGCTGCACAGCAGCGTACGATCATTGTTCTCTGCTTCCCAATTGTGGCTGGGGTGTGACCATCCACTTTTAAGCTCCTGGCACTGTGAATTCCTCACTCTAGTGGGCTTTACCCTTGAGCTGTGACCCAGAATAAATCCTTTCTTCCTTAAGTTGCTTTTCTTTTCTTTTTTTTTCTAAAGAGTGTTTTTGTCACCTGGACAGAAAAAGAAACTAAGACATCTCTCACCTGGCATTTCCATTCCAAGACCCAGCTCCAGTTCCTTACACCCAGACTCTCAACTCATCCCAACACCGAGGGGACCTACCACATGCAGGGACTCCTAATGAGGACCTTGCGCCTCTGTACCTGTATCTGTCCCTGTCCTGTGTAGTTGACAGACACAGCCTGCCAGTTGTGTCCATGGTGTCCTGAGAAGAGGGTGTGTTTCCGGATGTTGCCTACAATGGAGAAAACAAAGCAAAACAAAAAACGGGAAGAAAAGAGAAGGAAGTTTATGGGGACCTGGGAGTAAAGGAGGAGATGCTCAGGGAACGCCAAAGCAACACTTCTCTGGATGTAAGTAAAGTTCCCTTTCTTCCCCCTCCCTCAACGCCCCCCTCTCTCCTCTTTTCCCCCTCTCTTCTTCCTGCTTTGTGTGTGTGAGCACATGTGTGTAAAAGAACGAGTGAATGTATGTGCATGCTCATAAACGTATGTGTGTGCAGGTTTTTTTAAAACACAGATGTGCACACACATGTGCATAAAGGCCAGCAGCCAAGCTCAGACACCATTCCTCAGGAACTGCCCACCTTGTTTCCTGAAACAGAAGCCTACACTAGCTGGCCAGGGACCTACCCACCCACAGTGCCAGGGAGGGTCTGGGCCTCCCCCATGCTGGGATCACAGGCAAGTGTTACTATGCTCAGCTTTCTGCATGGGTGTTGTGGGTAGCAGCCAGGTTCTCAGACTTGTGTGGCAAACACTTTAGTGACCTATCCATCCCTGGCTGGTTTGGTTTTGTTTGCTATTGGTTTTTTAGACAGTCTCCAGTAATCTAGGCTGGCTTTGAACTCACTCAGTAGAGCAGAGACTTTCCTCAAACTTCTCACCTTCCTGTGGCTTTGAACTTCTAATCTCCCTGCCCATACCTTCCAAATGCTATGATTACAAGTACCACCCTCCATGGCAGGCGGTGCCTTTATTTTATTTATTTATTTATTTATTTATTTATTTATTTATTTATTTATTTTAGAATCCAGTGCTCTTCCCATTTCTTCTAATACATAGAAATGATCTCACAAGTACATCAGGTTTCCCTAGATCCTGAGGAAATTCTTAGCTAACCCTCTCAGATGCCTCATGGTCAGTGAACTCTTCTTACCCAAGAAAGTAGCGTAGACAAACATGCCTTCTCCAGGAGACTTGCCGCGCATTATGTAGTGGAAAGACAGGGTCAGACAGCCGCTGGAGTGGCTCAGGGGACTCAGAAGTACAGCCTTCTGTCCTGGCCTTCCATCCGTAGAGTCTAGGAGCATGTAGTAGCCACCTGTGAAAGAAAGGTGAAGGGAACCGGCTGGATGGAAGGGAGTCGGTCATGAAGGGTTGGGACTTAGGGGAGGTAGAGAACTGGGCGTGGGGCGCTCCAACAGCCGTCTAGAATGTGACAGCAGTGAGACTAAGGTGACAGGAATACAGTCTGACCCTGAGAAGTAAGGCAGCCCCCCCCCCACCTCAACTTGTCCTTCGCCGGTAAACCAAACAGACAATCAGCATGAGCTTCATTTAGTGATGCAAGTAGTAACCAAGGGAAGAGGGCACTGGTTTGCCTGTGGAGGGCGCTCACGCATGCGTACTCATGCCCAGCCTCCACTGGATTGACTCGGACCTTGAGTTTAAAGAGGCCAAGAAGGCAAGAAAGCAACGGGGGGTCGGGGGTCGGGAAGGCTGAAGGAGAGAGAAGAGAAGGAAGTGGATAAAATGGCGAAAGAGTACAAAACAAAGAAGAAACAAGTGTCAGGAGCGCTTGTGCGCATAGTCTCAGCCAGCTTCTCGGGAGGCTGAGGCAGGAGGTTTGAACCAGCCCTGGCTTTTTGAGTCCTTGTCTCAAAACAAAACAGAAAAGACAAAAACCCAACCAACGACTGCGAATACGGCTGATTCGAGACATGGTGTTAAAGGCTGCAGGGTACGAGAGAGGGGATGGCCAGTGGACTCAGCGGGGCTTTCGAATGGAAAGGAAGGGGGGGACGGTGCTTGAAGAACTTTCTAGAAGTTAAACCTCCCAGGAGACACTGTGTGAGAGAGAAAAGGAAGGGGGTAGATGGCAGAAACCGGAAGAGAAAGTCCAGGCAGGAGTACAGGGAGGTGGGGTGGAGGACGGACGGGATCCCAGGAATGGGGTGTATAGGAAGGAGAGGTCTGGTTTCAATGGCGGCAAATCTTCCTCCTTGCTGTTCCTTCTTAGTAAGAAATTTCAGCTGCATTAGGGCCTTGCTGAACTCAGGATCTGCCTGCCTCTGCCTCCCAGGTACTTGGATTACAGGCGTGTGCCACTATGTCTCCCCCTCCCCCTCTTTTTTCACCCATTTTTCCCTTCTGCTTCCTTCCAAGGGGCTGAGCATGGAACCGGGGGCCTTATGCATGCTCCGCAAGTACTTTACCACTGACCCACAGCCCCCGGTCATTGTTTGTTTGTTTGTTTGTTTGTTTCTCTCTGAAACAAGGTCTAGCCCGGGCTGTACTTGAACTCACTGTGTAGCCTGGGCAGTTACTGAACTTCACACACGCCGCCGTCACCCCACCCCCACCCCCGCCTCCTCAGCCTCCCGAGTGCCGGGCTTACAAGGATGTAGCTCCACACCTGCCTCCTTGCTGGGTTTCCACACCGATTCTCAAGTCTCTGGGACACTGTAGAGGGTAGCTACTCAGTAAACGGAATGAATCAAGAACAAGAGATGCAGTGGAGGGAGATGGAGAATACTTGAAACCACACTTCTTGCCGTGATCCCCAAGCTGAGAGAAACGTGAGGTTGCTGGGTTTCACCTGGCATGGCTTAGGAATGCTATTGTACCGGGTACAGAGGTCACTGGAACCCAACCTGGCATGGCTTAGGAATGCTATTGTACCGGGTACAGAGGTCACTGGAACCCAGAGAGACAAAGAATAAATACAATACTCACTACCAGGCCTGGAGAAGTCATCATCAGGCCCCACACCCGGTACCCCTGATGATCCCTTCTTCTGGGTCCACTTAGCCCCGGTGGCAGTTGGGACCCAGCTCCAGCCACAGAGATTATTCAGTGTATCAAAGTTGCACATCTGGGTCATGCAGACTGAGGGGAGAGAAGAAAAGAGATGGAGCTCAGTGTGTGGCTCAGTGGTAGAGCACCTGCCTAGAATCCCCCAGTGAGGGGCTGGGGTGTGGCTCAGTGGTAGAGCACCTGCCTAGAATCCCCCAGTGAGGGGCTGGGGTGTGGCTCAGTGGTAGAGCACCTGCCTAGAATCCCCCAGTGAGGGGCTGGGGTGTGGCTCAGTGGTAGAGCACCTGCCTAGAATCCCCCAGTGAGGGGCTGGGGTGTGGCTCAGGGTAGAGCACCTGCCTAGAATCCCCCAGTGAGGGGCTGGGGTGTGGCTCAGTGGTAGAGCACCTGCCTAGAATCTCCCAGTGAGGGGCTGGGGTGTGGCTCAGGGTAGAGCACCTGCCTAGAATCCCCCAGTGAGGGGCTGGGGGTGTGGCTCAGGGTAGAGCACCTGTAGCCATAGAACACTTATCTAAAATACTCCAATACAGGCCTTAGGACAGAGCTCAGCAATAAAGTATTTTCCTAAAACCCTGTCAGGGCTGGACTATGGCCATGGTTCAGTGGTAAGGCCTTTGTCCAGAATTTTTCAGTGAGAATCTAGGGGTGTGGCTCAGTGGTAGAGCATTTGCCCAACGTACACAAAGCCCTAGTTAAACCCCAAATATCAAAAGGCAGGGGCCTATGAGCTTTCTGTCACAGGGGGAAGCTTAAAAGAAATGCCACCACTTGAGGGTCAGAACTTTAATGTCCACTCTCAAGGCTGTGGTGAACTCTAGCAAGCTTTGAGGCCAACTTATATCTTACTGCCCAAGACTTCTGCTCTTGGCCCAGATTCCATAACCTGCCCAGGCTCAGCCTTCTCATCTGTAAACAGAATCGTCTCTGTGGGATGCTGTCCCCATGTTTGCTTTGTAGCTCCAGATTTTTCCTTTCCTTTCCAGTCATCCTAAAAGGACCATTTTACAGGTATCGGAGTAGTAGTACTGGGCAATGCGTACAATGCCTTTACTTTCGGATTTTTGTGGAACCAAATACTTCTTTTGTTTTAGAGACAGCCTGGGATGTAGCCCAGGCTTGCTTCAAAATTGCCATGTAGTCTGGGATAACCTTGGATTAAGGATCCTCCTGCTTCTACCTCCAATATGCTAGGGTTGAAGGTGTATGCCACCTGTTGTACGCAGGGCGTGGGATGGAACCCAGGGCTTTGTGCACTCTAGCCAAGTGCTCCACCAGCTAAGCCACATCTCCCACGCCACCAAAGGTTTATTGACACAGAGTTTTCCAGACTGTTCTGGTCAGTCACTAGAGACCAGCTATGCCCGCTGCCGCCACAATGTTGAAAAGGGACCTCTTACAAGGTGCCAGGCTTGTGGGAGGTGGGGTGGTGAGATCACAGCAGGAGGCCAGAAGCCTCAATTCATGAGCACCCAGGGTCTTGGCTGCTGAGCTGTCTTACTCCTTGACTTTGGCAAGTTTGATGAGAGTCAGGAGAGGTGTGTTAAGAGGGACAGGAACTCACCCCGATTGCAGGTACCCCGCCGGATAGAGAGGCCATCCAGAGAGATGTCCAGGTAGGCGGTGTTTCCCCGCATGCCCTCAAACATCAGCTGTGGAATTAGAGACAGAGAGACCCTGATCATAGCTGCCTCCTTTCCCTGTGGCTGCTGCTTTGCACCCTGAATCCAATTGGCTGAAGATCTAGGTCTCTGGGCTATGTTGCACAGAGCACAAATGTGACAGTTGGAGGCCAACTTTCGGGAATCGGCTCTAGCCTTCTACCCTACCGGACCTGGAGATCGACCCTAGGTCACCAGGCTTGAGGCAAGAAACCTTCACGCTTGCCATCTGGGTTCCCCCTTCACCACAGCCTACCTGCCTAAGCCCCTTCCTCCAGACCCCTTCCGAACCAGACATCCAGGACTGCTCTTGACCTCACCGAGCTTGGTATATCTCGATCTGCCGGTATAGTGACAGTGGTGGGCACCCAAGAGGGACTCTGGGTGTTGACGTGTTTCCAGAGCACATAGGGCCGGTGGTGCTTCCGGCCCCTGAGCAACAGCAATCTGAGCTGGGCGCCCCATGACAGCCCAAACATGTGGAAGGCGAAATGGACGCAGAGTGGGCCTTGCTCCCATATGTCAGGGCTACGCAGGCGCACCACTCCACCCCGAGGGAAAGCTCTGGAATCCATGCGCAGATAGTAGCCCTCTGTTGGTGGGGGAGACAGACAGAATGCAGAAGGCTGAGACTTCGCTGTCCCTAGGAGCTATCTCATCCACCCCCTGTTCAACTCAGCTTCCAGAAGCCCCCTCCCAACTTTATCCCCCCTCCCCACAGTCCCCCTCCAAACTTTAGGTTTCCCTCAGACTCCTTACTTCCACTGGGGTACCCTCCAGGGGGACCAGAAGTGCCAGTTGGGAAGGGCCCAGTAGTTCGAACCCAGTCCCCATCATCTGCAGACATTTGAGACCAGTCACAGAGAGGTCTGGAATTGTCTTCAAAGTCACACTCGGAGAGAATGGCTGGGAAGAAAGAGGCTCAGTGAGGCCTCAGAAAGGGCACAGGGCCGAGGACAGGGGTCATGTCACAGAGTCACACCAGGAGATGGGGGTCAGCAGGGTCACTAAGCATAGAGAAGGCCACCACTAGGAGTTCAGATCCAGAGCAGAGACACAGGCAGGCGGCACAATTATTTGGGAAGAAAATGTAGAGCTGGAATAGATGACAAAGTTGAGGGGCACAAACTGGGGTTCGGGCTGATTCAGGCAGATAGACAGGCTTTGTCTTGGCAGCGTGTGTTTTGTTGTGGCTATTATTATTACTGCTGCTATGTTGGTGTGCTTGTGTGTGTGAGTGTATGTGTGTGTGCACACGTGTGGGGGGGGGGGCGTGCACGCATATAGAGACCAGAGGTCAGCATCAGGTGTCTTCTTCAATCCTTTTCCACCTTATGTTTTGAGACAGGGTCTCGCTGAACCCAGTCCTTATCAATTCATCTACAGTGGCTAGCCAGGGGACCCTAGGGATCCTTCTGTCTCTGCCTCTCCAGTGCCTGGACCACAGGGTGTGCTACTACAGGAAGCTTCTTACAGGGACGCTAGGGATCGAACTCGGGTCCTTAGGCTTGTGCAGCAGGCACTTCATCTGGTGAGTTCTTTCCCAGCACCCTACCCCACCCCTTCATGTTCTAATGTAGCCCAAGGTAGCCTGAACTCTTCGTCAGCCTCCAGCGAGCTGGGATTGCATGTGTGCACTACAACACCTGGCCTACTGTTCTATTTTGAGGCTAGGTCTAGTTACTGTGTAGCCTAGGCTAGCTCTGAACTTGTGATCCTCCTGATTTGGCCTCCCCGGTGCTGGGATGACAAGCCTGTGCCTCCATATCCTGTGTCTGTCATATTTAATTTGAGCTGGAATCTCTCAAGTGGAGTCAGACCGTGTTCCCCCCACCGTTCCCTCCACTGTTGGGGAGCAGCCCTTCGCACATTTATCCCACTTTTGGGTGACTGCTGTGCTCTGACAACAAACCCTGTACTAGGGACTGGGGGTCACGGTTAACAGCACAGATCATAAGGAAGGAAAAGGAGGCCTGAGCAGCCTTCGTTCCAACTCACAACTCTCTCTCGTCATGTGCAACTTCGGTTTCCATTCTGGAAATTTCTGTCTCCTTGGGATTAGTTTGGAAAACAAAACAAAACAAAACAAAAAAACCAAAAATACACACAAAAAAAACCCTGTTAGCTTTGTCATTATTAAAATTGTCATAAGATTATGACTATGCTGTACTTTTTCTTTCCTTTCTTTTTTTTTTTTTTTTTTTTTGTTGTTGTTATTTTGTTTTGTATTTCCTTTCTTGGAGACAAGATTTCATGTAGCCCAGGCTAGCCTCAAACTCCCTAAGTAAGCTCCTGATTCTCCTGCCTCCGCCTCCTGAGTACTGAAATCACAGGAGCTCACCACCACTCCTGGCTTTTTTCTTTTAGAGACAAAGTCTTTTGAGTAGCCCAGGCTAGCCTCAAGATTTCCCTCCTGCCTCCCTCATCCCTCGTGCTAGGATTACAGGTTTGAACCACCACACCCAGCCCTCCTCCCGGCTTTACAAACTCCATAAAGAAGCCTCTCCTCTTCAATCAACTTGGGTCATAATTTCCCACAATTCAACTGCTCCCCATCCAAAGCCT
Organism: Acomys russatus; assembly: GCF_903995435.1. Classification (NCBI taxonomy): domain Eukaryota; kingdom Metazoa; phylum Chordata; class Mammalia; order Rodentia; family Muridae; genus Acomys; species Acomys russatus. Next base: position 39,487,676 of record NC_067155.1, on the reverse strand, counting down.
AAACTACCTCTCATTTCTTGCCACTTTACTTGAACTCTGGCCTCTCAACTTAGCCCAGCCTAGGGTTTTGGAGAGCATAAATTCTTTATCTTTCCTGCTCCACCTGGATGTTCACCTCAATTTCAGGTTCTGGAGATGTGAAACCTTCCTCATCCTGGTCAGTAGCCTATCTTCTCCCCACCTTACTGACCTCCTTACCTTCCTCCCCAGTCTCCTGTCTTTTCATTTTTGAGGCAGAGTCCCATGTAGCCCAGGCTTACCTAGACCTTGGCATTTAACCAAGTATGCCCTTGAACTCCTGATCCTCCTGTCTCCACCTGCCACATGCTGGTATTACATCCTGAGCCACCATACCAAGTTTATGTGGTGCTAGGGCTTGAACTCGGGCCTTTGATATGTCAAGCAAGCCCTCTACCAAGTGAGTTAGGTCCCTTAGCCCACCCCCCCCCCTTTTTTTTTTTTAGTTTGTTATTTTGAGACAGGGCTTCATGCAGTGGAGACTGACCTTGAACCCCTAATCCTCCTGCCTCCTCTGGGATGGCAGGCATATACTGCCATGCTCAGCTAGGCCTCTTTGTTATTAACCTTCCTCTCCCCTCTGGAATATCCCCAGTGCAACCCAGCAAACCCCTGCCCCATCCATCACGGCCATCCCCAGTCCAGCTTACCACACAGGGGCAGGCACTTGGTCCTGGCCCCAGGCAGCCCCCACCAGCAACATCAGAGTCCACACTGGAGGAGCCATGGGGGACCTCGGAGGTGGCCCTCAGGCAGAGAGGAAGATTATACACTGAGGATCCCAGGCCACTTTATAAACACCTGGCCCTCCTGTCTTGTCACCCTTCCGAGGAGGCCATTAAAAAAAAAAAATCACTGAATTCGCGAAGTCCCTGGGAGTATAACGTTATCAAGGTTGAAACTGAAAACCTGAAAGAGGAGTGATGGACAGAAATAAAGGGAAAATAAGAAAAGAGGGAGACGGAGGCCGCCGATCCAGGAAGTCTAACATCAAACAAACTTAGTTCAAAAAAGAAACAACAAAGGAAAAGAAGAGAGAGAAAGAGTCTCACAGAGCCCAGGCTGGCCTCAGATTCATGATGTAGGCAAGGCTAACCCTGAACTCCTGATCCTCCTGCCTCCAAATGCTGGGATTAAAACCATGGTAGCCGGCTAAGAAAGAATAAGAGAACTGTCCCAGAACGGAAGAACTCATCCCTCTAGATTAAAAGATACCTAGTGTGGTGGATTCAGAGACCCACAGAAAACTACTTTGTGAAATTTCAGAATATCAGGGCTGAAAGGGAGGTCAGGAATCTTTTTGGATAGTAAGGAACAGGTCACATACTAAGGACCAGGGATCCTCATGGCCTCAGTCTCCTTGGTAGCATCCGTAGATTCTAAACGCAGCAGAACACTAGCTGCAGAATTCTGATGGGAAAAAACATTCAAACCTAACATTCTACAGCTGGAGACAGTGGCGGATGCTGATGAGGGTCAAGTGAATGGCTGGAAATGGTGAGGGACAGAGAAGCAGAGGGCACCATACTCCTAGATGAAGAAATGCCAGCTAGGAGGAAGCATTTGAGAGAGAGAGTGGGCTGGGGCGGGGGGAAGGGGGAGTCAGAGAATGCTTTGAAGGAGTTGGCTCCTTCCTTTCACTATGTGGGTTCTGAGAATCAAATTCGAATTGTTAGGCGTGGCAGCAAGCCCGGCCATCTTGTCGGCCCCTGTTTCATTTTCCTAAAGCAGAGTCTTGTAGCCTCTGACTTGTTATATGCTTGAGACTGGAGTACCGCCATGCCAGTTTATGGGATGTTGGGAATCAAACCCCAGGCAGTATATATCCTAGGCAAGCTCCCCACCAACTGAGCTAGATGCCCAGTGTTTGGGGCGGGGGGGTGTTGTTTGTTTGTTGTGTTGTTTTTTGGAGTTTTTTGTTTGTTTGTTTTTTGTTTCTCACTCTGTAGCCCAGGGTGGGACTTGTCTGGTCCTAAGCCAGCTTCGAACTAGTGGCAGTTCTCCTGTTTCAGTGCTGTGGTCCCAGCTGCTCAGCAGGCTAAGGTAAGAAGAAGAAGAAGAAGAGTTCAAAGGCAGCCTGGGCAACTTAGTGAGATCTTACCTCGAAAGGAGAAGAAAAAAAGAAGACCGGGTGGCTAGATTAGCCACAGAGAGCATACAGCTAGTGTGGGTGAGGGTCAGAGGCTCGATCCCCGCACCACACATGCTCAAAAAATGCACGGGCATACACACACTTTAAAGATTTACTTTATGAGTTTATGTAGGTGGGGAGGATGTGCACATGTGAGTGCAGGATTTCCAGGAGGCCAGAAAAAGCCATTGGACCCCTAGGAACCAGAGTTAGAGTGGCTGTGAGCTGCTCCACCTGGGGACTGGGGCACAAAATGTCATCCTCTGAAAGAGCAGCAAGCGCTTTTAACTACCAAACGACCTCTCCAAGCCCCTGTGGTTCAAAAAATATATATTTATTTTGTTAAAATTAACTTTTAAATTAAAAAAGATATAGACTACAATACAGTCTAAAACATAGTGGCTACATGTATGGTTTCATATATACCTAATATGTATATATGACATGCAGAGTCTGTGTGTGTGTGTGTGTGTGTGTGTGTGTGTGTGTGTGTGTGTGTGTGTGCATGCGCGTGCCTCTTTGAGTATACACCTCTGCTTCCGTCATGGAAAATCAAGCCTGGCTGAAAATTTAAAATGAAACAAATGAAAACCTATCTGTGGCCAAGTGTGGTGGGTGGCACATGGCTGTAGTCCCAGCACTCAGGAGGCAGAGACCAGTGGACCTATGTGTATTTGAGACCAGCGTGATCTACAAAGCAAGTTTCAAAACAGCTAGACAGAGAAGCCCTGTCTCAAAAACAAAACAAAACAAAAACAACAAAAAAGAAATACTCACATGTGTCATAGATGACACACCTACATGTGTCATACTGATAAAAAATTTAAATGGTTGACATAGTTGGACAGGACTCTGACAGAATCATAGTAACTAAAAGTGGTGCTGATAAATACATTAGGACAAAGTTTCAATTGTGCATACATAATTTTTAAATTACATGTATTGATGTATGTCAGCGCACACGTTCACACACACACACACATACACACATACTCACACACATACACACATGTTCACACACATACACAGAGACATACACACACACACACTCACACACGCACACGTGCATACCATGGCAGGAGATGGTCCTCTTCTCCCACCATGTGGGTGTCGGGAATTGAACTCGGGTTGTCTGGCGTGGCAGCAGGCTCCTTCTGCTGAACTATCTTTCCATCCCTTGATTTTGTTTTCTTTTCTGGGATAGGAACTGGTAATGTAGGCTCAGGGTGGCTTCTAATTTGAGGTAATCCTCCTGCATCAACCTCCTGGGTTCTGGGATCACAGGCATGTGCCACCGCATCCAGATTGCTTTAGTTTTTTTTTAATAGGATCTCATTATATAGCCCAGGCAAGCCTAGAAGATCTTCCGGCTTCAGCCCCAGATACTGAGATTACAGATGCATTCACCTCTACTCATAAACAAAACAAAACAAAAACAAACAACAGCAACAAAACCCTATGAGGTCTCATAGCACAGGCTTGCCTCCCCGTTACTCAGGGGGCTGAGGCGCAATGATTTCAAGTTCAGGCCAGCTTCGGCAACTGAGCAAGGCCTTATCTCAAAAGGAAAAAAAATTGTTTTTGTTTGTTTGGCTTTGCTTTTGTATTTCTCTCTCTTTCTCCCCCTGCCCCCAGCCCCGTGCGTGCATGCGTGTGTGCGTGTAGGTCAGAGGACAGCCTCAGGTGACGTTCCTCAGGAATCGCCCACCTTGTGTTTGAAGCAGGGTCTCTCTTTGGTCTGCAGCTCTCCGAGCAGCCTGGGTTAGCAAGCCAGTGAGCCCCAGGGGTCCACCCGTCTCCACTTCCCATCTCACCATCACTGGGGTAACAGGCATGTGCCACCACAGCCATCTTTTCACATGGTTCTGGAGAGTCAAACTCGGGCTCTCATGCTAACCAGGCAAGCACTCTGCCGGCTGTGGCTGATCTGTTCCACCAGGACTTCAGAGGAAGCTCTAGAGTCCATGTTTGTTTTAGTCAGGGTTTTCAAAAGGAACAGAACTGATAGAATGAACACACACACATATGCACACACACATATATACACACATACATACACACATACACACGTATGCATACACACATACATGCACTACATACACACATATACACATATATGCATACACACAACATACATATACACATGAATGCAAATGCATGTATGCATACACATACATGCACGCATATGCACCAGCACATACACACACATACACATATACACACACATACATGCATGCACACATCATACACACATGCACATGCATATATACACACATACATATAATCACATATATGAACATATACACACATACATGCATACACACATACATGCATACACACATACATGCATACACACATACATGCATACACACATACACATGCACAAATATATGCACACTCACACACACACACACACATACTAGATTGATTTACAGGATGAGTCGCCCTGCACTGGCTATCTTGTTTTGGTAATCTTTCTGGAAGAAACATCTGACACTAATGAGAGAGGACAAGGGGAGGTTGTCACCAGTGGACTGAAGCCGCTCCTAAAAGGCTTTGATCCTGGGCCCAGCCACAGTTTCATCTTATACTGTAAAACCACCAAGTGGGGCGGGCAAGTGAGATTTTAGAGAAGCACGTGCAGCAGTCAGCAGGCTGTTAAGGGCAACGACCCCCTGTAGTAGCTGCTTCTCCGGGTCTTTCTGTTCCTGGCAGCGAGCGAAGTCACTCTTGGCAAACAGGCCGCACAAGCAGGGCTTTAAGTAAATCACTAAACAATCAATAGATCGCTATCTGATGACTGCTCCTCTCCACCTAACTCTACTTCAGCCTCGCACTGGCGAAACCAAGAACCGAGCGGTCACTCAGTCCGAGGGGATGGATTGCTCCGAGATCCCAGCCTGGCACCCTGGTCTTCCGTCCACTGCGGAATCCCAAGGAATACAGACTTGTCAGCGAGAGCCAGAGCAAGCGGGCCCAAAGCAGTTGTCTTCTTCTGTGTCCTTTTCTATGGGCTGCCATCAGAAGGAGACACTGAAGCCGGGCATGGTGGCAGACAGATCTCTGTGAGTTCAAGGCCAGCCTGGTCTACAGAGTGAGTTCCAGGACATCCAGGGCTACACAGAGAAACCCTGTTCCAAAACAAAACAAGACAAGGAAGGGGAGAGCGAGCTGAGCACCAGCATCCATCTTCCTCTGCTCCCTGACTGTGGCCACAAAGTGAGCAGCTGCCTCATGCTCCTGCCATTCCGCCCCGCCCTGCCATGGTGGACTGTGTGCCCCAGAAGTGTAAGATGAAATAAACCCTTCCTCTTCTGAGATGCTTCTTGTCTGGTATTTGATTTCAGCAATGAGAGACGTGGACAAGATGTTGGCTGACACATGCCAAGCTTATGGTCAGGTACCCACTGTTTATAGGTGCTTCTCCTTGACCTTAAAAATAAAAAAACCCCAGCACACAAGACCAATGGGGTTGGAGAGTCAACTCTTACAGAGGGCCAGAGGTCGGTTCTCCGACCTCTACACTGGGTAGCTTACAACTGCCTATAAGTCCAGTTCCAGGGGATCTGATATCCTCTTCTGGCCTACACATACACAATAAAATAAAATAAAATATAGAGGCTGGAGAGATGGCTCAACGCTTAAAAGCACTGACTGCTCTTCCTGAAGTCCTGAGTTCAATTCCCAGCAACCACATGGTGGCTCACAACCATCTATAATGCGATCTGATGTATACTGTGTACATAATAAATAAATCTTTAAAAAATAAATAAAATATAAACATTTTAAAGAAAAAAATAGCAATCTAAGCCAGATATAGTGGTCTAGGCCTGTACTCCTAGCACATGGGAAACTGAGGCAGGAAAATTCTAAGTTTCAAGCCTGCCTAGGCAACTTAGGCCCTGTTTTAAAAACCAGCCAAACAGAAAACAAAAATCACCACCCTCCAAGTCTATTAATTCTGACTCAAACAGCCTAAAAGAGATATTTCACCCTCACTCATTTGTAGCAATACCGCCAATATTCAAAGGGAGGACGCCTGAGAAAGGCGAAAGCTGGTAAGGTTCCCTAACAGTTCCCAACCGCGCCTGAAGAGGGCACTGTAGTCCAGGCGCTAAATTCACCTCCCCTAAAATTCTTTTCAGTCCTCCCCTTTGCTGACTCCTCCCACCTTAGTTACAGACGAGTGAGCGCGTTGGCGCGCAAACACACCACACACACACACACACACACACACGTACACACGCACACACACATACACGTACACACATACACACACACGTACACACACGCGCACACACACACACCCCTAGTAAAGCCTCTCCAGGCCTCCAACTCCTCCTATCTGCGTGAATTTTTTTTCCTGCAGTGGACCTCAAAAACTTTCAGGCTGGATTCTAAATGCCTTGTTTTGGAAACAGAATGAATGACGACCATATAGAATAACCGCCAGCATTGGGGTCCTGGTACAGCACATGCCATCTTGGACTGGTTGGTTGTGTGGGTCTCCCCCGAGCATGCTTTGGGGAAGGAATCCGAGGAACAATTTGGTGTCCCCCTTGTCCCTTGGTTGTGGTACCTATTACTCCTGAGTCTTCTGACTCTCCTTTAAGTGGCAGGGACAACTGTTAGAGTGACACCCATCGGGACATGGAAAACAGGTGGCTGGATTCACAAGGGGTTTATGTCCTTCGGTAAGTGACTAGTACTATGGACGTATTGCTCCATTAACTAGGGTTGGCCACCAACTCCTAACCGGGAGCCCCTACGAACTGGCTCCTGTTCCCTCATTGGTAGCCCCAGCTCACTCAGCGTTTGTCCTGGCGGGCTGGCAGCTGCCCACTAAGAGACAGCCTTGAATGGAGCCTGCTTATTGACCAGCGTGGGCAGGCATTGTGGCTTCAAGCCCAGTGGGGTCAAGAGGTCAGACAGGCCATGCGAGGCGGCACGTAGGGCCCAACCCCCTCCACCTCTGATTTCCCAGATCTGATGCCTTGTTACTAGACTGGGGTGGCGGGGGATAGGGGTAAAGCCAGGAGACTTGGGGGGGAGGGAAGCACCCATGAAGATAGACAAGCCAGGAGTCATGTTGGTGGTTTCAGCTGTTGCCAGTGGTATTTTAAAAAGACACAAACCTTCAAACCCTTCCCCTCCCCTCCCTTGATAGCTACGAGTCCATTGCCATCCTGTCTTCATGGCGCTATGCCACCCTGCTGTCCAGTGGAAGGCTCGTGCCATCAGGGGAAATTTCCTTCAGGGAGACCTGAAGAATTCATTTGCCCCCAAATTCTCCAGTCCTTGTATTCTTCGTAGATGCTACAAAGATTGGACCCTTTTCGGGGGATGGGGTTACAATTCTGGTAGGGCACTAATTGAGTTTAAAAGTCTCTGTCCCTGAGTTCTAAGCCAGTCTCTGGGAGTTAAGGACGCAGTTCAAGTGATAGAGCGCTTGCCTAGCATGTACAAAGCCCAAGCTTCCATCTCCAGCTCCCCATACACAGGGAGGGGGTGCCTGTGATCTCGGCACTGGGGAGATGCCGGAGTTCAAAGGAAGATCAGGAGTTCAACATCATCCTTAACCACATAGCGAGTTCCAGGCCAGCCTGGGCTATGTGAGAACTCCCTATCTCGACAAACCCAAAACAAATCCAAGTCGGTTCTCTTGAGTCTTTCCTGCTCTGGGGTCTCAGGCTGGTCCCCGGGGGCATCTTTAGATTTCAGACCGGAGCTCTGGAAAGTTCTTCAGGCCCCCAAGGTATCACCGCTGGTGCTGGAGTGTCCATAGGACAGGCTGGTGAGGAGGTAACAACCCCTTCGATGAGAGTTGGGAGTGGTAGAGGGTTGGCGTGACACAGGCAGCAATGGTGAGCGAGTTGGTGGGTACGCCATGGTGGTAGCAGCGGGTCACCTGTCCTCTCTCCTGCAAGCCTCCCCTGTGTACAACTTCAGTTTCCCCCGGATAAAGTTGGAGTAGACCCGGAAGAGTTTGCAGAAAGTATCCGCTGTGAGGGTTCGGAGTGGAGAAGGTGGGGTGGCATCTGGAAGTGATTTCGGTTCCTTCTGTCAAGAGAGAATAGATGTCACTGCAGTGCTGAGGAGTACAGATGAAACTGGGACCGGGGACCGTGTGTGTGTGTGTGTGTGTGTGTGTGTGTGTGTGTGTGTGCGCGCGCGTGCGCGCACACACATGTTTGGGTATAGAGGCCGCCAGCAGTGTGTCTTCTACAATAACACTCCACATTATCTGTTTTTATTATTTGGATGTGTGGATGCGAATACATACAGGTGCCCAGGGAGCCTGAAATACAACCCCACATCCCCTAGAGTTGGACGCAGAGGCAGCTGCGAGCCACGTAATGTGGGTGCGAGGAACTGAACTGTGTGAGAGCAGCAAGCGCTCCTAATCGCTGAGCCATCTCTCCCACCCTTCCACCTTATTTTTCTCATTGAACCTGGAGCTCACCGACTGAACCAGACTGGGTGACCAATGAGTCCCAGGGAACCCCTTGCTTCTGTCGCCCCGGCTCTGGGATAGCATGTACCTTCTACTTCGCCTCAATTAATTGTTTTATTAACAGACATGACTGAGATCGAACTCTCACACTTGTGCAGCAAGCAAGCCACCCTCTCTCCAGCCTGAGCTCTCGATATCCTTTGTTTTAAAGTGGTTGTAGCATTGCTTTGTTTATATATACACCTGTATACCCTAGCATGTGAATGGAGGTGGGAAGACAGCCTGAGGGAATCCATTCTCTCCTCTCGCCAATGGGGATCCCAGGGACTGAACTCCGGGCGTCGGGCTTGGCAGCAAGCACCATTTTCCACTGAGCTCAGCCCTCAGTATCTAACAGTTCTTAGCCTATCCTGTAGAGCGGGCAAGTAGCAGGGTCCACAGCCACCTTTACTCACCTGGGCTCCCAGCACCCGGAGCAGGGAAGTGAGGCTACGCAAGCCACTGACGGCTTTGTCTATGTATAGCTGAGGGGTCTCCGCTGGCTGGGAGGAATTGGCTAGCAGGGCCTGGCCCCGCAGGATGGCTTCTGAGAGCAGGGACAGGCCTTGCCACACTTCTCTGGCCTGTTCTTCCACCTAGAGGAGGTAAAGACTTAGAGACAGCCAGCCAGAGTCATTCCCTGTCATCTCCCTGGCTGTCACACACCCTAGGGACTGAAGAGGAAGGAACAGAAAAGCATGCAGTAAGGTTTATTGGATGGATGGATGGATGGATGGATGGATGAGCTCCAACATCCCATCAGCCTTTGTCTCTATTATTCTTTCTCCCACACTATCAAGGTGCTAAGATGAGACCCACCAGCCTCTGGGGGGTGGGGGAGAAGGGGAGGACCAATGACATCAACAACTGGTGACACGGCAACTTACCTCCATTCTTTTCCAAGCATAGAAGTTGACTTTGGTGTCTGGGACTGTAATATTCTCACTTAGCCTGGGACCTTCTGCACAACCCATCTGAAAGACGCAGCCCCGGGAGGGTCCAGATCACCAAGGGCTTGCTTCCACAAAAACCCACCAGACTCAACTTTACTGGGCATGCTTTGGGGGTCCCGGGCTTTAGCCATCCTTTATTATTTTAGAGTTTCACATAGCCCAAACGTGATATGTACCTGAGGAGCACCTTGAATTTCTCATCCTCCAATCTCCTCAGTCTCCCAAGTACTGGGACTGTACGTTTGTGCTACCACAGATGGTTCGTGCAGTGCGGAGGAACTGAACCTAGTTTCTTTCTTTTGTGGGGCCAGGAGGCTTACCGTGACATTCTCTGCGTCCCTGGCCTCCAAGATGTACCTCTCCAGGACGCGACTGTCGCAGATGAGGCGCGGGGGAGCACAGAGGACTGGGAGGCCCAGCGGAATCAGTAGCAAAGACAGTAAAAACAGCAGGGTGGGACGTTCTAGAAGAAAGGCAGGCAGAGTGTGAGGCAGGGAGGGGAGGGGGCGGTGGGACTGCAGGGGCTAGTTTGCTCCTCTAGGCTCCTCTGTCTTTCTTGCTGACCCCGACCTTGCAATTGCTTAGGCTCTGCCTGTGAGTGGCCTTCATTCAATCCCTCGGCGCCGCACACCCCACCCCCCAGGCGGCCGGCATCCACTTCTCGGCCAAACTTCACTGTGGGTGCGCGCCAGAGGCTGGCACATCCTGAGAAGCGGGCGCTCCTGCACGCAGGTAAATCTTTTTTTTTTTTTTTTTTTTTTTTTTTTTTAGCAGCTTCTCACCTACGGAGCAGCGCCTCATCTCCCTAAAATCCTAAACTTTGTCCCTGTTCTGGATCTCTTCCCCCCCACACACACCTTTTGTCATTCACAGGGGGACTCCCCAAACCCCTGCGTTCACGTGGAGGCTGCCCCACCCCCCTCTCTTTTTCTTGATCCTTGGAGAGTCGCAGGTCCTAGAACGCGTCCACTTCCTGGCCCAACAGCTTCAGATGTAAATCCTTACTCAAACAGGAGCCCCGGAGGTCACAGGTCCCTAGCCTGTGAGTAACTCACCAGGCACCCCCATCTCCGCGCCTGGCTGCTGCAGCTCCTTAGCGACCCAGGGCTGGGCCAGTGTCCACGTTGCGAGTCTTCATCCTTGGAAGATCTGTGGGGCCAGATCACCCCACCAGCCTGGAAGAAGGTGGTCACCGTCCAGGGGGCGCAGGCAGAGTAGGAACGCGGTGGCTCTGGCCAAGGGTCCGTTCGGGAACACAGTGAGACACAGCCAACTGCCAGGGTTGGTCCGGGGACACTGTGGCTCCGGCCGGGGGTCGGGGATGTTATCAGCATGTGTGCGTGCGCGGGTGGGGGTGGGGGTGAGGCTGTGTGCGCGTGAGGGGTCGCCAGGGGTGGGGGCCACCTGGGGTCAGAGCAAGGGGCAGGACGCCTGGGTCTGGTGCTTGCTGGGGTGGAGCGGGTTGTTTCAGCCGCGCACGCTGTCAGGGGGGCGTCCCCCCTGGAGGGGGCCAGGTTCCGATTTCCAGGAGGGTAGCCCAGTGGGGTGCGCATCTGTGAGATGTGCGGGAAGCCTGGGCTGAGGTGAGAATTGACCTATAAAAAGCTGGGCACCAGAACATCTCCCCTGGGGGCTGTCCCTTGTCTCAGAAACAACCAGGGCTGGAGTCTAGAAGCTCGGGTGCCTCTTGTTCTTACACTCTTAGGACTAGTTCTGAAAGCCAGGGTTGTCCCTGTTGAGGAATCAGATGCCAGCAAGTGGTTAAGGGGTGTGGAGTTCCTCCCCTCCCACTCCTTATTTTTCTAGGACCCTAAAACCCCAGAAAGGTAACTTTCAGAATAGAAAGCTTGTGGCTCACTTCTGAGGACTTGTGCACAGGTCGATTGATAGTGAGGTTTTGCTTTTGGTTTTGCTGAGGCTGGAGTCCAGCGCTTTCTGTACATTAGGCAACTGCTCTATTAGCTGAGTCCCCACACGCTTACTGGCGGTTCTAGGCAGGCGCTCTACTGCTGAGCCATGCCCCCAGCCCCTCACTGGGAGATTCTAGGCAGGAGCTCTACCACTGAGCCACGCCCCCAGCCCCTCACTGGGAGATTCTAGGCAGGTGCTCTACCACTGTGCCACGCCCCCAGCCCCTCACTGGGAGATTCTAGGCAGGAGCTCTACTGCTGAGCCACACCCCAACTCCTCACTGGGAGATTCTAGGCAGGTGCTCTCCCACTGAGCCACGCCCCCAGCCCCTCACTGGGAGATTCTAGGCAGGTGCTCTCCCACTGAGCCACGCCCCCAGCCCCTCACTGGGAGATTCTAGGCAGGTACTCTCCCACTGAGCCACACCCCCAGCCCCTCACTGGGGGATTCTAGGCAGGTGCTCTACCACTGAGCCACACCCCAGCCCCTCACTGGGGGATTCTAGGTAGGTGCTCTACCACTGAGCCATGCCTCCACTCCTTCACAGGGACCCTCTAGGCAATTGCTCTACATATGAAATACATTAACCCCCTAACTCTTGCCCTCCTCAAGATTGTCTACGGCTAGGCAAGTTCCAAACAAGCTCTTACCTAATTAGGAAAGTTAAGGAAGATTAAACGGCACAGGTCACTATGAGATCAGACTTGAGGATTGAACAGTTTAGATGGAAACTGATTGTGAAGGGTGTTGGAGGAAACTTGGGTGTACTGTGGGGGTGGGGGAGAATGAGGAGCTCAGCCAGAGGGCCCTTAGGGAGGAATCAGACTGTAGAACAGCTTTGAATGCTATTTTGAATAATTTTTATTCTTTTTAAGGTGAATTGGGGCTGTAGAGATGGCTCAGTGGTTAAGAGCACTGGCTGTTTGTCCAAGGGACCCAGGTTTAATTCCCAGCACCGATATGACAGATCACAACTGTCTGTAATTCCATTTCCATGGGATCTGTCACCTTCATAGAGATATACATGCAGGCAGAACACCAATGTACATTAAAAAGAAGAAGAAGAAGAAGAAGAAGAAGAAGAAGAAGAAGAAGAAGAAGAAGAAGAAGAAGAAGAAGAAGAAGAAGAAGAGCCGGGCATGGTGGCACACTCCTGTAATCCCAGTACTCAGGGAGGCAGAGGCAGGCAGCTCTTTGTAAGTTTGAGGCCACCCTATCTACAAAGCAAGTCCAGGACAGAGAAACCCTGTCTTGAAAAACAAAACAAAACAAAAAGTAGAAAAATCATTCGATCTTTCAGGAAATTTTCAAATTCTAGAAGAGCACTGGCTGTTCTACGGAACCCAGGTTCAAATTCTCAACACTCGGAGGTGGAGAGATGGCTCAGCAGTTAAGAGCACTGGCTATTCTTCCAGAGGACCCGAGTTCAATTCCCAGCACCCACACGGCAGCTCACAACTGTCTGTAACTCCAAGATCTGACGCCTTCACACAGACACAACTGTCAGTAATTCCAGTTCCAGGTGGTCTGTCACCCTCACAGTCATACATGCAGGCAGAGCACCAATGTAAACAAAACCAAAAACAACAGTGGGAAAATTCATTCAATCTTTCCGCCCTCACCCCCGAGACAGAGTTTCTCTGTGAAGCCTTGGCTGTCCTGGACTCGCTCTGTAGACCAGGCTGGCCTCAAACTCACAGTGATGCGCCTGTCTGTGCCTCCCGAGTGCTGGGATTAAAGACGTGGGCCACCGTGCCCAGCATTCATTCAGTCTTTCAGGAAATTTCCAAATGCTGGTGTGGTGGTGAACTCCTGTCATCCTAGCATTTAGGAGGCTGAGGCCAGCCTGGGCTACATGTTGAGACTCTATCTCAAAAGATAGAAGAGGGGATAAGGGCTGGAGAGATGGCTCAGAGGTTAAGAGCACTGACTGCTCTTCCAGAGGTCCTGAGTTCAATTCCCAGCAACCGCATGGTGGCTCACAACCATCTATAATGTGATCTGGTGCCCTCTTCTGGCCTGCACTACATACATAATAAAAAAAAATTTTTAAAGGGGGGGAATAAAAGCCAAGTATGGTGGCGCACACGTGTAATCCCAGCACTCGGGGAGGCAGAGGCAGGAGGATCTCCGTGCGTTTAAGACCGGCCTAGTGTACAAAGCAAGTGCAGGACAGCCAAGGCTTCACAGAGAAACCCTGGCTCGAAAAAAAAAAAAAACAAAAACAAAAACAAAAAAAAAAAGAGAGGCTGAAAAGATGGCTCAGTGGTTAAAAGCACATGCTACTCTTCCAGAGGACCTAGGTTCTATTGCCAGCATCCATGTGGTGGCTCACAACCATCCCTAACTCCAGTGTCAAGGAATCCGGTGCCCCCTTCTGACCTCTTGGGGCACCAGGGATACACATGGTACAGATGCACATGTGCACACAAATACCTTCACATGAAATACAACGTATACATCTAATTTAAGAAAAAATTAAAGTTAAAAGAAATGTTGATGGAACATATACTGTGACTAAGAAGGGACCTGGTGATGGAGTGATGAATGACACAGTCAAGAATGCCTGCCCTTGGGGCTGGAGAGATGGCTCAAAGGTTAAGGACACTGACTGATCTTCCAAAGGTCCTGAGTTCAATTCCCAGCAACCACATGGTGGCTCACAGTCATCTATAATGTGATCTGGTGTCCTCTTCTGGTGTGCCGGTGTACATGAGGCAGAACACTGTATACATAATAAATAAATCTTTTTTTAAAAAGAAGAATGCCTGCCCTGGGCGGATCACTGTGAGTTCGAGGCCAGCCTGTTCTATAAAGAGAGTCCATGATAGCCAAGGCTACACAGAGAAACCCTGTCTCAAAAAACTTAAGAGAGAGGGGGGGGGGAATGCCTGCCCTGGTGACATTCTAGTGGAAAGAGGCAGACAATAGACTGAGACCTTAGATGACATTAAGAACTAAATTGAGAAGCTGGGTGTGGTGGCAAACACTTTTAATCTCAACACTGGAGAGGAAGAGGCAGGTGGATCTCTGTGAGTTTAAAGCCAGCCTGGTTTACATAGAAAGTTCCAGGACAGTCAGAGCTACATAATGAAAAGAAAAGAAAAGAAAACTAAGAAGAGGCTGGAGAGAAGACTTAGCAGTTAAAAGCAATTGTTGCTTTTGCAGAGGACCCAGGTGCAGTAGCTAGCAATCTCATGGCAGCTTGCTTACAGCTGTGTGTAACTTCAGATCCACAGGATCTGACGCCCTCTTCTGGACTCCACGGATACTGTGCACAGGTACACAGGTAAAACATCCATATGTATAAAAGTAAAATTAACAATCCTTAATATATATATAATATAGTATATGTAACTACGGTGATATATATATGTATATATGTGAGTAATGGGAGGGAGATGAGGAGATGACTTAGTCAGTGAATACAAGGGCCTGGCTTAGATTCCCCATTAAAAGCTGGGCATAATCCAGGCAGTAGTGGCCCACACCTTTAGTCCCAGTACTCAGGAAGTAGAGACAGGTGGATCTCCATGAGTTCAAGGCCAGCCAGGACTACAAAACGGGTTCCAGGACAGCCAGGGATACACAGAGAAACCCTGTGTTAAAAATAAATAAATACAAAAGCTGAGCACAGTGGCATGGGGTTGTAATCCTCATGCTTGGCGTGTGGAGACAGGAAGATCCCTGGAGTTCATGGGCCAGCTAGTATAATCAAATCATTAACTCCCAGGCTCATTGAGACCCTGTCCCTAAAACCAAGGTGTGGGGGGGGGGAGGGGCAGTGAGAGGATGAGACAGTGAGTAAAGGTAAGAGCCACCAAGTCTGGTAACCTGAGACTTACATGGAGGAAGAAGAGAGCCAGCTCCTGCAAGCTGTCCTCTGACCTCCACATGTGTGCCGTGCGGAGGTCATACACTTAGATACACATGCAATTAGTTAATTAATTAACTGATTAATTAACAAAAGTGAAGTGGAGAAGCAACTGCGCAGGACATCCCAAAGTCAACCTCTGGCCTCCACACTTGCATAGCATGTGTACATGAACACACACCACACACACACACACACACACACACACACACACGCACCAGCGAAGGAGGAAGCGTTCAGAAGATGCACCAGGAAATTGCAGTCAATAGGCAGTCAGGGTTACCAGTCCATCCATGTGACATGTTGGAGAAAGATGGGAGCCATAGGATTTAGCTGGGAAGAACATGCTCAAAACAAAGTGGACAAAGAGGGGAGCAGGAGGCAGAGCTGGTGAGCTGGCGGGAAGTCACGTGAACCTGACCCTTCTGACTCCAGACTGTCACCTTGGGCCTTTTCAGAGTTTCTTCCTGAACCTGCTGTCCAGGCTTAGCACCCAGCTCTGCTCCCCCCACTGCGGCCCAGCTGTGAGACACGCACACGAACACACATCCACACACGTCCGCATGTGAGCTCTGCCCCGACCACTGCACCCCTCCCAACAGGCTGCTCCTTCCAGGGCCCCTGACTCCTGCGTCAGAGCTCTGACCTATCCACCGGAGAGAGGGCCAGGGGCCAATGGGGGCAGGGACAACATGGCCTGATGTAGTCTTAGAAGGAGGAGCCTTTGGAGCTGTAGGACCTGTCCCTTCTCTGCCAGTAACTTTTCAGAGAACTCTAGGAGAGGGGCCAAGCCACCAGCTTCTATATGCTGGAGCCAGCAGGATTGGGTGACCTGTCCCCTGGGGCTTGGAGAGAGAGATACAGTTGTCTATGTGGGGAAAGTGAGAGCGAGACCAGAAATCAGTCCATGGCAACCCGATTCTAATGCCACAGACTGCCCCTGAGCGTTGAGGGGCTCTAGTGACCCAACATCATCACAAAGGCATGGTCTATGCACCTGGTGGTAGGTGACTCTGAGGGGCAGGAAGATCTGTCTCCAAACAAAACAGCTGGGGTAGGACAGTGCACATCTGTCATCCTGGTGCTTGGAAGGTGGAGGCAAGAAGGAGAGAGTTCGGGGCCATCCTCTGATACATAGTGAATTGGAGGCCAGCCTGGGCTATATGAGACCCTCTCTCAAAAAGAAAAAAATTTAAAAAGGCAAAAAAAAAATTCTATATAGGTCCCCCTACAGATCTGTCACTGTCCACTCATCACCATAGGAGTCCCAACATCCCTATTTCCTTCCTAACCCTGCTACCCCATTAGTTTTTCCATTGAATAGTCTTTGTTGTTGTTGTTGTTGTTGTTGTTGTTGTTTTGTGTTTTGTGTTTTGTTTGTGGTTGTTGTTCTTTTGACACAAGGTCTCATATAGCCCAGGCTGGGCTTGAACTCCTTCTGCAGCCAAGGCTGACCTTGAACTTGTGATCTTCCTACCTTCACCTTCTAAATACTAGTATTATAATCATGAACCATCACACCTGGTTTATGCGATGCCAGGGATCGAATGCGGGGCTTTGTGCATGTGAGGCAAGCACTCTACCAAGTAGACCACACCACACGCCCAGATCCCTTGAGCAGGGACCCACAGTGATTTCCCATTTCCTCAGAAGTAAAACCCTCTGTAGACAGTTACATGCTTGCCTTTTTTTTTTTTTTTTTTTAATCAAATTCATTGATTTAGCACGTGCATGTGTACACGGGCATGCTCATGTGTCCCACAGCATGAATGTGGAGGTCAGAGGATGACTTACAAGACTTGGATCTCTCCTTCCACCTTGTAGGGCCCAGGGATTGAACACGGGTCATCAGGCTTGGCCACAAACACCCTTACCAGCCGAGGCATCCTCGCCAGCCCTACACTGTAACTTCCCACCACAGGAGCTTGGTTATACAACTTGTGGGATCTTGGCTTATGGCTGCTACTTCCACCTGGCTTGTACCCCCACATTACCCTGTCTCCCTCTTTTCTTCAGACCTCAAATCCAAGCAGTCTTTCCCAGCACCCCAGCAGGAAGTTTTCATTGCTTCTACTCATGTGTTAGTTCTTGCCATAGCGGGGCCTCTGTACACAACAAAGTTGAACATAGCACAACTCCAGGAGCTATCGAGTCATCAAATGTCCCTGCTGGGAGTGGAACCCTCTGTTTTTCTGTATGTGCCCTGGTACACAGAGAAGAAAGCAAGGGTTAAAGTATGGGAGGTCCCATACATCTCCAGCCTGCCACACACCCAGCACGGTTCCTACCAACACTCACCACGCAGTGGTGGGCTGTGTTTTATGGTCTCTCCATGCCAGGCTCCTTGGACAGATGGCGGGAGACCTAAAGAGCGAAAGCAGACTACACCTAGCCACCTTTGCTCACTGGGATCTTGGGCTGGAGAAAAGTTGCTCATAGTTTCAGAGCAGGTGACCAGTGAACTGGGCTCTAAAGACACTGCAGCAGTGAGACCCATATTGGAGCTGGAAGCAGACTGTACTCCACGCGTTTAAAAAAAAAAAAACAAAAAAGCAAATTTACAACACCCCTGAGCTGTTGCAAGCCTCAGGCAGCACGGAGCCCCCAGCTGCCTGGAGTAGGGCTGGGGGTGGGGGCCGTGGAGCGGGAACTCTGAGCCTTCCCTAACCAGTTTCCAAGCAGTGGCTTCTTAGCTTGGGAGTCCAGCCAACGGCCTAAGGGGACCTTCTGTGCTGGAAAGTGAGTTGGCTGGGCAGGGAGGGGGCTGGGAGGGTGTTGGAGTGGAGGAGATTCTTGGTCTCTAGGGACCTGGAAGGAAATGAGAATTCTGGAGAAGGGATTTCTGTCAGTTGACGAGCCGGTCCCGGGGTGGTGGCACACATCTGTAATTCCAACTCTTGCGGAAGTAAGGGAATCCATGAGTTCCAGTCCGGCCTGGATTACACACACAGCCGGACCGTTTCTCAGGAAGAAAAGAAAGGTAGTGGGTGATGGCGGCGGCGGCGGCTGACGCCTTTAATCTCAGCAAAGAGGCAGAGGCAGGCAGATCTCTCTGAGTTTGAGGCCAAGCCTGGTCTACAAAGCGAGTTGCAGGACAGCCAGGGCTACACAGAGAGACCCTGTGCTGGAGAGAAAGAAAAGAAACGAAGAGAAAGGCGCTTGGGAGATGGCTCCGTTGGTAAAGTGTTTGCGGCACAAGTATGAGATCCTGAGTTTGCCGGGCGTGGTGGCACACGCCTTTAATCCCAGCACTCGGAGGTGGAGGCAGGCAGATCGATGTGAGTTCGAGGCCAGTCTGGTCTACAAAGTAAGTCCAGGACAGCCAAGGCTATACAGAGAAACGTTGTCTCAAAAAACAAAACAAAACAAAACAAAAACAAAAATAAATAAATAAATAAAAATTTAAAAATAAAATAAAAGAGATACTGAGTTTGAGCCCCGGCATATAAAAAGCTGGGGGTAGCAGCATGTCCTAGCAGCCCCAGGAGTAGGAAGAGAGAAGCAGGTAGATTGCTGGCCAGCTAGCTAACCCAGGTCCCAGGTCCCAATGACAGACTTGTCTCAAAATACACAATGGACAATTCCTGAGGAATGATGCCTGAAATTGACCTCTGTCTCCCATACATATGTGCACATACGACCCCACACCACTACCACCATCCTACTATCTGTTTTGTTTGTTTGTTTGTTTGTTTTGGTTGGGTTTTTGTTGTTGTTGTTGTTTGGTTTTTTTTTTGGTTTTTGGTTTTGGTTTTTTGAGACAGGGTTTCTCTGTGTAGCCTTGGCTGTCCTGGACTCACTTTGTAGACCAGGCTGGTCTCGAACTTACAGAGATCCTCCTGCCTCTGCCTCCCAAGTGCTGGGATTAAAGGTGTGTGCCACTACCACCCAGCTTCCAACACACACACACACACACACACACACACACACACACACACACAGAGTCAGGCATAGTGGTGCATGCCTGCAATCCTAGCACTCAGGATGTAGAGGCAGGAGGATCAAGAATTCAGGGTCATCCTCAGCTATATAACAATGTCTAGGCTAGCCTGGACTACATGAGGCCCTGTCCTCGGGGTAGGGGAAGAATGAAATTAAATCTATTTTTCCTTCCTATTAGATGTCACACAACCAAGGTCATAGCTCTTTTGGCAGACTTGGTACCTAATACGCTTACCTACAACAAACAGATGTTGAATAAATTCTAAAGGTGATAAGCAGGTGTGTAGTGGCTGGTAGGATGGCTCAGTGGGTAGCAGTTCTCCCTCCTCAGCCTCCTGAGTTGCTGGGATTATCAGTGTGTTAATAGCTTGGGGCTATGTCACTCCAGGAAGAAGTTGTTCCTTGTTCACTGTGGACCCTGTAACTGTTTAATAAAAAGAGGAGTCATGGATGCACTTTCTACTTCTGGCCCGCGCCGATTACTTAAGCTTTGAAGGAAGTTGCTTGGCAGGGAATAGAAGTGGCGCTGGCTTCCCTGAAGACACCTGCAACAGCCCACCAGTTGCCGGGCTTCCCAGTTTTACACCCTATACACACAGACCCCACACAGCAGATGCAGAAGCCTTGCTCATAGCTCTACCTGCTGTGGTTCCCCCATCCACATCCACTCCTAGCCATGTTCTCAAACAGGAAGTCCCCCAGGGGCTGCTCTTCCTTCTTCCTGCAGTAGCATCATTGAAGGCTACGCTTGCAGACAGTGACCCAGGGAAGCCCCAACCACAAGCAGTGAGGAAACAGGGAGAAGAAACAACAAACAGAGGCTGCATGAGAGAGAGAGAGAGAAAGCTGCCAAGACAAACCAGACGAAGACGAACGTACGAAGGATGCAAAAGGGCGGCCTGCCACCGGCTCGGCTGGGCTCTGGCCAGGAGAGCAGAGCTAAGAACACATACGTGCGGGGAGACACAGCTGCGGCCCAGCCTCCTACGGGCTCTAGCTCTGCTCCTGGGAGATTCCAAGGCAAGGAAGCCCTGAAGATGAGGTCCATGGAGGGCTAGCCACGAATGGCTATATGTCTATAGTCCTAGCACTTAAGAAGTGAAGGCAGGGCACTGGGGTGGGGGAAATCGTAAGTTCTAGGCTAGTCAGCATGGATAACACATAGAGAAACCCTGTCTCAAAAGAACAACAAAAGAAATGGAGAGATGGCCAGTCTACAGAGAAAGTTCCAGGACAGCCAGGGCTACACAGAGGAACCCTGTCCTGAAAACAAACAAACAAACAACAACAACAACAAAGTGCATGCTGCTCTTACAGAGTTTGGCTGACATCGCCCATATCAGGTGGTTCACAACCACCCATAACTCCAGGACCAGGGGACACAACACCTCTAGGGCCATTCGAATTTATGTGCATATATCCACATAGAGACATATGCATAATTAAAATAAAATAATCTTTAGGAAAAGAATAATAAAACCAAGTGTGATGGTACATGCTTGTAATCCCAGCACTTGGAAAGCTGAGGCAGGAGGATTGACATGTGTTCAAGGATAGCCTAGACTACGAAATGAGTTTCAGGCCAGCCTGTATTACATACTGAGAGACTGGTGGGGGGTGGGGAGAGAAAGAAATGAAGGAAAGGAAGTAGGTCTGTGAAAATGGCTCAGTTAGTAAAGTGCTTGCTGCCCAGGCACGGGGAACTGACTTCTCTCCCTAGTACCCCCATAAAAAAGCTTAACATAGGGGTGTGTGTGTGCGCGCGCCCGCATGTAATCCCATTGCTAAGGAGGCTGAAACAGGAGACACTCCCCCCGCCCCCGGGCATCCTGGCAGCTAACATAGCCATGTCACTGAGCTCCAAGTAAAAGCAGAGTCTCTGTCTCAACAAGAAAGTGGCCAGAATTGTTACTACAAGCCAGCACTTGGGAGGAAGAGACAAGCAGAGCTCTGTGAGTTCGAGGCCAGCCTGGTCTATAGAGAGAGCTTAAGGTAGGCAGGCTACTGAGACCTTGTCTCAGAAACAGCCAAAGGGAAGAGAAAAGGAATGGATGAAAAGAAGGGAGGAGAAAAGAAGATAAAGGAAGGAAAAAGAAAGAAACGTGGATATTTGCTGTCCTGTTGAGTAAACACTTCTGGCCTTCACATGCACAGAAACACGAGTTCATGTGCACTTGCACATACGTGAACAGGTACACACACAGATACTAGCATGAACAACACCCAAGGTTAATGGAGAGGAGTGTCACAACATAACTGTCATCAGCCTTGGCTCCCTAGTCTCCAGCCAGCCATTCTGCCTTCCTGGCCCACAATGCACCTTGCCTGTTCATCATTCTCTCCCATGATGCCTCCATCCAGGTGGTCTTCTTTCCTTCTTCTGCCCATCAAACCCCTGGGCATCCTCCAGCACCCGAGACAAAGGTTAAAACATTTTGGATTCCACAAAGAACGTAATCTTTCCATTCCCTGACTCACATATCATGGCCCCTTTCACCTCTTGCACATTCTGTCCACACATTAAAATGTGTTGTGTGTACATCTTCCCAGTAACACAGTGGGCTCTGTCATATGCAGAAGCCACGGGAAGGGATCTTAGCCAACTAGGACCTACTTTTCAGTTCCACACCGTTACCCCCATGATAACTGGACTAAGACTCCATTCCCTGACCCTTTGGGACTAACTATTACACTCTTGTGACCTCAAACAATAGTAAAATATATTATCTACAGCCTGGACTGCATAATGAGTTCCAGGCCAGCCGGAATCACATATCTCTGCCTTTATACAGTCGTCCTGGATACCTGAGTGGAATGGGTGTGGGCACACCTCCGCCCAGAGGATAGCGCATACAGGGTACTCAAGTCCCTGGTATAAAACTATACAGCTGGTGGCATGCACCTGCAGTCCCAGTACTCAAGACGCTGAGGCAGGAGAATCTTGATGTTGGGAAGATGTAGTTGCCACTTGCAATCCCAGCACTCCGGAGGGAGGCAGACACGAGGATGGGGCAAGCCAGCTATCTTTACTCACTGGAATTAGCAAGCTCTGGGTCCCCTGAGAGACAAAGCATCAATAATAAAGTGGAGAGCAACTAAGGAGGGTACCTCAGGCCTCCACACTAATGCACCCCCTCAAACATTTGTGCCCGCATACATTCAAATGTACACACACACACACACACACACACACACAGAGAGAGAGAGAGAGAGAGAGAGAGAGAGAGAGAGAGAGAGAGAGAGAGAGAGAGAGAGAGAAATCCATATGGACATATGCAAATGAGCCCATACAGGAATCTTTGGAACCTGTGGCCACTCTCTCAGCTCTAGATTACTAGAATACTATGTAGATAATAGATACGCTGTGTTGCTTAGGGAAGATGCTATGAAGACAGCCCTTGAATATGTTTGTTTGAACAGGGTCTCACTGTGTAGTCAGGGCTAGCCTGGAACACTGTATGTTCTGCTTGTTTCTGCCTCCTGAGTGCTGGCATCAAGAGTCCGCATCACCATAGCTGGAAGATTTATTTATCTTTGAAGATTCATGTTATTTTTAATTACGTGTATGCCTGTGTGCAGGCATGTGCTGGTGAGCGCAAGCTCCTGTGGAGGTCTGAAGAGGACATCAGATCTCCTGGAGCTGGATTTGAGGTTGGCAAAGATTTTCTCCACTGCCGTAAGCCGTCTCTTCACTGCTCTGTAGCTCAGGCTGACCTTGAGTAGATGAGGTTGGTCTCAAACTCACGACCCTCCTGCCTTAGCCTCCTAAGTGTTGAGATTATATGTGTGTGTGCCATCGCACCCAGGCTAGTTGGCTTTTCAGAAACAAAGCTGTGAGCCCCTGTGTAGATCCTAAAGCCAGCCAACTCGTCTCTTGGGAGAATGCTTTCCAGAGTTAGTGCTCTTCCATTACGTGGGCTCTGGGGATTGAACTCAGGTTGTCAGGCTTGCCTTGACTCCCTCAGCCATCTTTTTTTGTAGGTTTGTTTTGGTTTTTTGTTTGTTTGTTTTTTTGGAGACAGGGTTTCTCTGTGTAGCCTTGGCTGTCCTAGACACACTTTGTGCCAGGCTGGCCTCAAACTCCCAGAGATCCACCTGCCTCTGCCTTCCCAGAGTGATGGGATTACGAGCACGCACCCCCACACTGGCCTGAAGCCATCTTCTTAGTCCCTCTGATTTCTCTTTTGTATCTAGTTTGAGCCCCCAGCCCACAGAACTGTGCCATCCACATAAAAAGCAGATTTCCCCATCTCAGCTAAACCTCTCTGGAAAGGTCCTCATAGACATGCCCAGAGGTGTCTTCTGGGTGATTTTAGATCGCAGCAAGCAGGCAAAGATTAAGCATCACAGCCAGTAATGATTTAGGGAGATTTCCTTTTCCTGTGAAACAACCGAACCTGATTGATCTCAGATGCTAGCCTACAGATGCCCAGAAATGTGTGGGCTCTTTAAGAATAGGAATTAAGGGCTAGAGAGATGGCTCAGCAGTTAAGAGCACTGACTGCTCTCCCAGAGGTCATGAGTTCAATTCCCAGCAACCACACGGTGGCTCACAACCATCTATGATGTGATCTGATACTCTTCTGAACTGCAAGTGTACATGCAGGCAGAGCATTGTATACACAATAATAAATAAATCTTAAAAAAAAAAAAAATAGGATAGGAATTAAAATTGTCAGTTCAAGAGCTGGGGGCTTAGCTCAGCAGTGGAGGGGTTACCTCGAACGCACCATTGAAGAGCTGGAATGGCGGCATGGCTCCACAGCAGTACACTTATTTAGCCTACAAAGGTACTAGTTTGACTCCCAGCAAACAAAACTGTCAGTTCGGGGGAGCTTAATATTTAGAAGGCTTAAAAAAAATTTTTTTTTTTTTGCAGCCAGGGGTGGTGGCGCACGCCTTTAATCCCAGCACTTGGGAGGCAGAGGCAGGTGGATCTTCGTGAGTTCAAGGCCAGCCTGGTCTACAAGTGAGTCCAGGTCAGCCAAGGCTACACAGAGAAACCCTGTCTCAGGGGAAAAAATATTTTTGGCATGTGTGTTTGTATGAATGGGTACAAGTGCTACAGTACACATTAAGTCAAAGGGCGTGAGGCATCAACCCTCGCCTTTCACATTGAGCCAGAGCTAGCCCACTAGCTGCAGAGGATTCCCGCCTCTGACTCCCAGCTCACTACAGAAGCATGGAAATTACAGATGCTACCGTGCCCAGCACAAAATGGGTTCTGAGCACGCCAACTCAAGCATTCATGGTTATCTGGCAAGTTTTTCCTATTGAGCCATCTCCCTAGACCTCTTCCGCCACAGTTCTTATGGTTACTAGGGATTTAACCTAGGGCCTGATTCTGTGCTGGGATAAACTAAGTAAGGCTTTCCCAACTGAGTTACATCCACAACCCACTTCCTTCCTTTAAGCCTCTTTCCCCAAGCCTGGGAACCATTGAGAGGAACCTGACACATCCCGGCTGCAGCTAGCTCCAAGCTTCCCGAGCTCACTCTGTATCTATTAAGCTACTGTGTTTACAGTGTAGTCTAATGTGGGCTCGTTTCCTGTATCTAAATACTCATAAAGTTCCCTACCGTCCCTATTCAAGTACACACATTATTACACAAGGAGGCAGAGGGCCTGGGAAGCCTGGCACCAACACAACTTGACACTTTTATTATACAGGACAACGAAGATTCTCTTCCCGGACTCTAGGCTGAGGGGACAGGTCGTCTTAGAAGTCTCCGCTAAGGGGTCCACGACCGAACTCAGAACCACCAGAAACCTTAACAACCACACGGAGCCTGATGTGTGTGCACAAAGGAGTGGGTGGGTGAAAAGTCAGCTTCCCTGCAATTACTTGGGCGTGACCCTGAAGACCCGAATGTGGATGGCGGAGTTGTTCCGGATCCTCGTCAGTGGCTCTCGAGAGTCAGTCTCTGGCTCCAACTCATCCACCAGCTCCACGGTGGAGGTATTGGCAGCCACCTGTAGGGACCCAAAGCTGCCTGCCTGCAGCTGCAGGGCAATGTTGATGGCGCGGTTTATGGCCAGGCCCAAGCCGTGAATGTAGATCTCGGTGCATGCGTTTTGGCCCCTGGTGCCTCCGTCCAGCAGCTTTTGGCAGCGGGCTAGCTGGGCCTTAAAATCAGTCTTCATGTTGACATAAATGTCATTGGGCCTCCGGGGCAAGCGGTGGGGAAGTCGTTTTCCGAAGGGTGTACTCGACGGGGTCCAGCTCAGCTTCGATGGCACCGCGGGGTTCTCTGTTCTCTGCCATGCTCTGAGTCCCGACACGGAGAAGGAACTAGATTGGGGGGGGGTGATAACAAGAGAATCCTTTCTTGCCCAGCTTTCTAAGGGTGCAACCAGAAGGGGGCGCCCTCGACGCCCCTCTTCCTTCCCAGCCTCTCAATCCCCTCCACTTCCGCTTTCTCCACTCCCAGTTTTAATTCATTCATCACGTGGTTCCCATTCCCGGCGTTTCCACGCCTACCTTCTCCGCTCCACAGTGCCCTTCACTCGCCTGAGCCTCGCCGACCGATCCAAGTAGACGCCACTGTCCACGACACTCAGAAAAAGAACGGAGAAGCGATCGGGACAGGAATGCCGGACAGTCGCTCCCGCAAAAAGGGCTAGTACTGCGCACGCGCGTCCCCGTTCCCAAGCCGGAACCGATCAGCTCGTGGCCCTCTAGGCCTCCGTTCTCCCCGCCCCCACCCTTTCCTCGCGCGCGTGCGCAAGGGGCATTTAAAATCTCGCGAGACTTGAGGAAGGGTTTCGAAGGCAGGGTTAGCTGTCAGGAGGCGGGGCCAATCGGTAAAGGCGGAGCCAAGAGGGGCGTGGCGCTGAGTTTTCCAAGTTCCCCCTCCTCAGGGCGGGACTCAAGGATCCAGGCGGGAAGTGGTTCTTGCAGGCTTGGGAAAGGGGGTTTGGGACAGCGCCCCGGGTCAGCAAGGCAAGTCTGGAATCCACATCCATAGCACTTGTGAGCTGCGGAATTGACTCGGCTCACCTCCCGCCCGAGGTCCTGGCCGCCCGGGACGCGGAGATCGACGGCATTGAGTTAAGGCCGGATGTCCACCTTGGGCTCCTCCCTCGGCCAAGGACTCACGCTAGGTGCCAAGCGTTTGCAGCTTCCCGCCACACCTTTCAGCTGTCTTCTCCCTTTGCAAACTCAGGCTGCTACCCGCCACCCGCGACGTGCCGCCCCCTGGCGGAAGGGACGGGGACTACAGTCCTTGGGTTCCTAGCCCCTTAAAGTTGTTGGGGACCTGGCTCTCTGCCCAGGTTGGTAACGCCTTTGGACAGTTTCCTCTGGAAATGAGTGAAATCTGTGTTTGGGTCCTCGCACTACGCCTTCAGGCCACTTACCTAGGCAGAATCTTATTGATGGCTGGAAACAGAACTTTGCTCCCTGTTGAATAGCCAGAGATAACCTTGAACTTCAGATCCCCCTGCCTCCACCTTATGAGCGCTGGGATTAGGGTTTATATAGAAATGGAAAGTTTTACATTCTAGGCATCAGTTCGCTCCAAGTTGATCTATATATTTAATGAAATTTTTAGGGGAAACCTCAGGACCCAAAACGTCTTTTATGGTGGGGAGGCTAGGGTTCAGCTATGTAGCTCAGGCTATCCTAGAACATACACTCCTCCTACCTTGGCCTCCCCTCTGATGGTGTTTCAGTTGGTAAGTTTGTCCTAAAACGTATGGAAAGGCAAATAAGTAGGCTGAATAAAATAAGTTTGCAAAAGTTGTTGGGTTCATATTGTCTCAGCAGATAAGAGCACTCACTGCTGTTCATGATGACTCCCAGAGGACCTGAGTTCACTTCGCAGTCCCTATGTTAAGTGGCTCACAACCACGTGCAATGCCAGCTTCAGAAGATCTACAGCCTCTTCTGCCCTGTGTGAGCCCCCTAGGCCACCCACACACCCACACTTTTTATTTCGAGGCCAGCCTGATCTACAAAGTGAGTTCCAGGACAACCAGGGCAATGAAAAATAAGTAAACAAGTAAATATGTGCTTAAAATATTTATTATTGTGTGTATGATGACGGGGGAGTATACTCTGACTTTGTGGAGTCAATTCCTCAACTTTCACATGGGTTCTGGGGATCAAAGACTCACACAGCAAGTACTTTATGCACTGAGCCATCTTGCCAACCCCTTAAGACTTATCTTGTAAATACAGTCATTAAGACAAGTGTGCGTTTGGCAGATGTATAGACACAAAAGTCAATAACACAGAGAACTCAGAAACATACAAGCACAACCAGCCCATCTGAGAAAAGGTCTGCCATAGGCAGGCTGGCATCATACTTGATGAGGATATGCCCTTGAAGTGCCCATCTTCTGCCTCAGTCTGCCAGGAGCAGGAATCACAGGTGTGGGCCAGCACAACTGACTTCGGCAGGCTAGGGAAGGAACCCAGGCCTTTGTGCTTGCCACCATCTGTGTGACATCCCCCAGCCAATTCATTTTCTTGACAGAAACGCATATGTAGCACAATGCAAGAAGATTTTTGTGTCAAGCAGTACAGTGAAACAGATTAAGGGTAAGAAAAGGGCCTTAAGACCGTAGCGTGGGCAATGGATCTAAATATGAAACTTAACTGTAAACCATCTGGAGAAAATGTAAGGGAACTCTACAAGAGGCTAGTCAGGTGATGAGTCCAGAGACAGGGGTAGGGATGTGGGACAAAAATAAACTGTAGTTTAACAAAATTTCAAGGGTGGGGGGGGTGTCTATGAGTAAAGCCAAAGCCTAAGGACCTGAGTTGGATCCCTGGGTCCCACATAGTAGAAGGAAAAAAATGTACTCCCACAAGCTGTCCTCGGTCCTCCACACACATACATTCCCCTAAATACACTCAAAATAAATAAATGTAAAAATAAAATTTAAAGACCTTGAAGGCTGGGCACGATGGCTCACACCTGTAAAACAAGCACTTAGGAGGCTGAGGCAGGAGGATTGGCATAGACTTGAGGTTTGGGTTAGAGAGCTCAAGACTACAACATAGGACACTGTCTCAAAAATAAAACTTTTAGCTGGGTGTGGTAGCACATGCCTGTAATCCCAGCACTCGGGAGGCAGAGGCAGGCGAATGAGTTCCGGGCCAGCCTGGTCTACAAAGCAAGTTCAGGACAGCCAAGGCTACACAGAGAAACCCTGTCTTGAAAAATAAAAAAATAAAATAAAAATTTAAAAATAAAAACTTATCGAAGACCAAAATAGTATGAAAACAGGATTCACAAAGCTGGGCGTGGTGGCACATGCTTGGTCCAGGAACTCAGGAGGTGGAGGCAAGAGCCTTTCAGTTCCATTCTTGGCTATATAGCAAGCGTGAGGCCAGCTGCGGTACATGAGACCCTGTCTAGAAAGAAAATGATAGAGAGATGGCTCAATGGGTAAAGTGCATTCTGGCCAAGCCTGACGGCCTGAGTCTGATCCCCAGATAGAAGAGAACCAACTCCACAGCTGACCTCTGACCTCATGGTGATGCGCTGGCACATACATGCTCTCCTCCATCATACACCGTACACACGTATACACACAATAAAATAATACGAATTATAAAGGGGGAGAAGATACAGGAAGCCACAGAATGGGAGGATGTATTTGCAAATCACATATTCAATAAGAGATTTGTATCTAGACTATATGAAATTTCTGGGAACTGAAGAGTTTGAATCCCCTATGTTTCAGGGTGCCTGTAAGCCCAGCTCTCTGAAGATTTAGGCAGTAGGAACATGTTTCATGAAAACAAGGCAAAATAAAAGTCTCAATAAATAAAGTTAGAAAACAAACGGCCCACCCGGCAATGGTGGTGCATGCCTGTAATCCCTGCACTTGGGGGGCAGAGGCAGGCAGGTCTCAGAGTTCGAGGCCAGCCTAGTCTACAGAGTGAGTTCCAGGAGAGCCAGGATTACACAAAGAAAACCTGTCCACAAGAAAGAGGAGGAGGAAGAAGACGAGGAGGAGGAAGAGGAGGAGGAAAAAAGAACAGAAGAAAAGAAACAATTCAATTACAAAATAGACAGAGATCTTGGATATTACAGCAAGGAGACAAAAATAAGTACCTCACAAGATAGTCAATATCATCAGCCATTAGGGGAATGCACATTAAAACCACAGTGAGGCCAGGCGTGGTAGCGCACGCCTTTAATACCATCATTTGGGAGGCAGAGGCAAGTGGATCGCTGTGAGTTCGAGGCCAGCCTGGTCTACAGAGTGAGTCCAGGACAGCCAAGGCTACACAGGGAAACCCTGTCTTGAAAAACAAAAAAAAAAAACCACAGTGAAAGGCTGGAGATGTGGCTCTGTTGGTAGAGGTGCGTGTCTAGGTACAGGAAACACTGGGTTCCATCCCTAGCAAGGCATAAATCAGAAGTATAGGCACCTGTAATCCCAGCACTCAGGAGGCAGAGGCAAGAGTGCCAGAAATTCAAGCTCATCCTCAGCTACAAGTAAGCTTGAGGCTCTGCTGAACCGGGGGGGGGGGGGGGGGGGGGGGGGGAAGAGGAGAGAAAGAAGAAAATCTTGACAATATCAAGTACAGATGAAAATGCAGAAATATCAGGATCTCGTTTGCTAGATTTCTGAAAATGTGAAATGGTTCAGACATTTATTGTGCAGCTTTTCTCTCCAAATCGAACATTCTTAAAAGGAGGCCCTTTAAGACTCAGGAAGTAGATGAAACATACAAGTTCCTGAAACTAATAAAATTCATAGGGGGATCAATCTTAATAGAGGTAGTTCTCAGTCCTACCCGCAGGGCACACATAATAGATAGATAGATAGGTAGATAGATAGATAATTATCTCCTCTTGTCCTCAGTAGTTTATATACAATAGCCTAAAGTTGTAAAACCTAAGCTTCCTCCACAAGTCGCAGTGAGCTCCAAGAGTGCAGCTTTTGTAAGTCATCACCTATGCAAGATGGGCCTTCCAGTGACACAGCTGCCTTTGAGTCAACCATGCTCCTGCAAGTAACCCTAAGATATTCATACGTTCTCCAGGTTGGACTTTGGTAGAATTATTTGGTTTGTGAGTAAATAGACATTTGTGTATATCTCCTTAGAAAAAGTTATCAAGGTATCATCCTAGAAAACACTTCTATAGTTTCTTCTAAATGACCTGAAAAAACAAAAAAATTAAAAGATTTAGAGAGGCATGGCCATACACACCTGTAATACCAGCATGCCGACAGGGAGGATTACAAGTGTCGGGCTGATAGCAGGCTACCAAGAAGAGACTTGATACCCTATGAGCATAAACAAAGGGAGGAGTTCTCCCTCAGTCACAGACATAGGGGAAGGGAGTAAGGGGAAAATGGGGGGTGGGGGGGGAGAGAGGAATGGGAGGATACAAGGGATGGGATAGCAATTGAGATGTAATATAGATAAATGAATAAAATATATTAAAAAAAATAAAGAATCTAAAGAAAACAAAAAACAAATGTTGGGCTGGCCTGGGATGCACTATAAGGTCCCGTCTCAAAGCCAGACCAAACCTAACCCATAACAAAAGTAACTATACCAGGCTAGAGCTGTATGGTGAGGCCCTGGGTCCAAGCCCTAGGACTGCGAGGCAACAGAACCTCAATGAAAGAAAAGCCCGCACAGGAATGATAGCAATGTCCTCAGTCGTTTTGCATTGAATAGCCCACAGCTGGAAAGGCCTAGATGTCTTTCAGGTAATAAATGATTAAAACAAAAACCAACAAACAAACAAACCTGTGGACTATCCACCCACAAAACGTTACTCAGCAATGAGACTTGGGTCAAGGAGGCCTCCTGAGCTCCGCGACTACTAGTCACGGGGCTGGGAGCATAGCTCAGTTGACATGGCACTGGCCGAGTGTGTGCCAAGCCCTGAGTTTGATTCCCCAGGACCCACATAAAATCTTAGGCTGAGCATAGGGGATGCTGTGCTTGTAACCCTGGTGATGGCGATATGAGAAGTGGAGACAGGAAGTTCCCTATGTGAGGATCACTTGTCCAAGGTTTAAATAGGACAACGGATAGGCTTGGTGGACCAAAGACCTTCGCTGCTACAAGGTAGCTTGAGGGCCCATTGGATCCCATCGCTTAAACTGAGCCGTTTTCAAAGCACGATTGCATACACCTGTACCAGCAGCACTGGAGAGCTGTAGGGACCGGGAGGAGTTCCACTAGGTCAAGGCCCGCCAGGGATACATTACGAGACCGGCTCCCAATATACTAACTAAACAAACTAACAAGCAAAAACAAACAAACAAACAAACAAAGCACACCACCACCTCCACTACCACCACCAAAACGCCCTCCTCCCTCACAAACCAATTAAACACAGTTTGTAAATGAACATTCCATGACTCCAGTGCATTGCCTTTCCTGGATGCTTAAAATCCTGTTTTACAAGCTGGATTGATGGTGGTGTGTGGCTGTTATCCCAAGACAGCTGAAACAGAAGGATTCCTGTGGATTCAAGGCCAGCCTGGGCTACACACAGAGACACCTTGTCTCAAGAAAACTGAAAATCAATTAACCAACCAACTACTGGGGACATATTTCAGTGGCAGCTTCCTTGTTTACTACACCTGAAGGCCTGGGTTCAATCCCTACCACTGCCAAGAAGGGGAAAATACATACATACATACACACACACACACACACATACATACATACATACATAGTTGGGGCCAGTAGATGGCTCACTGAGAAGGCACTTGGTGCCAAGGCTGATAATCTGAGACTGAATCCAGGGTTGCCAACTCCTGCAAGTTTTCCTCTGACCTTTACATGTGTGTTGTGCCAAGCTCACACACATGCATGCATACACACAAATAAATGTAAAAAAGATTAAATATCTACCTGGACTCTACAATGGAAATCAAAGCTCTCAACCAGAACTCGGTGTTCATGTTTTGCTGCTGGGTTTTTTTCTCCCATCATTTTGCACTGTTGTATTTTTTGTTTGTTTGTTTGTTTTCCAAGACAGGGTTTCTCTGTGTAGCCCTGGCTGTCCTGGACTCGCTCTGTAGACCAGGCTGACCTCGAACTCACAAAGAGGCAGACTGACTCTGCCTCCCCAAGTGCTGGATTATAGGTGTGCGTCACTGCGCACAGCTCTCATCCACTTTTGTTAAACTGACAACCCCCCACAACTATCTCCAAGCCTGGCACCAACAAAAGTCCCCCCCCATACTCTGTCTGTCTGTCTGTGTGTGTGTGTGTGTGTGTGTGTGTGTGCGCGCGCGCGCGCGCGCGCGCGCGCGTGTTGTTATGAATTCAGGGTTTTGCACAAGCGAAGCAAGCACTCTCCCTCTTGAGCTATACCCCAGCCTCTCACTTGGGGATTGTATGCAATTGTTCCACTGCTGAGCTACATTAGTGCCTCATGGAAAGTTTCAGATGCGTGCATGGTGGTGCACGCCTTTAATCCCAGGACTTGGGAGGCAGAGGCAGGCGAATCACTGTGAGTTCGAGGCCAGCCTGGTCTACAAAGCGAATTCAGGACAGCCAAGACTACACAGAGAAACCCTGTCTCGAAAAACCAAACCAAAAAAAAAAAAAAAAAAAAAAAACCCTAAAAAACAAAAAAACAAAGTTTCAGATAAAAGAGCAGCGGTCCTCAACCTTCCTAATGCTGTGACCCTTTCATACAGTTCCTCATGTTGAGGTGACCACCCCAGAGCATTTCATTGTTAATTCATAACTGTAATTTTGCTGTTATGAATCATAACATAAATATCTGCATTTTTCCATGGTCTTTTTGGGGTCACGATCCACAGGTTTAGAACCACTGAGTTAGAGGATGGACTAACCATTAAGAGTGTGCACTGGGCCTGGCAGAGCTGGCGCATGCCTTTAGTCCCAGCACAAGGGAGGCAGAGGAAGGCAGAAACACAGAGAAACCCTGTCTCGAACAAAACAAAACGAAAAAAGTGTGTACTGGTCCTACAGAGGACCTCAGTTTAGTTCCCTCTGCCTGTAACTCCAGCTTCAAGGGCTTGCGCGCCCTCTTTTGGCATCCCTGGGCACCTGCACTCATAGGCACACACCCTCACACAGACAGACACATTCACATAATTAACACTTAATAAAATAGTTTCTACAAAGAGGAAAAAGGAAATCTGTGTTGATTCCATCTTTACTGCTTTTGGCTCCGGGCAAAATCATGAACCCTTTGTGTGGTTTTCGTTTGGGTTTTAGACAAGGTCTCAAATTGCCTGGGCGGGTTTTGAACTTCTGATCCTCCTGTGTCTACCTAATTCCTAACTACTAAGGCTGCAGAAGCGTATCACCACACCTGGCCGCCCTCCTTGGGTGCAAAGTCCCCGGCACAGTAGCAAAATGGCACTTCCTCCAAACGAAGTTTAAAAATGTGTTGGGGCACCTGGAAGGCAGAGGCAAGAAGAAGACTGCCATGATTTCCAGGCTAGTGAGTTCGAGGCCAGCCTGCACTACAGTGTGTGAGACCAGTTCAAAAAGCAAGCAGCTGGTAGGCAGAAGCAGGCAGCTCTCTGAGTTCAAGGCCAGCCTGGTCTACATTAGCAAGCTCCAGGCCAGCCAAGGCTACATAGTGAATCTCAAGACAAACAAAACCATAACAGACGACAATAAGGAAAAAAGGAAGGGAGGAGGGAAGGAAACAGACTTCCAAAGAAAACTATGAAGGCACACGCCAAACTTTTACATCCCGAGTTCATCAATCTTGAGGAAGAGTCACTCCTGAATCTGCTTTTTAATTGTTTAAAACCAGTTTCTGGCTCAATTACTTGTAACCAAGACTAGCCTTTCCTGACCCTCCTTCAAGTACCACCTTCAACTTTCTTTGGTTTATTTTTTCTGACCAGGCAGGTAGCCCAGGCTGGTCTAGAAACTGCTCCTAAACGCTGGAGTGCAGGATGTACCTGTCTGGGCATGCTTATTTGCTTGGTTACATAGGGTCTTACATTGTAGCCCAGGCTGGCTTTGAACAGACAGCCCTCCTGCCTCCACTTCCCGGCCTACCAGAAAAAGTCTTCCACTCAAAAGAAAGCCTCAGTCAGACCCGCTTTCTAAATCACTGCGCGTTCACGCTTTTCCTTAAACCCCACCTTGTCCTGGAGACTGTTATCACCTCTAACCCAGGCGGACTCCCTGGAGAAGGCGGGGCTTGGCCAGGAGAGAGCTGGGGAGCTGGGGACCCCCGCCCCCCTTTACCAAGCCTCAGGTTGCACAGGCACCTCGTCACGTGACGCGCGTGTACGGGTGCTCCCCGGGTCACGTGCACGGGCTTGGGGTGTGTGTGTCGGGGAAACCTTGTGTTAGGTTGCAGGGTGCACTGGGTGGTGGTGGGGTCCCGGCGGGTCCGAGTCCAAGAGCGTGGTGGCAGCGGGAGCCGCGGCCGCGGTGGCGTTGGAGGGGGCGGCCCCGCGTCCGTGTCACGTGGTACAAGGCGGGCAGCCATCTTGCTACAAACACAAACAGAGAGGAGCGGCCGCCGCGGGAGCGCCAGCGCCCCCCCGAGTCCCCCCCCCTTTGCCGCTGCCGTCCCGGCCCGCTGCGCGCCACCCGCCCGTCACCGCCACCACCGCGCCCGGGTCACCAACGCCCGGGGGGACCGGGAACCTCGCGCCCCCGGTAAGCTCTGCGAGCACCGGAGCAGGCCCGCCCCCGACGCCAGCGGCGGCCGCCCGGGAGCCTTTGCGGGCAGAAGCCGGAGCCGCCACCGCGCGCGGGCCCTCCTTGAACATCTCGGTGGCCGGCGCGCCAGCCCTCCCCTCCGACCCTCCCCTCCCTCCTTCCCCGGAGCGGCCTGGGCTTGGGTCTCGCCGTCTCCGGTCCGGGCGGGAGTGGGAGGGGGGGTGGAGAGGCCCCTGCTGCCCTTCTCTGTTCCTCAGGCGGGAGGACGGGGAGGGAGAGGGTACGGTGGCGGTCCGCGCGCTCCCCGTGCACCTGGCGCCCCTCCCTGAAGGGCACGCCGTCCTCCCGGCCCGCGCTTTCCCGCACCCCCTAAGTAACGGTCGCGTCTCCGGGGTCCCCCTCCAAGCTCCCCGAGAATGTCCCGCTCGGGCCGGGCCTCTCTGCTGTGTGGTGTGTGTGCGCGCGCCCCGACCTCCCCTTTTGGCGGTGTCCCCTCTTCCCTCTCCCTTCCCGGTCCCCCCCCCCCCACTACGTGCCCAGCTCGGTTCTGGTAGCCGAACCGGGCCTGGCGGGGGCTTGCACATCCAAGGGTTCCAGCACTTTGGCCAACATGGAAGCTTTATTCTGCCCGAGCACCTCGTCTTGGGTCCTCACCTCGGTTTCTTGCGTTTTAAGCGGCCACCTAAGTGCTTGGTCATCGAGGTCCCTCTTCCCTCCTCAGTTGTCCGGCCGCGTGAAACACCTGTCTGGCTGAGCTGGGGCTGTTGGGCATCCCTGACACCAGACCAGGCTCATCCCAGTCCATATGTTCTCGCTAGATGGGACAGCGGCAGGTCGCAGTTTGCCTAGAATTCTTTTTCTTAGATTTCTTCTTTTTTTTCAAGTTGAAAGACCCTTCTGTGTCCCATCGCTCCCCCAACCCTCGACCGCCCTCCCACCCCCATCCCTTAGGCCCAATAGTTACTATAGTTCCCAAGCAGCTTGCCATGCTGTGCTAAATAAATACTTGGTGGCCAGATCTTTCCTCCACCCACCGCCCCCCCCCCTTCCCTCTCACCGCTCAAAATGCTCCCCTTTGGAGGGAAAAGCCCTGTCCCAGCAGCCATTGCCCCTCCAAGCTGGCAAGCCACTTTTCTGCTCAAAGCCCCCAACCTATCTAGGACCAGTTAAGTGTCTGGTTGGTCTGACACCTACCCATCCAACTATTCCCTTTGCAACCCCAGGCCAGCCAACCCTCTGGCCTGGCTCAACTTTTATTTCACAGGCTGTGCATTAGTATCCCCAGTTTGGGCAGGATTTGTGGGAGAAGTTGGCTTTCTGCTTCCTCTCCATTGGTTGAGAGGCCTGGGCGTTGGAGTGTCCCACATGAGGATCCTAGTAAAATTTTACAGTGTGTTCATCTTTGTTGACTGGCTTTGTCAAGCTAGTGGGTGCAGTGTAGTGGTTTGTGGGAATAGTGAGTGAGTAAGAGGTTCCCCAAGTTGACCCTAGCCTTTTACATTTGTTTGGCATTGGGATGGGGCACGCAGCTCATCGGTGAGATGGCTCAGCTGGTCAAGGCACTTGGTTTGCAAGCCTGTTGACCAAGAGCCCACGTCAGGGTGGGAGTAGAGAGCAGACTCCACAAAGTTGTCCTCTAACCCTCCCCCACATGATACAATTATAATTTTAAAAAAAGAGAGAAAAGGAAAAACATCTCAGCTTTAGGTGAGAGAGGGTGACACAAAAGTTTGAGCAAGCACGAAGACCAGAGTTTGACCCAGGCACGGTGGCACTCGTCTGTAATCCCAGCACTTGGGAGGCAGAGGCAGGCGGAGCTCTTGTGAGTTCCAGGCCAACCTGGTCTACAAAGCAAGTCCAGGACAGTCAAGGCTACACACAGAAACCCTGTGTCAAAAAACCAAGGGCCATGTACATGGTAGGTGACCACAAAGGCCCGCCTGTCACTCCAGCTGTCCCAGGAAGACGGAACAAGAAGGCTAGCTAGACTAAACAGTCTTTCTGCGAGAGACCCTGCCTTAGTAAGTAAGGTAGAGAGCAACTGCAGACACCCAACCACTACCTTAGGCTTTGCTCCATGTATATGTGTGTGTGCAAGTGCACATGTGAATTCAAGTGCCTAGATGCACACCATACACACATGCAAAGCAAAAGTTCTAAGACAAATCTTGGCTTGGATGCCCAAGCCTGCCATCCAAACATTCAGGAAGCAGGAGGGTTGCCGTGCATTTGGGGCTAGCCTCGGGTACCTGAGACGTCCACACATCAGCCCAAAGTCTAAGAAGGAATCACAAGCAGCTTCAGACTCACACGGGGAGGCTGAGCACTCGGGACAGCTCCTGCCGCCTTACACGCCTCTGTCAGTCTTGGGTGTTGTTGAGGGTGTCAGGGTGCCCCGTCAGGGCAGCTGTAACATTGTTTTCTATGTACTGGAGTCTCCCCACCTAGGCAAGCTGGCAGAAGGGATCAAATGAGGTAAAGCGTGGAAATGCTTTGAAAACTGTGAAGTCAATTCACAATTGCCAAGTGCTGGGGTTGTCTGTCACTGCCACTCAAGAGTAGAGCAAGGAGCAACTGCTGCCTTGCAGCTTATGGGGGCTTTTAGCCATTCCTCCTTGTGTGTGTGTGGTGTGTGTGTGTGTTTCCATCTACCCTGGGAAGGTTACCTTCAACAGACTTGGTGGTTAGGTGATTGCTCAACTCTGGGGCACTTGGGGTTTTGAGTCTGTTAACAGTGGTACGGGATGTCACCAAATTACATTGCTTTAGGTTGGAACAAAGTTTTGGGGTGGTACAGTAGAGAAGCGTTGCCCCCAGTTGTGTGCAGCTCAGCGGAGGCTGGGAGCACCAGTGGAGCAGCCCCGGTCCCTCTAGGAAGCTGTCAGCCCCAGCCCACGCCTCCAGCAGGGGTCAGTCTTTTAAAAATATCAAGAGAGCTCAGGTGTGCTGGGAGAGTTGAGGGCAGACTGTGGGGAGGGGGCCGTGTAAACCAGAGGTAGAAGTTGGGGGCAAACTGGAGGTGGCCTGAGAGGAAAAAGATCCTTAGCCTAGGCAGCCAGTAAAAGGTGAGGTGAGAAAGGATGCAGCCCCCACCTCCACCGCCCTCAGATTTTCGCCATTAGGAAGGGGTGCTGATGCTCGGCTTTGAAGGGTGGCAGTGGGCAAACTTAGGGTTTGATTTTTTTCCCTCTCATTTTTTAGATTACATTGTGTGTGCGCGCATGTGTGCATGTGCACAGGCATGTCCTATGGTGTGTGTGTGGGGGGGGTTAGGGGGACAGCTTAGCTTGAAGGAGTTGATTCTCCTTCCACCGTGTGGGTCCTGAGCATCAAACTCCAGTCGTCAGGCCTGGCCACGAGCACATTTATTGGCTGCACCATTTCACCAGCCTGGTGCTGTTGTTTTTGTCTGTTTTTTGAGACAGAGTTTCTCTCTGTAGCCTTGGCTGTCCTGGACTCACTTTGTAGACCAGGCTGGCCTCGAACTCACATCAATCCGCCAGCCTCTGCCTCCCGAATGCTGGGATTAAAGGCGTCTGCCACCATGCCTGGCTCCTGTTGATTTTTTAATCTATTCTTTTCCCCAGGACTTCGAATTTTCTCAGGGGACAGTGTGATGAGGGGACCTTTTCCTTGCTGTGAGGGTCATGGGAGCATGCGCGTGGCTTTTCTTGTTTTAAGTGCTGCTGTTCCCACTCTTGTCATTGTTGGCATCTCAGTCCACCTGGCCACATGCCTGGTTGATGGGGTGCTGGGGATTGAACCCAAGCCCTTGTCCGAGTTCGGCAAGCATTCTCAAGTGAGCCGCATCCCAGCCTGCCATATACTTGTTGTGCTGTGCTGTCCTGTGGATTGTAAGGTCACCCCCAGCATCCTTGGTCTCCCTTCTGTTCTGCCTGAACTGTCTGCAGTCACTGTCCATATTCCTCAGGGAGCAGATAGTCTCCCGCAGCCAAAAGCCCTTGGCAGCATGCAGGGCAGAGACCTACTTTGTGCCATGGGTAGAAACCACACAGTGGACTGCCTGCTGCTTCCTGGGCCCCTTCAGCGTGAGGAAGAAGCCCAGGGCCTCCCAGCTCCTGGCACTAGGCCTTTTCTCTGGCTGGTTTGCAGGCCGTAGAGCTTCATTCTTTCCCTGGGGCCTTCTCCTGCCTCTGCGGTGGCTCCGCATTGTCAATGCTTCCCTCTCCCCCAGCCCTTTTTTAAATTAAGGGTGTCCGTCAATGCATTCAACAACACCACCCCACCCTCGCCTAGTGTGTTGTGGGGGCACACACGTGTGTGCTCCTTAGCATGCACAACGAGGTCTGAGGGTCACTTCTGAGAGTTGGCTCCCTCAGGCCTGGCAGTAGGTGCCCTCACCAGGCTGCGCTGTACGGCAGCCCATCATCTCTCCTTACTCTTTCCAACCAGGGCAGCTCCACGAAGGGCGGGAGGATGAAAAAAGGTGAGGGTGGGGCACCTCCTCTGACCTCCCCTCCTGGGCAGCCTTCCCACACTGCCAAGACCAATGCTCAATCCACTAGCAGGAGCTGAGAAGGTTCCAGATGGGGTGCTTTGTTTGGAAGGGGGAAAGCGTGCATATGAAATATTTAGTCCCCACAATGGCTTTTCCCCCCCTAAAGCCTTTGTGTATGAGCGTGTGCAAATGAGTATGTGAAGACCACAGGTTGATATTTGGTATCTTTTTGGCTGTGTATCTTGTTGCTTTCTTAATCTTTGTGTATATGCACATGTGTGTGTGCACACACATGGAGGTCAAAGGACAACCTGGGTGTTAGTCCTTCTGCCTTGGTTGAGACAAGGTCTTTGGTTGGAGGCTTCATTCATCGGGTTGACTGGTCCATGAGCTCCCAGAGACCGTCCTGTCTCCACCTCCCGTCTCCTTATAGGGACACTGTCCATCTTTACATGGGGCTTCGGGATCTGAACCCAGATCCTCATGCTTGTGCAGCAAGCACTTTACCCACTGAGCCATCTCCCCAGCCGTCCACTAAAGCCTGGAGTTCACCAGTTTGGCTAGCTCGAATGGCCAGCGAGCCCCAGGGATGTTCTTCTTCCTACCTCCCTGGTGACAGGGTTATAGGCAGGAATGCTTGCCTTTCTTGTGAGTGGAAGAGGGCTTGAACTCAGGTCCTTGTGTCTGCGCAGCAAGCACTTCTGTGACTGAGCCCTGTACCCTGCCCTACAGAACGTTTCTTG
Organism: Acomys russatus; assembly: GCF_903995435.1. Taxonomy (NCBI): domain Eukaryota; kingdom Metazoa; phylum Chordata; class Mammalia; order Rodentia; family Muridae; genus Acomys; species Acomys russatus. The sequence goes on along the minus strand of NC_067155.1, from coordinate 39,447,551 downwards.
TTTTTGTTTTAAATAAATATTAGGGTTGGAGCTCAGAGCTTGTATATACTAAGCATGTCTTATACCACCAGGCTCACTGTGGCTTTTTTGAATGCTGGAGAGATGGCTCAGCTGTGAAGTGCACACAGGACTCTGCACGGACCTGACTCTGGTTCCCCACCCCAGGTCAGGTGACTCACAGCCACCTGTAACTCTAGCCCTAGGGCAGCCAACACCTAGACTCTGGACACCTACATTTAGGGCACATATTATCACACACACACACCATGCCCAAACACATACACATAATTAAGAAATAAAAATAAAATGATTGATGTAAGCTAGGCACGGTAATGCATACCTATAATCCCAGCAAAAGGATTCCCTAAAACCAAAAGTAAAATCTATCACTGTGGTCACTTTTTTCTTAGTTTTTTTTTTTTTTTTTTTTTTTTTAATGTGCGTTGGTGTTTTCCCTGCATGTATGTCTGTAGAGAGTGTCAGACCCCCAGGAACTAGAGTTACAGACAATTGTGAGCTGCCATGTGGGTGCTGGGAATTGAACCTGGGTCCTCTGGAAGAGCAGCCAGTGCTCTTAACCTCTGAGCCATCTCTCCAGCCCCCCCCAGTCTAGTCATTCTTTAGGTGTGCAGCTCTGTGGTGTTAATACATTTACAGTATTGTGCAGCCGTCACCACTGATATGTGTCCACATCCTTCCCTTATGCCCAGCTGAAGCCCTGGACCCATTCAGCATTTGCCAGCTCCACCTAAACTCCAGGTCTTTGATTCTTGATCTGTCCCAACCACTGGCTCCTCTGTGAGAATCATCCTGCAGAGCTTATCTTTATCGTTTCCCCCCTGTGCTGGGGACTGAACTCTGGTCCTTTAGATGAGCAGCAAGCACTCTCAACTGCTGAGCCACCTCTCCAGCACCAGATCCCTCTGTTGGCACTGCTGGTGGTTGAAGCCAAGGCCTTGTGCATGCTAGGCAAGCGCCTGACTGCTGAGGGACATCTCCAGCCCCTTTACTTTTTTTTTTTTTTTTTTTAAGATTTATTTATTATATATACAGTATTCTGCCTGTGTGTGCCTGCAGGCCAGAAGAGGACACCAGATATCATTACAGGTGGCTGTGAGCCACCATGCGGTTGCTGGGAATTGAACTCAGGACCTTTGGAAGAGCAGCCAGTACTCTTAACCTCTGCACCATCTCTCCAGCCCCCCAGCCCCTTTACTTTTTTGTTTTGTTTTTCCTTGGGCAGGGAGCAGTGGAGCTGAACTTCTCATCCTTCCGAACCTACCACCTGAGTGCTAGGATTACAGGTGTGCACCACCACATCTGGTGCATTAATGCAATGCTGAGGTCAAACCCAGGCCTTTGTGTATGCTAGGCAAGCACTCTGCCAGCTTAGCTACATCCCCAAGGCCCAGACTTCAGCTGTTTTACTTAGCATCATGTCCTCAAGCTCTGCCTAGTCCCAAGTTTCCTCAGGGTGGGAGTGTAGAAAGTGAAGACACCTGCCTCACCCTGGCATAGGTGTCTCCAAGCACTGACAAGTAGATTCCCAGGTGCTGCAATTCTGGGTCACCCCATTGTCTGCCATGGGGGTCTCCATTTAGCTTTGGGGAGACCCTCTTTCTGAGGCTTCTCTGGTGGAAACTCATTTTCCTTCCTCTAGACTCCTGGTGTCCTGCAGCGGATGGGGACTGCAGAGGCACACTGGTCCAGCCAGCAATAGGAACCCACACACACCCCCTGGACACTGCCTGCCCTTCCTCCTCTACTCCGCCCTTGCTGGATGAGCCCCTGCCTAAGAGTCTCCTACCCAGGCCCCTAAAGGAACCTGCCCCTGCTGGCACCACTGTTGCCTCATCAGCCGCAGAGACTGAACTTGCCTCTTCCCATATGGTAAGGGAGCCTTCTGCCAGCAGCTGCCCAAGATCCCTGTTCGCACCATGACCTTTTCTCTGAGAGGGAGGCGAAGGAGTTTAGCCTGGGGTGCTTTAGAGATGTCAGCTGGTTCCAAAGTTTCTTGGACTACTCTCCAAAATGGACCGTGTCCTCTCTAAAACATAAGTGGCCCTTGTGTTTTATTTTTGGAGACAGGGTCTCATGTAGTCCAGGCCGGCCCTGAACTTGTATGTAGCTAGAAATGGCCTTAAATTTCTGAACTTCCTGCCTCCATCTCCCAAATGTTTGGGATCAGAGGCAGGTGCCGTCACTCTTCGTCTCTGTGGTGTCGGGGACAGAACTTTGGGCTTCACATATGATAAGTAAGCCCCCCACCAGCTGAGCTACACCCACTGTTTCTGAAACAAGGTCTTAGTATGTGTCCCACGTTGGCCTTGAACTTGCAATGCCTCTGCCTCTGCCTCTGCCTCCTGAGTACTGGGCTGACAAGCACAGGCACCACCATACCTGGTCCTGATGCCTTGGTGCTGAAAGCTGGCACTGTAGTCTATGCTCTGCTGCCTACCTCAGCCACCCACTGAGAGCATCACAGCCCCACATCTATCCCGAGTCCACTGTACCCAGCAGCTGTGGGCCACAGATTGGGAAGCCCTCTGACTCACTGGGGTGACCACCGTCTTCTTCCTCTTCTCCCTAAGGACCTTTCCCAGATGTGAACGTCTCTAACAGGCACTACTAAGAAGACTCTAGCTAGTTGCTTGGGGATTCTAGTTCAGCCTGCCCAGCCCCTTCCAGAAGAGAGAGCCCTTGCTTCCCTAGGCAAGACTGTCAGGTGAGTGTTGGCCACCAGAGGGCGCCCCACGGAGCCAGAAGGGGTTGAGGCTTCCTTGTTCCCTCACTCCTCCAGGACTGTCCCTGCCCTGACAACTTTGTTTGCTGGGGTGTGAGTGATCACGTGTCTGGTGTAGGTGATTTCTCCAGTGCCAGAACGGCTCACCATCTAGATGGAGGCCTGTCACTGGCCCAGCAAGGTGCTGGCCCCATGACAGCTACAGAGGCTTACTGATGGCCTTGTATGTGGCCCTACAGGTACGTGGACAGTACACGCCTGGTCCTCCCTCCTCCACTCATTTAACCTCTGAGAAGCATCCCAGCTCCACGATGGCAGCAGAGACACTCAACTTTGGGCCTGAGTGGTAGGTTGCTCCAGCTCTGGCTGATGGGAAATGGCTGGGGCAAAGGGGAAGGGCCATGTGGACCTCTGTCTCCCATCTTCCTGTGCCTGTCCTAGGCTAAGGGCCCTTTCGAGTGGTGGCAGCGTGGCCTCTCCGCCCCCATCTCCTGCCATGCCCAAATACAAGCTGGCAGATTACCGCTATGGGCGAGAGGAGATGCTGGCCCTCTACGTGAAAGAGATCAAGGTAAGGTTTGGGGGTGAGCACAGCTGCCCGTTTGCCTTGCCAGTGGGCTTGCCTCTGAGTGTTTCCAGTGTTGGGCCTCCTGCTCCATCACAGGTCCCGGAGGAGCTACAGGACAAGGAGTTTGCTGCGGTGTTACAGGAGGAGCCACTGCAACCTCTGGCTCTAGAACCTCTGACTGAGGAGGAGCAGGTGGGACTGGGCCCACATGGGCCTAGGGTGGGGAAGGATGAGCTGGGCTTGGGAAGATGGGGCTGCCTGGGTGATGGGTCCTCACTGCCGTCCCTGGCTCCCTCCTCAGAGAAACTTCTCCCTGTCAGTGAACAGTGTGGCTGTGCTGAGGCTGATGGGGAAAGGGGCTGGGCCCCCTTTGGCTGCCACCTCCCGTGGCAGGGGCAGCACACGGAGCCGAGGTAGAGGGTGACTCCCCGTGTGTTTTAGGGGAGGAGGTGGGCCAAGTTGGAATGAGAGGTGCTGAGGATATAGGGGGACACTGGCAGATCCCAAAGCCAGATGTGACCCCTCTTCCTTTAGGCCGCGGCCGTGGCGACAGCTGCTTTTACCAAAGAAGCATTGAGGAAGGTGATGGGGCCTTTGGACGCAATCCCCGGGAGATCCAGCGAAGCCAGAGCTGGGATGACAGGTGGGGACGGAAAGAAGGAGGGTTGCAGGCAGAACAGAGAAGTGGGGGGCTGAGCTGGTAGTCGGGGTGACTTTAGAGAGATGAGAGACACCCACCAGGCCAGCCCTGATGAAAGCCCTCTGTGTCCTGCCTGTCCTTTTCATTCTGGTCGTTTGGGGCCCTGTTGGGGCATTCATCCCCACCCTGATGTCCCTGCCTTAGCACAGAGGAGATGGTATGTGTGTTTGACCAGCACCTTTCTTTCACAGAGGTGAGAGGCGCTTTGAGAAGTCTGCAAGGAGGGATGGAGGTATGAGAGTGCTAACTGTGTTGGCCAGTAGGGTAGGGAGGCAGCTGAGCTGGGGCTCCCAGGTAGAGGGTGGGAGAGAGACAGGAATACGCTGTCTTGAGGTTCTTCCTCCTTATTGTTTGTCTCCCCCATGCCAGCACGATCTGGCTTTGAGGAGGGAGGGGCTGGCCCGAGGAAGGAGCATGCACGCTCAGACAGTGAGAACTGGCGTTCACTCCGAGAGGAACAGGAAGAGGATGGCAGCTGGAGACTTGGGGCAGGACCCCGGCGAGATGGTGATCGCTGGCGTTCCACCAGCCCTGGTAAGATGGGGCAAGGTGGGGTTCAGGAGCTGCCCCTGTGTTAACCTCGGCTATAAGGAAAGAGCCCACACTGGGGAAGGGGGTGGCCGTTCATGTTTGGAATGAGAAAACCTTGGAGAAAATCCTGCTAGGTAAAAAAGCTGGTGAGCTAGAAAAGGCAGCTTCTGGTTTGGCTGGATACTAGGTTTTTGCTTTTGCTTTTGCTTTTGTTTTCCTTCCCCCTTCGACAACTTTCTCTTTCAGATGGTGGTCCCCGCTCTGCTGGCTGGCGGGAACATGGGGAACGGAGGCGCAAGTTTGATTTTGATTTGCGAGGGGAACGCGGAGGGTGTGGTGAAGAGGATGGGCGGCTTGGGGGAGGCAGCGCTCACCTCCGGAGATGCCGGGGGCTTGATGGCTTTGAAGACGACAAAGATGGGCTCCCAGAGTGGTGTCTGGATGATGAAGATGAAGAGATGGGCACTTTCGATGCCTCCGGGGCCTTCCTGCCTCTTAAGGTACCCATCTCAGAGACCAATTGGGGTTGCTGGAAGCTGTCCCCAGTGGCCCTCGAACTGCATCCACTCTGTCCTTTCCCCCACAGAAAGGTCCCAAGGAACCTATTCCCGAGGAGCAGGAGCTTGATTTCCAGGGCCTGGAGGAAGAGGAAGAGGAGCCTTCAGAAGGGGTGGATGGCGAGGGGCCTGAGGCAGGTGAGTGAGCCCTCAGCGCCTTGCAGGGAAGAGGCCTGACAGTCATGGGCTGGGGCAGATAGGCAGAGAGATCTGTTGCCAGCCTGGGTGCTGACTGCCTGTACCCAGTACAGGTACCCTGTACCCTGTAAAGTCAGGCTACACATGGTACGTCAGGACCAGTGAGAGGACTTGGCAGGTGCAGGTGCTTGCTGCCAAGCATTGTGGCCTGAGTTCAATCTCTGGGGCCCACATGATAGAAGGAAGAAAAACCAGTTCTGCCAAGTTGTCCTCTAACCTACAACATATGTGGCGTGTGTGTGTGTGTGTGTGCACGCGCGCGTGCGTGTATATGTGGTGGGGGTCGCAGAGAGGGGCCTTTATCAGGTGTAAACAGAATGACCTTTGGAGTCCCTTGGGAGCTCTGTGGAGCCTGCAGGCGACCACACAGCCCCTTCCCACATGTGGGTCCTAGCACATCTTCCGAGCATGTCTGGGAGCCCGTGTGCTTAGCACACATTAGTGTTTAGTTCTCTGCATCCATGCTTCATACATGGCTAGGGAGCGGACCAAAGTTAGAAAGGAGAGACTCTCTCCCCAAGGTCTTGGAGCTGCACGTGGGAGCTTTGTGCTAGCTCACAGGTTTTGTTTTTATTGTATATATGTATAAATGCACACGCCATGCATGTGCCACAGTGTATGTGGGCAGGTCAGAGGACAGCCGTGGGTACAGGTAAGTCCCCTGCCTTTCACCTTGTTTAAGGTAGGGTCTCTGTACCAAACTAGGCTTACAAGCCTCTGAAGAATGTCCTGTCTCTGCCTCCCACATCTCCATATTGAAACTGGGATTACAGACATATCTTACCACATATGGCTTTTGTATAGATTCTTGGAATTTCAGTATTGGTTCTCATGTTAGTGTGCGCTGAGCAACTCCTTAGTCCCATCCCCTTCGCTTTTGAGTTCTGGTAATCATCTGCTTCTTCCAGGTGGGAAGGAGGTGACCCCATTGCCGCCTCCAGAGAAGTCTAGCTCCCCATCATCACTGCCTGCCTTGGGCCCTCTCTGGACCACAAGTGAAGATGGCGATGAAGCAGTGGAGAAAGAGCTTCCCCCGGCTGAAGGTAGACTGGCAGGAGCTGCTGCAAGAGGGCGTGCCAGGGTGTGGGTACTGCAGTGGGGTTGTAGCAAAAGCCTGCGCTCCTAGCAGGTACAGGAGCCATCTTGTCCCTTTTTCTCTGTCCCTCTCTACTCCCCATCTCTTCTCCCAGGGGATGAGATGAGGGGACTGTCTCTGAGTCCCGGAGTCGGCTCACCTCCTGGCCCCCCTGGAGACCTAGAAGATGAAGAAGGCTTGAAGCACTTGCAGCAGGTTTGGGGTGCCTGTGCATGCTCAAGGGACCTCCACTCCAGGTCCCACATGTCCCCGATCTGCCTAACGTGGTCCCTGGCCTGCCCTCTGAGGCCCAGCCTCCGCAGGTGGCTCAGACTGGCCTCTCTTTGTGGATTCCCAGGAGGCAGAGAAGCTGGTGGCCTCGCTGCAGGACAGCTCCCTGGAGGAGGAGCAGTTCACCGCTGCCATGCAGACCCAGGGCCTACGCCACTCCACAGCCGCCACTGCCCTTCCCCTCAGCCATGGCGCTGCCCGAAAGTGGTTCTATAAGGACCCACAGGGGGAAATCCAAGGTAGTGGTGGGTAGCAGGCTGCTGGGAACTGCCCTTGATCAGGCGGACTTGAGTGTGCTCTCTGACCGTGCCATGGCCGCCTCCTAACCCTTCTCCAACCCTGTGCCAGGCCCTTTCACCACCCAGGAGATGGCTGAGTGGTTCCAGGCCGGCTACTTCTCCATGTCACTCCTAGTGAAAAGGGGCTGCGATGAGGGTTTCCAGCCTCTGGGAGAGGTGATCAAGATGTGGGGCCGTGTGCCCTTTGCCCCAGGGCCCTCGCCACCCCCGCTGCTGGTGAGCACTGTCTGCTCCGCAGGCTGCAGGGAAGGCCAGTGGGGGCAGCAGCAGGACCTCGCGTGCTGGGCATGCTCCTGCTGGGCACACTCACACAGGAATGCTCTGACCTCCTGCAGGGGAACATGGATCAGGAGCGGCTGAAGAAGCAGCAGGAGCTGGCTGCGGCGGCTCTGTACCAGCAGCTGCAGCACCAGCACTTTCTGCAGCTGGTCGGCAGGTATGGGGAGCTTCGGGGCTTGCTATGGGCAAGGCAGTGGGCCTGGGTGGTCCACCTCTGAGCCCAGTATGTCTGTAGCCGCCAGCTCCCGCAGTGTGCGACGCTCCGGGAAAAGGCAGCTATGGGGGACCTGACGCCGCCGCAGCAGCAGCAGCTCACTACGTTCCTGCAGCAGCTCCAGGCTCTCAAAACCCCCAGGTCTGGTGGTGTGCGTGCGTGCGTGCGTGCATCTGTGGGCTGGTGTGAGATAGAGGAGGAGGAGAGCAGACTACCAGTGAGTGCAATGTCCTGAGAGCAAGTGGTTTGGTTTGTTTCTCAGAAGTGGGGACCAGAACCTGCTCCCGACGATGAGCCGGTCCTTGTCGGTGCCAGATTCGGGCCCCCTCTGGGACTTACATACCTCAGCTTCATCACAGTCAGGTGAGTGGCCAGCCTGCCCCCATGCCACCTCCTGGTCCCTCCCCCCACCCCCTACCCCCACTAAATTTCTACTGCTCCCCCTCAGTGGTTCTGTTTCCTATCTGTGGGTGGTCTCCTGGGTCTGGGCCTCTGCAGCTGCCATTCCCTCCTGTAGGTGGTGAGGCCAGTCTTTGGGACATACCAATTAACTCTTCGACTCAGGGTCCAATTCTAGAACAACTCCAGCTGCAACATAAAGTAAGTAGCAAGCTGACCTGGTGGGGCCTGGGTGCCATAGCCTCCCAGCTCCCTAACACCCTCCTCACCTCAGTTTCAAGAGCGCAGAGAAGTGGAGCTCAGGGCCAAGCGGGAGGAGGAGGAGCGCAAACGCCGCGAGGAGAAACGCCGCCAGCAGCAGCAGCAGCAGGAGGAGCAGAAGCGGCGGCAAGAGGAGGAAGAGCTCTTCCGGCGCAAGCAGGTTCAAGTCCCACCTGTCTCCTGGGGCTGGACTGCGGCTGGGGCCACCTGGCCACCCTCACCCATTATGTCCCCACCTAGGTGCGGCAGCAGGAACTGCTGCTAAAGCTGCTACAGCAGCAGCAAGCGACGAATGTCCCTGTGCCCCCTGCACCCAGCTCCCCACCCCCACTCTGGGCTGGCCTAGCCAAGCAGGGCCTATCCATGAAGACCCTGCTTGAGCTGCAGATGGAAAGTGAGCGGCAGCTACACAAGCAGCCTGCACCCCGGGAGCCCCTGCGGGCTCAGGCCTCCAACCACCGAGTGGTGAGCAGCAACCCAGGGAACCCCTCCAATGTAGCTTCTGAGATCACAAGGAGTAGTGGTGGGGGGTAGGGAGGTCCCACAGCTCAGACCCCTAAAGCTGAAGACCTGTTCCCTTTCATTATTGGATGGATGTCCCCTCTCCCAAGTCTTTACATCATCCCCTCTCCTTAACTTCCAAATGAGCCTCCTGCCTAGACATCCAGGGTCCCAATTTAGAGCTCTCTGACTTCCTGCCATTCACAGCAGCTTGGAGGCTTGGGCACTGCCCCTCTGAACCAGTGGGTGTCTGAAGCTGGGCCACTGTGGGGTGGGCCAGACAAGAGTGGGGGCAGCAGCAGTGGCAACCTAGGACTCTGGGAGGACACCCTCAAGAGTGGCGGGAGCCTGGCCCGAAGCCTGGGCCTAAAGAACAGTCGGAGCAGCCCATCTCTCAGGTGGGTGAGACACCTGCTTAGCTGGGGTCTGCCAGGGAGGCATGGATGCTGAGCTCCTGGGCTCATCTGTGACCTCTAACTCCCCACCCGCCTCAGTGACTCATACAGCCACTTGTCGGGTCGACCTGTTCGCAAAAAGACAGAAGAGGAGGAGAAGTTGCTGAAGCTGCTACAGGGCATCCCTCGGCCGCAGGACGGCTTCACCCAGTGGTGTGAGCAGATGCTGCACACCCTGAGCACCACAGGCAGCCTGGATGGTATGGAGGCAATCCTTGGGGGCCATGTTGGCACTAGGGACTTGAGACCTGTCTGGCGGGACTGACTGTCCCCTCCGCATAGTGCCCATGGCCGTAGCGATCCTCAAGGAGGTGGAGTCCCCTTATGATGTCCATGATTACATTCGTTCCTGCCTGGGGGACACGCTGGAAGCCAAAGAATTTGCCAAACAGTTCCTGGAGCGGAGGGCCAAGCAGAAAGCCAGCCAGCAGCGGCAGCAGCAGCAGCAGCAGGTGGAGTCTTGTGGGACTTGGGAAGGCGGGATGCCCAGGACTCTCTTGACTCTGTTCTCTTGCCTTAGGAGGCCTGGCTGAGCAGCACCTCCCTACAGACAGCCTTTCAGGCCAACCACAGCACCAAACTGGGCCCTGGGGAGGGCAGCAAGGCCAAGAGGCGGGCACTGATGCTTCACTCTGACCCCAGCATCTTGGGTAAGCGACTTCTTCCCCCCCTTCCCCCCAGGCCACACGGGACCTGGGTGAGCTCACCCTCACTTCTCCTCTGGCTTCAGGGTACTCCCTGCACGGCCCTTCTGGTGAGATCGAGAGCGTGGATGACTACTGACCAGCCTGTCCCACCAGCCCCCTGGGCTTAAGACTTGGGTGGCGGCGGCAGCATGGACCCTTGGGTCTCCAGCCTGCAGGCTCCCAGCAAGGAGCAGAGGAGGGATCGAGCGGGGCAGGGTCCCCAGCACTTGTTACAAACCACACGATGCACCTTAACTCACCCACCACGAGGCACTTTACAGATAGGGGAGGGGGCTTCTCTTTTTCTCTTTAATTTTAAACGTTAGGAGAGACAAAAGTGTCATTCAAAAACTAGACTGTAGACCCCTCACCCCTTTGGGGATAATGGGTGTGACATTGGAAGGTCCACAGAGGTTTGGTTTTGGTTTTGTTTTGTTTTGTTTTGTTTTGTTTTTTTAGAAAAAAATATGAAAAATAATGAAAAAAAAAGTTAGGCTGAAAGAAAAAAAAATCACACTGTTATTTTGGGCCAGTGGGCACCGGGCCCCATGGAACTGTCCTGCCTGGCTCCCCTGAGGCTGCACTGACCCTGCTGCCCCCAGAAGGTGGGTCATTGGGGTAACTGGAAGCTGGGTGCTGCCAGTTTGCACAGCGAGGCCCTCTCCAGAAGCCCTGCCCGCTGGACCCGTTGTGAACAGCTCCCTGTGGCAGTTACTGTGGCAAGTGTCCTGGTAAGAGGGCCAGAGTCGCCCCTTGCCTCAGCTGCTTTGGGAGGAACGTTGCACAAATTAGATGAGCTGCCTCAGCTCCCTCTCCCCTGACCCCCTAAACAGCCTCCCACATGGGCTGAGGGGAGCTGAGGAAGGACCTGTCAGTGCCAGCCTGTCAAAGGGAGGGTCTGACCTCAGGCCTGCTGAGGGGCTGCCCCCACTGCTGCCATTTCGGGGACAGCCTGGGTGTGACGCTGAAAGCCCAGCTCCCTGCCTTTGCCACATGAATGTATTCTCTGGCCCCCAAGCCCAACACGCCCCTGGAGAAGGGACACAGCCCTTCCTCCAGGAGCTGGACACCACCTCCTCCCGTCATTATGGCTGAGTCCTTGCGTGTGTGAGGGAAGGGCACTGAAAGGTGGCTTGGGGCTGAACCTGTGGTGGGGCCATCGTGGGAGTCGTCCCCCCCTGCAGCCAGCTGTGTGGGAAGCCGACCACACCTGACCCCTCCATTGACCAAATGGGAGAGCAGTGAGCAGTCCTCTCCTCCATGTTTCCATGTTGGGTGGGTGTGAGGTTGGAGGTGGAGAGATCCTGTGTCCTGAGCTGGGGCTGCCTTGCCTGTTGCTCACCGACTTCACTCCTAGGCCCCTGCCTGGACTTGTCTCCATCGTTGGTTGGTTTTTGTTTTTTGTTTTTGTTTCTAATATACTCTGTTAGTGAAATCTCCCATTGATCTCATTGCTCAGAATGCAGTATTAGGGCGAGACCGCCACTGCCTGCCCTCCATGAATGTATTTCTCCTTTCTGCCCTGGGGAATGGGGAGTGGCCTGTTCTTCTTTCCCATCTATCCCCAGGGAGATGACCTTTGGCTTTTGTTTTCGTTTTCACTTTTTCTTTCTTTCTTTCTTTCTTTTTTTTTTTTTTTGCACCAAAGTGGCAACTGGGTCAGTGTTGGGGTAAGGCTGGCTCTGGGTGGAAGGGCCCTCCACCTGCTTCTCCCTGGTTTTGACAGTGTTAGCGTCTGTGAAAAGACAATATTCTCTCTAAAGCAATAAGGGGGTGATGGGCCAGGGGGAAATGTCTTGCTGCTGCTGGCCCCCAGCTCCCCTTCCCTCTTGCCAGTCTGGTGGCATTGGAGGGTTGGGAGAGACTCCTGTTGTGACTGAATGTAACCCACCCTGCCCCTGCCACAGCCAATGCAGGGGAAGGGGGGACACTTGTCTCTTCCTACCCCTCCCCCAGCTAAAGAGACTTTGAACTTGGGGGCCCATGAGCCTGGAGAGGCCTTAACCCTGTGAGGAAGTGTAGGGGGAGCCCTCTCCCACCCCATCCCCTCTTGAGAGTGGTCAATGTTTACAAGCCCTGAGCCCCTAGCCCAGGGACTCAGACATCCCACCCCATCTGAATCCTTTCCTCCCCGTCCCAGTCTTACTGGGCCCTAGCTGCTCCACCCCCCTCTTGGGGTTCAGGGTAGTGTAGGTGACCTGTGTGTCCCAGTTTACCCTTCCCTTTACCCTCTGTGACTTCCCTAATACCTCCTCTTGTAAATATTCCCAATAAAACTTGGTGTGTTCTCCTGGCCCACCTCTGCTTTTTGTGGTACTAAGCTGGGGCAAGGGCACAGCTGGGTGGGGAACTGCTGGCCTCAGCCATATGTAGAGCAAGAATGGGAGGAGCCTCACCACTGCCTGCCTGCTTTCTGGACAAGGAAAAGGACATCAAACAAGTAGACTAGATACAGAGTTGGAAGTGGTTCCTTTATGGAAAAACTGAAAATATAATAAAAATTAAAATAAAACCAGTTTAAAAAAGCCAGCCCCTGGAGTTTCCACCTCTTGCCTCTGGCCCTCCAGAGGGGTGAGGCCCTGGCCCCAGGGCAGCGAAGGGTGAGGGCTCACCTGCCCTTCCTCTTCCCCCATTCCATCCCCGACTTTTATCTCCACAGTGGGGGCCCCCCTCCCCGGGAGGAACCAAACCTGGGTATGGGAGCAGGAACCCAAGGCCCTGTAGCCCAGGGAAGGGAGGCTTGGCATGTGTACCCAGCCCCAAAGCTCCGGGCCTGTAGTGTGGGCATGGGCAGGGCTGCTCCCTGCCTGGGCCCATCTGGGGTTGGGGATTAGTTCCAGATCTTGAGGAAGGAGTCCCAGGAGCCTGTGGCCACAGCCATCCCATCATCTGTGACCCCAAGGCAGCTCACACGGTTGTCATGGCCAGCGAGGACACCTGGGAAAGAGAAGGATGCAAGAACCAGTCTGGTCCACATTTTCCACCTCTGCCTTTGTGGGCCCCAACAAGGCCTCACCTGCACGGTCACCCTTCATGGCATCCCAGATGTTGCAGTTGAAGTCGTCATAGCCAGCAAGCAGCAGCCGGCCGCTGCGCGAGAAGGCAACCGAGGTGATGCCGCAGATGATGTTGTCATGGGAATACATGAGCAGCTCCTGATCGGCCCGCAGGTCAAACAGGCGGCATGTGGCGTCATCTGATCCCGTGGTGAAGGCATAGCCATTGGGGAAGAACTGCAAGATTTGGGCCAGAGACAGTAAGATACAGGGCAAGCAAGGCCAGGAACGGGGGGGGGGGGGGGGCGCAGGGGCCACGCTCCTAGACTTACAGCCACAGCGTTGATGTCCGATTCGTGACCTATGAATGTCTGTCGGCACATGGAATCCCGGACATCCCACAGCTTGATGGAGGCGTCACAGGCACCTGACACAAAGGTGCGGCCATCGGGGGCCAGTGACAGGGACATTACATCCCCACTGTGTCCAGCAAAACCCACCGTCTGCTGGCCTGTCTCAATGTCCCACAGGGCACTGGAGAGGCAACAAGAAGGAATGAACAGAACAGAATCCCTGGCTCTCTTACCACACTGAACACAACCCTGACAGGGCCCTCTGGAAAGAGGGCCTGGAACCCCTAAGTGGTAGGGGAGCCACTTGACCCCCCTACTCAGAGAGGAAGACTAGGTGCCACCTGCTGGGCCCTGGACCACCCAAATGCAGGGAACCCAGCCGGGCAGAGCCTCACCAGGTGGTATCCCCAGAGCTGGTGATGATTTGGTTGTCATCCAGGAAGCGGCAGCATGAAAGGTACCCTTGGGAAAGGAGGTTGTGGTCAGGTGGTCAGGGAGGGCAGTGCATTCCCGCCCTGCCCTGCCCCATGTCCTTGCCTGCTCTCGCGCGTTCTCTCTCTCTCTCTCTCTCTCTCTCTCTCTCTCTCTCTCTCTCTCTCTCTCTCTCTCTCTCTCTCTCAGACACCACTCACCAGTGTGGCCAGGCAACTCCCTGCTGACCCTGACATTGCCCTCTCGGGTCTTGAGGCTATAGATGGAGCAGATGTTGTCCAAACCCCCACAGGCCACAAAGTTCCCTGAGGGGGCGTAGGCACAGGTCATGACCCAGGAGGAGCGCAGAGGGATGGCGTGGACCTAGAGGAAAACGGTACTCCTACAGTCAGAGTCAAGCCAGGGAGTGGCGGCCCTGTCCCACCCACTCTGGGTACCAACTTTACCTTGTTGGTGGTGTAGCTGTCCCAGATGATGAGCTTTCCATCCTGGGAGGCGCTGACCAGCAGCCTGGCGGGCAGCGGCAGGGAGAAGGCAGACCGGTCAGGGTACGGAAGACACGGGTCCCCCTATCCCTTCCCATCCAGAGAAGCTCTTCAGAGATAGTCCCCCAAATCAGTATGACCCCTAGGGACCCTGGGACTCAGTCTTCCCAAACTTACCGACAAAGGTTCCCCCCACCAGACCTGAGGGTCCCCATCCCCACTCTTCAGCCCATTATATAAAATCACCCCCAGAACCTAGGGACACTAAGGCACGGGCCACCCACACACCTTGAGTCTGTCCCCCAGTGCATGGCATAGATTTTTGCCAGGTGTCCACGGAGAGTCCTCCGTGTTCTCATCTGAATTCTCCCCACTGGGTCCAGCCCAGCTGTGATCTAGAACAACGGAGAGACTGAGGTGGCACAGGAGAGACCCACGAAGCAGAAAGCCATCCAAGCATGACCCCTCCCCCCTTTCTGCGCCCCAAGGCGGTTCTGCAAGTCACCTCACCTGGGTCAATGTGGAATCCCCGCATGCTTTTCTGGCGTCCTGTAAGAGATGGGCAGTACAAGAGCGGGGAAGGAGAGAAGGGGGCAGGGAGGCGAAGAAAGAGTAAAGGAATCAGGCAGAGGGATGGGCAGATGAGCTGGAGACATTTAGAGACTGGGATCCCCTTTCTCCTCTCACCTTGTAACGCATACAGACACAGACACACACACACCGGCCACAAACAACCCTCTCCACTCAGGTCAAAGGGAAGCAGCACACTCGAGCCACGCCTGGTCGGGCTTGGCCTCCCCATCACAGCCTCCAGGCCCTCACCCGGATCTGGTTCCGGAGCTGCTCGGCCTCCTGTCTCAGTTGCTCCAGCTCACTCATGGCGCCGGGCCCGTGGGGCGGGGTTGGGGGCGGCTGGGGGCCGCGGGACGGGGGCTGGGGGAGGCAGCTCCTGGCCGCTGGCCCGAGGCCTGGGAGGGGGAGATGCAAGGCTGACGTCAGGCCCCAAGACCGCCCGCCCGGGAAGCAGAAGGGAAAGGCGGGGTGGAAGCGGGCGGCCCGGAAGGGGTCAGCTGGGCAGGGAAGCAGAGGACCCGGGGCAGGTTCGGGGTCTCTGGCACCGGAGAGACGTTGCCAAGGAACAGACGACTTCCCCAATCTTCCTCCCCGGGCCCCCGGAAACGGAGTGGGAAGTGTAAGAGGAAGAGCAGGGGAAACCCCTCCCTCGGACAGCAGCCCGGGCGGGACACTAGGGCGGCAGGAACTGTGGAGGGGGGTGGGGGGCAGTCCCTTCGAAAACAGACCTGGCGTCCGCCCCAGCCCGCACAAGGCGCCGCCCTCCCAGCACCTAATTTTAAAAAGGGGCGGTGCCTCTTTAAATTCACCCCCACACACCGCACACCCTCCACACACACCCCCAGCTAAGACAGAGGTGGTGATTGGGGGGGTGCTGAGGGGAGAAGCTAGGCTGTTCGTGGGGTTGCCTAGGCAACCGTCACCCGGACTGAGAGCACCTCATTGGTGAAGTGCCCCCACCCTAGCCTCGTTGCCAAGGCAACCGCATCCGCGGCAGAGACCTGTAGGGTGGG
The DNA here is from genome assembly GCF_903995435.1 of Acomys russatus. Classification (NCBI taxonomy): domain Eukaryota; kingdom Metazoa; phylum Chordata; class Mammalia; order Rodentia; family Muridae; genus Acomys; species Acomys russatus. The sequence continues at coordinate 39,431,942 of NC_067155.1, read as the reverse complement.
TGACCCCACCCCCGGCCCCCATCGCCCCCGCCCGACCTAGTCTCCCGCCTCTTCCCCCAGAACAGGCCAGGGTGGCTGTTTACAGGATTTGGGGAAAGCCGATTGAACACTAATAGGTTCGGGGCGGCTCAACCCGGGATAATCCCCATTCCGGGCCGGCTGCACCCCATTAGCCGCTGGTCTGAGCAAGAGTAGCAGGGAAGGCAAACCCTCACCACCACCACCATCCCCAAAGCAGCCAGCTCTCTTCAGCACCGAGGTTGCCCGCCCCGCCGCGCCCGCACAAAGCCCGTGGGAGCTGCTCAGAAGTAATTAGGGCTCCGAAGAGAGGGCCTTGGCCCCGGGGCGCGGAGCTGTTCTCTCCCAGGCGCGGGCAAGCGGCCCCAGGCGGCTCGGCCCGATGCCCCTAGGCCCCCCAAGAGCCCAGCTCTGTGCCCAGGAGCCCCCGAGGCCTAGCTGGCACTGCTCCAGCCTCCGACGTTCTGCCTTCCTCGGGACACCTGTGCGATCCGGCCGTGCACACCGCACTCTGGCGACCCAGGCGTCCCCCACCCAGCTCCCACTTCCCCCAGGCCCTGGGCGTTCCTCTTCCCCGGAGATATTTCCCCTCTCTAAGTTCAGCTTTCTGCGCCAGTGCCAGGGGATGCCCCTTCAAAATGAGGTGGGAGGGGGCAGCGACACAGCTACCATTCCACTCCAGCTGTGGACAAAAGCCCCTTCCAGCTGCCAGCAGCCCAGGTCTGACCGCAAAGACAACAAGCCTGGGGCAGAAGGAAAGCAGGCCAGCCAGGAAGAAGGCACTGGGTCGGGGGCCATGCTCCCAGCCCTAAGATTCCCCAATACCCTCTAAGGCTTCCTCAGCAGCTCCTAGATTCTAAGGATAAAGCAGCCATAGCCCCCAAACCAAAAGGAGGTGCTACCACCTCCGCAGGTGTGAGAGGAGACAAGGGAGGGTCCTCAGATCTCTGGCAGCTGGAAGACACAGGCTGGTGCCGTGCTGCTGCGAAGTGCAGTGGGCCAAGGCCCTCCAGTTCCCAGGACCTCCATTTTGCCCAAAAGAAAGCTGGGCGAAGGGGACAGGCGGCTAGGTGCTAGACCTGGGGTAGGGATTTGTCAAAAGGTGCCGAGATCTCCAGTTTAGGGCTGGGGACTGGAAAAAAAAAAATGCCAGAGACCAAATCAAGGGACAGTTAGGGTGGAGACGGAGGCAAGGGTGGCCTTGAGGCCTTGGCTGGATCTCCGAGGATTTTGGACTTCTGCAAGGCTAATGCAAGCAAGGGTGTGAAACGAGTGGGCATGAGGGTTGCTACCCAGGGGCAGGCAGCAGGGTGGTGGTGGGGAAAGGGGGCGGGACAGGACCTAGTGGAAACCCGGAATTTAGCCCCCCAGCTATTAAGGGAGCAAGAGGCAGGCGGGGCGGGGCTGGGGGGGTCTAGGGTAAAAAAAAATTGCAACTGATACTGCAAGGAGCGCATGCATTATTGAAGCCGAGGGTCCCCCCGCCCCGGTTCCCCTTCCGGGTTTAGAGACGACCGGGCCAGAGGAAGGGAGGGGAGGTCTGGGGAGTTACGTCCGTTTCCCAAGAGCCAAACCCGGGAGACGGAAGGAACGGAGGTTTTCCCCTGCCACACACACACACACCCGTGGGAATTTGGGGCTGGGGGAGATGAGGACTCCTTTTGTCAGCGGAGGTACCTGAGGTGGTGGGACTCTGCCAAGGGGTCGCTTGGAGGAGCGCGGGAGGTCCTGTCTTCCTCCGCGGCGGAGGCGGCAGCGGCGGCGACGCGGATGGATTTCTTCAGTCACCCCAACTCAACCGTCCAGCGCAGCTCTCCCCAGAGCGGAGGGATCCCGCCCGCCAGTGACGCGGCCGTCGCCGCCGCGCCCAGGGCCAGGCTGGGCGAGACCAACTACCCAAGTGTGTGGAGGGGGGCAGTCCAGACGCGAAAGCACTACTCCAGGGGCAAAAGCGGGCTGTCACAAAAAAAGCACACTTTCACGTTTTTCCAACTCATCGAGGGCCATATTAAGTAGTTTACGTCCTGAAAAGGAGCAAGGCATCCTCCCTAGGGACAGTAGAGGTGGTATAGGCATAAGGGAGGATGAAAAAAAAAAAAAAAAAAAAAAAAAAAACCCTCTCCGGTCACGTGATTGACCTCCTTCAATTTTCCCCCCACCCCCCAAGATTGGGCGGCTCCAGACTGGAGGCAAGAAGGCCCAGTTCTTGGTTAGGTCACGCCCCCTCTGGGCGAGGCCACGCCCTCTCCGGGAGGCGGAGCTAGAGGAGTCCAAACCAGTTCAGAACAGCCGGGCAGAAAAAGACAGCGCTTAGTGACCGCTGGAAACCCAGAAAAATGCAAATTAGAGGGCATTTCATCCAGACAGTTCTTCAGCGCAGCCCTGGGGCGTTGCGGGGTGGGGCGGTTTGCAGGCCACCTAGACTAGGCCTCATACCGCTGCAATAACAGTTCATATTTATTGATTTATTTTTTTTGTGACATAGTATTATGAACCCACTGCATAGCTCAGAGCTACCCTGATCAAATCCTCCTACTTGCACCTACCAAGTGCTGGGATTACAGCTACGCACCGCCGCGCCTGATTTATGCGAGGTGGAATTTAGTGCCAGGTAAACACTCCACCAACAGAAGCACATCTCCGGCCTCTGCTTTTGTTAATTAATCCTCACGATACTGACTACGGCTGCAGAGTTGAGATATGATCTCAGGCATCTTCAATAACTTCACTGTGCAACCATTCTTGAAGGAAACTACGCCGTGAAGCACCCGCACCAAAGGAGCCCGATCTAAGAGTGAGCCTGGGTTTCCACAGCTGTTAAAGGAGTACGTTGAAAGTTAGTCTCCTGCACTGTTGGGGGACTGACCCCCCTAAAGATTATGGAAATGTTTTGGGAAAGTTCGAGTTGTCTTGTGGCCTTCGGACAGTCCTCAGAGTTTAGGAGATCAAAATATACTGTTCAAAATAAACTGTGGTGGATTACACTTATAGAAACAGATGAATTAAGACTCCACATTCAGCCAGCTGTGGTGGCGCACGCCCTTAATGTCAGCACTCAGAAGGCAGAGGCAGGAGGATCTCTGTGAGTTCGAGGGCAGCCTGGTCTACAAAATAAGTCCAGGACAGCCAGGGTGGTTACACAGAAGGGCCGGGGAGTTTACATTCATCTTCACCTACATATTGAGTTAGTTGGAGGCCAGCCTGGACTACATGAGACCTTGTCTCAAAAAAAAAAAAAAAAAAAAAAAAAAAAAAATGTGTGAGGAGGGGTGCCTGGGAGACAGTTCAGTACTTGCCATGCAAACATGGTGACCTGAGTTTGATCCTTGAAAACCAAGTAAAAGAAAAATAAATCCAGGCACAGTGGTCATGTCTATAGTCCTAATGCTTGCAAGGCAGGGACAGAAAAAATCCCCTAGGGCTTACTGGCCAGCCAGTCGAGCTCAGTCAAGGAGTTCTAGGTTCAGTGAGAGATCTTGTCACAAAAATTAAAGTGGGAGCTGGAGAGAAGATTCAGCAGCTAAGAATACTTAACTTCTCTTCAAAGGGGCCTGGGGTCAGTTGCCAGGCCCATACGGTGGCTCATAACCTTCTGTACGTCCAGTTCCAGGGAATTAAATGCCCTCTTCTGGTGAACCAGGTACACATGCAATGTGCGCGCACGCGCGCACGCGCGCACAGACACACACACACACACACACATACACACAGAGGCAAAGTATTCTTACACATAAAATAAACCTTAAAAGAATTAAAGTTCAGAGTAATTGAGGAAAATGCCATCCACTTCTGCCCACTTAAACCTCCTAGGCATCAGGTGTGGTAGTCCACACCTGTAACTCCAGACCTACACAGCAACACCCTGTCTTAAAAGCACACAGACACACAAAAACAAAACAACAGCAGCAACACTACTCAGTCAGCATTTTTAAAAAACCAATATTCATTGTGTACAGATCGAACGTGTGCACACTTACGAATTCTCTGACTTATATAGACAGTAGAGTCAACATTAGAATTTGGAAAGGACCTTACAGATAGTTTTACTTCGGTTTCCTCAAAGTACAAGGGGTTGTAGGTATGCGCTGTCTCATTTGGCTTTTTTTTTTTTTTTTTTAACGTGGCATTCAAAGTTAAGTCCCTGTGTTTGCACAGCAAGCACTTGCACATGGAGCCATTTTACCAGCTCTCGTAGTGAGTGTCTCTATAGGGAGAGGGAAGGGGCCGACTGGAGGCTGATTTCAGGTTCTCACAATCCACATCAACTCACTGGATAAGCAGTTAGGGAGTGAGCCGGACAATGGGCTCTTCCGAGCTGGTATGAGCTGGCACAAGCTGACGCCGACACACCACTGTCCGTGAGTATCCAAATGCGGATATTCAGCCTGCTGTTGGACAGATGCCAGGTCTGCACACTGGGAAGATTCAACTGGTCTTTGAGAGGGCCTGGAGACCTAAGTGGGTTGGGGGGAGGGGCCGAGAAGATGGTGCCGTCTGTAAAAAATGCCTGATACACAAGCATGGAGACCCGAGCTCAGATCTCTAGCACTCACAGCAAGATGCCAGGTGCACGGGCGCAAGCCTGAACCAAGCACTGAGAGAGCGAATTGCAATAGGAGACAGAAGATGACAGCAACTCACCGGCCGGCCGGCCGAGCCAGTTAGTGGACTCCGGGTTTATCGAGAGAATGCTGTCTCAACAAGTAAGGTAGAAAGTGACAGAGAGGACACCTACCTGTGTGACCTGTTGCCTCCATCTGCGTGTGTGTGCGCCGACACCCACATGCACATCCACACACAGCCACATTCATGTCTGTCTACCTCTGTCTGTCTGTCTGTCTGCCTGCTTCCCCCACATACCCACCCTAGACAGATGCAAAATCATGAACATCCCAATAGGCAACACTAACTGTACTCAGTGGGGTCCAGAAAAATAAAAAGGAAAGAACATGAAGGGTAGACTGGGTATGTGTTGGGGGTGTGAGGAAGAGAGAAGGCAGGTGTTGAGGTGGAAATCATCGAGAGACTTGGGTGAGATAGTTCTTTGACTAAAAATAGTAAGAACAGCCGGGCGGTGGTGGCGCACGCCTTTAATCCCAGCACTTGGGAGGCAGAGGTAAGTGGATCGCAGTGAGTTCGAGGCCAGCCTGGCCTACAAAGTGAGTCCAGGACAGCTAAGGCTACACAGAGAAACCCTATCTTGAAAAACCAAAAAAAAAAAAAAAAAAAAAAAAAAAAAAAAAAAAAAAAAAAAATTTAAACAGTAAATAAAATAAAGTTTTAGAATCTTGGTTCAGCTGGCAAGATGACTCGGTGGGTTTAAGGTTCTCACGGACACTTGAGACCATGTAAGTTCCATCCCTGGATGGAGAGAGCTGATTTCTCCAAGTTGTCCTCTGACGCTCACATGTGCACAGGGTAAGCACATGCCTGCACTCACACAGTGTACATAGTAAAAAAAAAAAAACACACACACACACACACACACACACTAATAACAATACAAAAAATGAAATAATAGCTAAAGTGTGTGGGGGTTATATAAGAAGTGGAAGTGAAAGCAGACCGTGTGTGTGTGTGTGTGTGTGTGTGTGTGTGTGTGTGTGTACAGGTACCATAGCATGTGTGTGAAGGCCAGAGGACATCTTGCAAGAGTTGGTTCTCTCCTTCTACCATGTGAGTCCCAGAGATCACAAGAAGGCTTGGCACCAAGTCCCTTTCTCCCCTGAGCCATCTTGGTGTTCCCAGAGGAGGAAGAGATCTTAATGGAGGGAGTCAGGGGAGGAAGAGGGTAATGGACTGTTTGAGGGAAGGAAGAAAACTAGCAACAACGGGGGGGAGGGAGAGGGTGGGCAGTGGGGGAGGGGAATGAACCGACACCACTGGATAGTGTGTATAAATGTCAGAATAAAGCCCATCACTTTGTGTGTTTAACTTGAAAAATTAACTTAAATTTATTAAAGGGAAAACGCAAATAATTTCAAGCATGGTAGCCTATGTCTGTAATCCCAACATTCAGGAGGCTGAGGCAGGAGGCTCAAGAGTTCAAGGCCAGCCTAGGCTACGTTGTGAACCCCTATTCTAAAAACCTATATGTTTTTTTAAAAAAACAAAACCGAGTAAATAATTAAAAGTAAATATCAGGTCCGGTGCAGTGGTGCATTCCTGTAATCCTAGCACTCTGAGAGGCCGAGGCAGACAGATTTCTGTGAGTTTGGGGCCAGCCTGCTCTACAAAGCTAGTCCAGGACAACCAAGGCTACACAGAGAACCCCTGTCAAAAAAAAAAAAAAAAAAAAAAAAAAAGGAAATATTAGCTCAGCATGTTAACCAGTGGTAGGGCCCTATTCCCTTTGGGGGTGTGGGGAGAACCACAGCAGACATTTTCACTCTACAGGCTCTTCCTATGCTGCCCCTACCTACTATTACTTCTCCCCTAAGCCTCAACTTCCAAAGCCTTAGCCCTTTAGGCTGTCCCTCCAACTGCCTCACTGTTTATGTGCCCTCATCTCAATTGTGTGACTTCCTGGGCAAAGGGGAACAAAACATCTATTTGTCCAGATCTGGTCCCAATGACGGATCACAGAAAGAAGGCCCCCAAGGGGCCGGGAAGACAACTCCA